>NC_092740.1:155882153-156190695 GCF_047496795.1 Chiloscyllium punctatum
TAAACCAAAAATAAAATAAATTAATTTGTGATCTGTTACATATCGATTATTTTGTGAGAGATTGTTCATTAAAATTGGAGATGAAGTGTAGGAGGTTGAGGAATGACCTTATGGAAATTTATAAAATCATAAGGGGCAGAGATAACGTGAATAGCAAAGGTCTTTTCTCTAGTGTGAAGGAGTTCAAAACTAGAGGGCATAATTTGAAGGTGAGAGGAGCAAGATTTAAGAGGGACCTTAGGGGTAAACCTTTTCATCCAGAAGGTGGTTTGTGTGTGGAATGAACTGCCAGAGATGCAGGTACAATTACAACATTTAAAAGACTTTTGGACAGTACATGAATAGGCAACATTCAGTGGGATATAGGCCAAACACAAATGGGAATAGTTTAGTTGGGAAATCTAGTTGGCATGGATGAGTTGGACTGAAGGGTCTGTTTCTGTGCTGTATGACTCTCTGACTAGAATGAGCTGAAAATGTACATTTCCTGAAACTTGGCTCCATGATCAGTCTCAGCCACATGGCTACACGGAATATTCAGGCAACAACCAGGCACTTCCACATGCTGGGGAAGCAAGGCCCAGTGGATCAGTTGTCACCTTTCAGTTCAAGTGGCTGCCTCACATTAGCTCCTTCACTATTCTTATTGCAAGTAAATGGAGCATGGTACTGAGATGGAACAAGGAGAGTCAATAAAATTCATTAGCTCACATATACTTACAAATTGTTATGATTACTAATCAAATGTGTACAGTCTTGTCCAATAATTGAAATGGGTTACTTGGTAGAAATCAAATTCTCAAGTGGAAGTCATGTTTCAAAGTACTTTAGCTATTAAACCAGGTGAGTAGTAAATGTAACTAGTGTGTGTGTGTGTGTGTGTGTGTGTGTGTGTGTGTGTGTGTGTGTGTGTGTGTGTGTGTGTGTGTGTGTGTGTGTACCTTGTTATTTGGAACCATCATAATTATTTCTGTAAACATTCCTCATGCATGATTCATAATTAAAAACGAGTTGTTTCCCTTTGGTGTAAAATGTAGTCTATTTGTGCAGCACTAACCATTGCTGACGTGCATTTTGTGTCAAGAACCTTAATGAAAGGCCTCATCAAAAAAAGGTGCAATGTTCATTGAAGATTCAAAGTGTATAATGAGTTGACATTTTACATTGAGTCGCTAAAGCTGAACCTGATATACGTAAATAAATAGTTTGGTTTGAAAGTGCTGTGCTGGCAGGTGCAACAAACATCTCCTGGTGCTTTGTGGCAGTCTACCTTTCTGGTTGATGATCGTCCAACTGAGCTAGCGTTGTGGAAATAGCTGCTGACTTCGACGTAGGAAGACATCCGCACACCACTTCGATCCATTCCCTACAGTAAAAGGTCCACGACAAAATAATTGAGCAGACAGGGTGATGGTTATTAGCACCTAAAATCTTAGAATGGTTATAGTGCAGAAGGAGGGCAATTCATCCAGTCATGTCTGTGCTAGACTCTGAAGCTGCAATTCACCTCGTGTCACTCCCCCTGCAGCTCTGCACATTTGTCCAAACACACAGTTATCAATTATCTCTGCAGTATAAGAATTTTAAAAATAAGTCAATAATTCAAAGTACAGGATTAGCACAATATAACAAAAAAGACTTTCAGTTATACAGTACCTCTACATAGAAAATTCTCTTGTGTGTTTCAGAGATGTAAGAAAATAATAAAAAGAAGGCTGGGCCAAAAAAGAAGACATTCGGGTGAGTTTTGGAAGGCGAAAGGCCTAAAGGAGAAGGGGGAGTCAAGGTAATAGGGTCATGGGATTTTACAGTGCCTCAACATCCATGCTAGCCTATCGTGTCCATGACAATCATCAAGCACCCACCTACTCCACTCCCATTTTCCAGCACTTGGCCCATAGCCTTGTGAGCTATGCTGCTTAAACGATGATTTATTCACTACTTCAATATTGGGGTGTCACCTTTCAGGCAGAGATTTCCAGATGTCCACCACTCACTGAGTTCTTTCTTCAATCCTTCTAAACCTCTGTCCTTTACTTAAATCTATGTCCTCTGGTTATTAAACCCACTAAAGGATCTACCCCTCAAAATCTGTACACCTCAGTCAGGTTCCCCTGTTGGCCTTCGGTGCTCTAAGGATAACACCTCCTGCCTCTCAAACCTCTCTCCATTGCTGAAATGCTCCAGCCCTGACAACATCATGGTGAATCTCCTCTGCTCTTTCTCTGGTCCAATCCTAACCCTCTTATACGGTGGTGACCAGAACTACGCATAGTCTTCCAGATGTGGTCTAACTAACATCTTACACAGCTCCATCACAACCTCCTTTATCTTATATGCAATACCTTGACTAATAACAGCAACTATTCAAAATATTGTCTTATCCATCTGTCTTGCATCCTTCAAGGACCTATGGACACACACACCAACATCCCACTGATCCTCTGTTCTTTTTAGGTCCCATCATTTATCGTGTACTTCCTTGCCTTGGTCTGTCTTCAAAAATGCATCACCTCAAACTTTTCAGGATTAAACTCTATTTGCCTCTGCTCTGCCCATCTGACCAGCCCATCAATATCATGCTGCAGTCTTAGGCTTTTGTTCAGTTTCTGGTCAATGATAACCCCCAAGATGATACTAGTTGGCGATGGTCCTATCACTGACTATCGAGGGGTAATGGTACTCTCTTGTCTTGAGATGCTCACTGTTAATAAGATTCTAGAAGAAAAAGAGGGAAGTAAAGGGCATGTGGAATGAATTGAATTGGGTTGAAAATGAGAAAAGCAATGTTGCATAAGTAAGCAAACTGGAATGTGGAAAAAGAAACTGCAAGTTGTGCATAAATTGAGCAGGTCCGGCTGCATCCATAGAGAGAGAGAGAGAGGGAGAGAGAGGGGAGAGAGAGTGGGGGGGGGGCGGAGAGAGGGGGGTGAGAGAAAGAGAGAGAGAGGGAGAGGGAGAATGGTGGTACTGTCAGCTATGGACTGGCCACTGGCTCTCAGTTGACAGGAGCCTGCCTCGGGGTAAGGTCCACTGCTGGCCTGTCAACTTCATCAGGGGAACAAGATAAGGTGAGCCTCATGTAAAGAAGCGACACTGCCTTCCTGTGGCCTGCCTAATCATGCCTACAAGATTCAGCCCCACGCCTGGCAGAGGTTCAGAAATTTCTGCTGTAAAAAGCAATTGATGCCAGCTCAAATGAATCAGAGATATTTAAACACCTGCTGAAGGCAGTGAGGAGTATGAAGCAAAGCTTATAAATGCAGATAAGCCTGGATCTTTCTGAATGGCTGAGCAAATTTAAGGGAAAAGCAACCTCTCTTCTGTTTTTATGTTGCTACGGAGTGCAGAAGCAGGCAATAGAAGAACATATCCCTGAGGCTGGAGAGTTAATGGGAGCCCAACCAGTCACCATAGAAACTATTGCCATAAAAATGAAAATAAACTCCCTGTACTTAATGGGCATGAGGATTATTGAAGAATCCTTAATAGGATAGATCCAATATCTGGGAGAAAGTGAGGACTGCAGATGCTGGAGATCAGAGCTGAAAATGTGTTGCTGGAAAAGCGCAGCAGGTCAGGCAGCATCTAAGGAGCAGGAGAATCGACGTTTCGGACATGAGCCCTTCTTCAGGAATGAGGAAAGTGTGTCCAGCAGGCTAATATAAAAGGAAGAGAGGAGGGACTTGGGGGAGGGGCGTTGGAAATGCGATTGGTGGAAGGAGGTTGAGGTGAGGGTGATAGGCCAGAGTGGGGGTGGGGGCAGAGAGGTCTGGAAGAAGATTGCTGATTAGGAAGGTGGTGCTGAATTCGAGGGTTGGGACTGAGACAAGGTGGGGGGAGGGGAAATGAGGAAACTGGAGAAGTCTGAGTTCATCCCTTGTGGTTAGAGGGTTCCTAGGCGGAAGATGAGGCGCTCTTCCTCCAGCCGTTGTGTTGCTCTGGTCTGGCGATGGAGGAGTCCAAGGACCTGCATGTCTTTGGTGGAGTGGGAGGGGGAGTTGGAAGTGTTGAGCCACGGGGTGGTTGGGTTGGTTGGTCCGCGTGTCCCAGAGGTGTTCTCTGAAACGTTCCGCAAGTATGCGGCCTGTCTCCCCAAAATAGAGGAGGCCACATCGGGTGCAGTAAGTGATGTGTGTGGAGGTGCAGGTGAATTTGTGGTGGATATGGAAGGATCCCTTGGGGCCTTGGGGAGAAGTAAAGGGGGAGGTGTGGGTGCAAGTTTTGCATTTCTTGCGGTTGCAGGGGAAGGTGCTGGGAGTGGAGGTTGGGTTAGTGGGGGGTGTGGACCTGACGAGGGAGTCATGGAAGGAATAGTCTTTTCGGAACACTGATAGGGGAGGGGAGGGAAATATATCCCTGGTGGTGGGGTCCGTTTGGAGGTGGCGGAAATGACGACGGACGATATGATGTATATGTATCATCCATCGTCATTTCTGCCACAAATGGAACCCTCTAACCACAAGGGATGAACTCAGACTTCTCCAGTTTCCTCATTTCCCCTCCCCCCACCTTGTCTCAGTCCCAACCCTCGAACTCAGCACCACCTTCCTAACCTGCAATCTTCTTCCTGACCTCTCCGCCCCCATCCCCACTCCGGCCTATCACCCTCACCTTAACCTCCTTCCACCTATCGCATTTCCAACGCCCCTCCCCCAAGTCCCTCCTCCCTACCTTTTATCTTAGCCCGCTTGGCACACTTTCCTCATTCCTGAAGAAGGGCTCATGCCCGAAATGTCGATTCTCCTGCTCCTTGGATGCTGCCTGACCTGCTGTGCTTTTCCAGCAACACATGTTCAGCTAGGTCCAATATCTGTCCTGCTTATCAGGAACAAATTTCATAGAGTGGGTCCATCAGAGGGCCCATTGTCTTTCATGATCATTTTGACTCTGAACATTTAATAAGTAATTGCCAGAGATTTGGCGGGAGCACCAACATTTTGGAATTAGAATTAGGTTTATTGTCACGTGTACTCAAGTTACATAAGAACAGGAGTACAGTGAAATCTGTATATCATGGTGCCATCTTAGGTAGCAAAGTACCCAGGTACAAAAACACATAGGTACAGAGTAGTAAGAGAAACAGAGTTAGAAAGTTAAGCATTATTTCATAGAATAAGTAAAAAAAAAGAAATAAGTTAATAGTTAACATTAAAGTCTTTTGTATTTAAATGAGGAAAAGAGCTATCTTCACTCCTGGCCCACTGGGCATCCCTGCTGCGCTCCGGCCTGGAGAGAGATTTAAACATCTCGGAGTCAATGGAGCTGACACCAACATTTGTGCAAACTGAGTGCTCGGTGCTAAATTGCTATACCTTATGCCTTAAAAAAGGAAACACTGAATGCCAGTTTCTTCCCCCAAGTTTTCTTCCCAATTTTCTGGAAATAGAAATCCACAAGATTGACCAGGGGAATGAGGTGTTTGAGAAAAATGGCCACGTGGGCTCAGTTTACAGAATATAGGTTATTAAAAAAATTCCATATAACTTGTTTTCTCACCAATGTTATATTTTCCAACTTTAGAGAAAGCACTAGGGACCCTGAAGTGGAGATAGTTAAATATTTTGGCAATTGTGTGGAGACACCAGAAATCAGTGGTCAGACTGGAATGCTGAGATGATTCCCGAATCTGGACGAAACAGTATTGGGATCACAGTTTGATCTCCATTCCTTTGCGTTTATTTCTTTAAAGAAAAAGCTGATTTCCAAAAATAAAAGTTTTCCGAGTCTTGGTACCATACCTTTGAAGACATGGCATTTTTAACGTCTTCATCAGCTAATGCCTGAGTGCCAGCAATATCAGGATTGCTGCTACTCATGATGCGGGATTGTAACAATCTGGATCCCACATGAGCTGCACTGGAACGCCCCACAGTATAATAACGGCTCTCTGGTAAAATTGGAGGTGCTGCTGAAACTAAAGAAAAGTCTATGTTAGCGCAAATATTAAGTACAGCTCAGTTATACCTGGGTGAATTACAAAGAACAAAACCAGGGTTGGGTCTAAACATACACACACACACAAAGTAATCATACCTGAACCTGTGGGGGTTGAAATATCTAACAAGAACTTCTTTGTTATGCAGAATGGACAGAATCTTTGTAGAGTGTTGTTGCAGTGCCAAGTTGGCTTTACACGATATTTGTCTCATGTACCAGTTAGCACTGTCACATACATGTAGTACCAGTCAGAAGGCACTGCTTTCAGACGTGGCTCTGTGAACTCTGAGCTGCAAACAATTAAAAGCTAAACACTGGAAAAGAACTGAATGCCCACTTTTCCTAATAGTTGTTATTTTCTCAAGAAATGACACAAGAATTACAAATTAAAACCCTTTGTTTTACATCTATCTATCAACCCTGTTTTGCAGCAGGGGTACTGAATGGAATAAATTGGTAATGACTTCACACAAGTTTCATATTGTTTCAAACACAAAAGGCAAGAAGAAAAGCATTTCACACACAAAAAAACTGGCAGCTTCCACCAGTATTAGTCTGCCTCCCTCCAAAGTGGCTGTGCAGAATTTTCAGTCAGCATCACATTTCAGCTGTGGGTCGATCCAAGTTCTTGAACTGAACTTGAGCATCCTCTAATGGTGAAACACAACTATTCAGACTGTATGGTTTAGATCTGCCACTTTCTGGAATTTGGCCATAATCATCTTAATAGAATGAAGCTGTCAGTCACTTCCACAAAACATAGTTGACTCAACAAAACTTCACTGGATTAGAATTCTCTGTAATTGATGCAGCACCACTTAAATATACTGTTAACAAACAATGACTAGGAGAAAGTGAGGACTGCAAATGTTGGAGATTAGAGTCAAGAGTGTGGTACTGGAAAAGCACAGCAGGTCAGGCAGCATCCAAGTCGACGTTTCAGACATAAGCTCTTCATCAGGAATGGGGTGGAAGAGGGAGCTGCTCAGAGATAAAGGCCAAGGACATGCGAGTCCTGGGCCTCCTCAACCACCAAATCCTAAACACCCAACGCCTGGAGGAAGAACGCCCCCTTGGGCCACTCCTCATTCCTGATGAAGGGCTCTTGTCCAAAACATTGACTCTCCTGCTCCTCGGATGCTGCCGGATCAGTTGTGCTTTTCCAGCACCATACTTTTTGACTCTGATCTCCAGCATCTGCAGTCCTTATTTTCTCCAAGCTGTCAGTCACTTCCAGAGATGGTCATACTCTGAATGTAATTTAATGTATAGCTTGTGTTTGCACAAGAAATGTTTCACCTTGTGATATTAGTATAGGAGTTACAGATTCTGTGTTCTCCCCAACCAGCAAATTGCATTGGGAAATATTTCATTAGTGTTTTTAAATGTGGCCTAGATATTACAAGAACCAATACCTGGTCTTTTGGGGTTAAGTCATGAGGGGAGATTACATATATTATGCTGATTTTCTCTAGAATTTAGAAGGTTAAGGGGTGATCTGACCAACGTCTTCAGGATATTAACAGGAAGACAGAGTTCATAAAGAGAAACTATTTCCACCAGTTAGAGATTCTGGAACTAGGGGCATAGTCTAAGAATGAGGGCCAACAGGAGAGATGTTAGGAAGTACTTCCACACACAAAGGTTGGGAGAGGTTTGGAACTCTGTTTCACAATAGCAGTTGATGCTAGATCAGTTGCTAAGTTTAAATGTGAGACAGATAAATATTTGTTAAGCAAAGATATTAAGAGTTATGGGCCAATGGCAGGTATATGCAGTTGGACCACAGATCAGCCATGATCTTCATGAATGGTGGGCCAGGCTGGAGGGGCTGATGCCAAGTTTCTCAGTTGGACATCCCAACAGGATCAGTGCTGGGTCCACGACTTTTTGTCATTTATATAAATGATTTGGATGTGAGCATAAGAGGCATAGTTAGGAAGTTTGCAGATGACACCAAAGTTGGACAGTGAATAAGGTTACCACAGATTAAAATGAGATCTTTATAAGATGGGCCAATGGGCTGAGGAACGGCAGATGGAATTTAATTCAGATAAATGCGAGGTGCTGCATTTTGGGAAAGCAAATCTTCGCAGGACTTATATACTTAATGGTAAGGTCCTAGGGAGTGTTGCTGAACAAAGAGACCTTGGAGTGCAGGTTCATAGCTCCTTGAAAGTGGAGTCGCAGGTCGATAAGATAGTGAAGGCAGTGTTTGGTGTGCTTTCCTTTATTGGTCAAAGTATTGAGTACAGGAGTTGAAAAACAACCCTCCACCACCACCCTCTGTCTTCTACCTTTGAGCCAGTTCTGTATCCAAATGGCTAGCTCACCCTCTATTCAATGAGATCTAACCTTGCTAAACAGTCTCTCGAACACCTTACTGAAGTCCATATAGATCACATCTATCGCTCTGCCCTCATCAATTCTCTTTGCTACTTCTTCAAAAAACTCATTCAAATTTGTGAGACATGATTTCCCACGCAAAAAGCCATGTTGATTATCCCTAATCAGTCCTTGTCTTTCCAAATACATGTACATCCTGTCCCTCGGGATTCCCTCCAAACTCTTGCCCACCACCAACCTCAGGCTTACTGGTCTATCGTTCCCTGGCTTGTCCTTACCACTCTTCATAAACAGTGGCACCATGTTAGTGAACTTCCAGTTTTCTGGCACCTCACCTGTGACTATCAATGATACAAATACCTCAGCAAGGGGCCCAGCAATTACTTCCCTACCTTCCCACAGAGTTCTAGGGTACACCTGATCAGGTCCTGGGGATTTATCCACTTTTAAGCGTTTCAAGACACTCAGTATTTCCTTCTCTGTAATATGGACATTTTTCAAGATGTCACCATCTATTTCCCTACATTCTATATCTCCCATATCCTTTTCAACTATAAACACTGATGCAAAATACTCGTTTAGTATCTCCCCCATTTCCTGTGGCTCCACACAAAGGCCACCTTGCTGATCTTTGAGGGGCCCTATTCTCTTCCTAGTAACCCTTTTGTCCTCAATATGTTTGTAAAAAACCCTTTGGATTCTCCTTAACTCTATTTGCCAAAGCTATCGCATGTCCATTTTTTTTTAAACAGACACTTACCTCCTTTTGCCAACTCTTTCTGAATATCTGGCAGGCGAAATACGTAGTGGACATAAGACATGAGGAGGCAATTGCGTCCATGTTGATCTTTGCTGAGGTCAGGGCTGTTATGAAGGCTGTTCACTATTGACACAACCGACTCAAATGTGAGTTGGGCAAGATTGGCTGCAAATAAACAATGAGGAGTGTTTGAATCAATGAGATGTGATCAATTAGAACTGTAATAATTTGCCATTTCCGATTGAACAAAAGACAGGTCTGGAGAATTGTGATATGTTCACAAATTAAGGATACAGATCCTTAGAAAATAGGTGACAGGTTTAGGTTGAGGATCTGGATCGGCGCAGGCTTGGAGGGGCCGAAGGGCCTGTTCCTGTGCTGGAATTTTCTTTGTTCTTTTTTGTTCTTAATGATTAAGAATTAAATAGTTTGAAATCTTTCAAATAAATGAGCTCACTGCTTGTTTTCAAGAGGCTTATATAGAATTCCGCACTGGTGCCTCAGTTCAAGAGATTTACTCCCTGGATTTTACTATTTCGATGACTCTATGACTCTAAATGGTAAAATCCAGGGAGTAACTCTCTTGGACTGAGGCTCCAGTGCGGAATTCTATATAAGCCTCTTGAAAACAAGCAGTGAGCTCATTCATTCAAAAGATTTTAAACCATTTAATTTTTAATCATTAAGAAAGAAACACGAAGAACAAAGAAAATTCCAGCACAGGAACAGGCCCTTCGGCCCCTCCAAGCCTGGGCCGATCCAGATTCTCTATCTAAACCCGTCACCTATTTTCTAAGGATCTGTATCCTTAAAAATCTGATTTAAATATTCTAAGATTGTAACACAAAAAGAAATTTATCGTATTATTGAAATGAAATGGCTAGAATAATGGGCAGTAATTTGATGTCACAGATTATCTAATGGTGTCTGCATTAGTTCAAGATGCCCTTGCAAGATTATGATTTTACAGGTTTGCGTGGCAGACTTCCCAAAGTGAAAATGTTATAGTGAGGGTCACAGGGCATCTGGATCATAAGTGAACAGAACAAGCAATTGTATATTCCCTTAACCAACTGGAATGTTAAATTATGAAACTAATGGTGCAAGGACAGGGAAAGAAGTCTCAATTAGAGTGGGTGAATTCAATCTCAAATCAGGTTCAGAAAGGGAAATAAAGATGGAAAGAAGGATAGGTAACATCCATCAATTTAAAATATGAAGGTAATAAGCAAAATAAACAAAAGTAGAAATTGCTGGAGAAATTCAGCAGTTTTGGCATCAGTTTGTATGAACAGTCATCAGGTTTGAAACATTAACCCTGCTCTCACCTTACAGATGCTGCCTGACCTTTTGAGTTTCACCAGCCATTTCTGTTTTTATTTAATATTTGAAATAGTTATTTGTCAATGCCAGGCAATTTAAGGGTAATTCACATTGTCCATGTCATTAAGATCATACTTGGGTGATCAAAGTATAACTTTCTACGCAGAATTCAGTTTGTACTCACCTCACAAGTTCCACAGTAATGTGTTTCAGTGGTGAACCAGGCAGAGAGATTTACAAAAGTAACACTGCAGTGGTGGATCTCAGACAATCATGTCTGGATTTCATTGTTCAACTTTGCATCTGCCCTTTGCTTGAATTGGTAATGCCATTTGTGCATAAAGAATGATGGATACCATTAGCCTTAACTTACATTGACAGGAACCCTGTGTCATTGTATGTCAATATAAAAGTTGTGACAATAAACTTGGGATTGGATTTTGTGTCTTTTTGTAAGGTAAGGAAGGCAGAAAGGAAACTTGGCGTTCTGATTGCTGCCACTGTCTCTGTTCATTTAATCGAGAGTCAGATGACCAATTCTGGAGGTCAGATGCTGACGATAGGTGCAGGGTGGGGAGGTGCATGTCCAATCTGTCCCATGAACGAGGATGTCACGGAGCTGGCGGGTACAGACTCGGCTGGAGGTGGCTCATAGCTGGCAGTGCAAAGTCCCCCACCTCTCAGACAGGCACCATGGTGTTCAAAAAAGGTTTGGAAAGGTTTCAGAGGAGATTTACTAGGATGTTGCCTGGTATGGAAGGAAGGTCTTATGAGGAAAGGCTGAGGAAATTGAGGCTGTTTCCATTGGAGAGCAGAACGTTGAGAGGTGACTTAATCGAGACCTATAAGATAATGGGAGGGTTAGACAGGGTGGAGAGTGAGAGGCTTTTTTCTCGGATGGTGAAGCCAAACATGAGGGGACTTAGCTTTTAATTAATGTGTGATAGATTTAGAACAGATATTAGGGGCAGTTTCTTTACTCAGAGAGTAGTAGGGGTGTAGAATGGCCTGCCTGCAACAGTAGTAGACTCGTCGACGTTAAGGGCATTTAAATGGGAATTGGACATACATATGGATAATAATGAAATGGTGTAGGTTAGATGGGCATCAGATTAATGTCAAAGGTCAGTGCAACATTGAGAGCTGAAGGGCCTGTACTGCGCTGTAATGTTCTATGTTCCAAGTTAAAAGATGAAAAAATGTCTTTAACAGAATGAGACAAATAGACATGACCATCTTCTTCAGCAAAATCTACGTAATCCTTCACTTTATGGTGAGGTATCCAATTGTTAATGGGTTAATATTATTCTAGGTTAAACCTGCCGGACTATAACTTTTAACTTTGTACACCCCAGTCCAACACCGGCATCTCCAAATCATTAATATTATTTAATACTGTCCAATAAAATTATGTGTTATCTTCTACAAATAAAGTTTTTATTAAGTTTCTTTTATCCTCTCATATACATAGATGCAGGGTGTTAGCTCACACATCTACTCATTATTGGCAACAAAGACAATTCGCATTTAGATAGTACTGTTAATGCAGTAAAATGTCCCACAATGCTTCATAAAACTATTTTCAAACAAAATCGGGCACTGAGTCACAGACGGAGAACTTCAGACAGGTGACCACAAGCAGACTAACACCACCAGCATGGGTACAATTCCCATCACCAGCTGAGGTTACCATGAAGAACTCTCCTTCTCAAGCTCTCCCCTCGCCTGAGGCATAGTGACCCTCAGCTTAAACCATCACCAGTCGCCTCTCCCTGATGAGAAAACAGCTTTATGGTCTGGGAGGACTATGGTGACTTTAACTTTATGACCAGAAAGGTAAATTTTAAGGAACTTTGCAATGGAGGAGAGTTGGTGGGAAAGGTTTAGTGAGGGACTCCAATCTTTAGACCTAAGCAGCTGAAAGCTGAAGTAACTTTTATAGGGGCTAGGCAAGAGTCCAGAACTGGAGGAGTGCAACCAATCACAGAGCTTTAGGGATGGAGGGGATTTCCGAGATAAGTAATGTGAGCAAATAAAGTTGAAAACAAGGATGAGAATTCAGGAAAAAATACAAAGATTTCAGTGGGTTAACTAGGCAACAAATTTACATCTGCAACCATTAGAACATGAGGTAAATGTCAATCAATTGGATTTGAAAGATGGGCAATATATATCAGTGGTGCTTCCTGTTTAGACTTACCCGTCTGGCCTGCGACAACAATGGGTTGGATTGTCAGCTGGAAAAGCTTATCCATGATCTGGTGCAGAAACAGGACCAATGGTTCAAGCCGAGCTGATGGCAGTGAGATTATACTCAATTTCAGCTCATGCTCCAGTTCATTTTCTGTTATCTTTTGATCTAGTATCCAACATGGAAATGTCACCTGGCCTTCCAGGGTGTGGCACAGAGCGAAGAATTTATCAAGGTGATTGTCCTATGACAAAGAAATACTTTTAAGTGATCCATTCTATCAGTCACTAGGCATTGCTGCTCATCTTTACAAAATGGACTGTTCATAACTGATTGTCTATTTTTGATTGTAATGTTCTATTCTGTGGGGAGAAAATACACAATGTTCTGGCAGGAGGTGATTTACTTCTATGGTTCAATTTCAGTCACTGTGGTGTCATTTATTTCTTAGATCTGGGAAATAATGTGTGTGGATTGTCATTAATCACTGACAGTTTGTAAACATGAGCCTTGCTGTTAAACTCTCTGCCCTATACACTCTGCCTGGATATGAATGGGTCCGGGGTAGGGGGAAGGCAGAATTGTGGTTTCTCAACTGTCAAATGCTTAGATCAGAAAGCTGACCTGCCCGAAAAGTCAAGAACTTAGCAGCAGAACTTTAACTCACTGTTGGAAAGGGAATTTTTCCCTCCCACTCAATTAGGTTTTCCTGCAACCTTTGGAAAAGCTCCTGGTAGGCAGAGCAAGTTTTCTGAATTGGCTATCATATCAGGCACAGTTATTTTCATTTGTGTTCTCAATTCATCCAAGTTGCTATAAGGGCTGGATGCAATATAGATTAAAAACCTACAATTGTAACTTTCTTTCCATCATTTTAATCTACTCAGGACTTAACTGAAGTACACTTCCCATTCAGCTGCCCCTTTGACATTTCAGGTGACAGAGGTTACAGATTTGGAACGTACTGTTGAAGGAGCATTGGTGAGTTGCTGCAATGTGTCTAGACAGCACACACTGCTGCTACTCTGCCAGGTTGCAGAGTGAGTGAATGTTGAAACTTTTAGTTGAAATGCCAATCAAGTTTTGTCCTCATATGAAGTGCTTGACTGTTTATCATGGCTCACTCCTCCAGACAAATGGTAGATATTCCATGACATTCCTGACATTTGCAAGGTAGATAGCCGACATGCTTTGGGAATCATGAGGTGAGTTACTCATGACAGAATACCCAGCTTCGGACCTGCTCTTGTAGTTTGTGTTGAGTTCAGTTCCTGATCAATGATAGTCACCAAAGGTGCTGATCTGAAGAAAGCTCTAGGCTATGGCTAGTTTACATGATTTTAGGCTATATTTGTTTATATTGTTCTAGGCTATGGCTTGTTTCAATGGCTGTAGGCTATGCTAGTTTACATGGTTCTAGGCTACGGCTTGTTTACATGGCTCTTGGCTATGCTAGTTTACATGATTTTAGGCTATGCTTGTTTATATGGCTCTAGGCTATGCTTGTTTACATGGTTCTAGGCTACGGCTTGTTTAGATTAGATTACCTTAGATTACGTTACAATGTGGAAACAGGCCCTTCGGCCCAACAAGTCCACACCGACCTGCTGAAGCGCAACCCACCCATACCCTACATTTACCCCTTACATAACACTACGGGCAATTTAGCATGGCCAATTCACCTGACCTGCACATCTTTGGACTGTGGGAGGAAACCAGAGCACCCGGAGGAAACCCACGCAGACATGGGGAGAACGTGCAAACTCCACACAGTTAGTCGCCTGAGGAGGGAATTGAACCCAGGTCTCAGGCGCTGTGAGGCAGCAGTGCTAACCACTGTGCTACCGTGCCGCCCATGGCTCTAGGCTATGCTTGTTTACATGGTTCTAGGCTATGCTTGTTTACATGGTTCTAGGCTATGGCTTGTTTAAATGGCTGTAGGCTATGCTTGTTTACATGGTTCTAGGCTATGCCTGTTTAAATGGCTGTAGGCTATGCTTGTTTACATGGTTTTAGGCTATGGCTTGTTTACATGGCTCTAGGCTATGCTGGTTTACATGGTTTTAGGCTATGGCTCGTTTACATGGTTCTAGGCTATGCTTGTTTACATGGCTCTAGGCTATGCTGGTTTACATGGTTTTAGGCTATGGTTTGTTTAAATGGCTGTAGGCTATGCTTGTTTACATGGCTCTAGGCTATGCTTGTTTACATGGTTTTAGGCTATGGCTTGTTTACATGGCTCTCGGCTATGCTGGTTTACATGGTTCTAGACTATGCTTGTTTACATGGTTCTAGGCTATGGCTTGTTTACATGGTTCTAGGCTATGCTTGTTTACATGGTTCTAGGCTATAGCTCGTTTACATGGTTCTAGGCTATGCTTGTTTACATGGTTCTAGGTTGTGGCTTGTTCACATGGTTCTAGGCTATGGCTCGTTTACATGGTTCTAGGCTATGACTTGTTTACATGGTTCTAGGCTATGGCTTGTTTAAATGGCTGTAGGCTATGCTTGTTTACATGGCTCTAGGCTATGCTTATTTACATGGCTCTAGGCTATGCTTATTAACATGGCTCTAGGCTATGCTTATTTACATGGCTCTAGGCTACGCTTATTTACATGGGTCTAGGCTACGGCTTGTTTACATGGCTCTAGGCTATGTTAGTTTACATGGTTCTAGGTTATGACTTGTTTACATGGCTCGAGGCTATGGCTTGTTTACATGGTTCTCGGCTATGTTTGTTTACATGGTTCTAGGCTATGCTGGTTTATATGGTTCTAGGTTATGGCTTGTTTATATGGTTCTCGGCTATGGCTTGTTTACATGGCTCTAGGCTATGCTTGTTACATGGCTCTAGGCTATGCTTGTTTACATGGGTCGAGGCTATGGTTTGTTTACATGGCTCTAGGCTATGCTTATTTACATGGCTCTAGGCTATGCTTGTTTACATGGGTCGAGGCTATGGTTTGTTTACATGGTTCTAGGCTATGACTTGTTTACATGGTTCTAGGCTATGACTTATTTACATGGCTCTAGGCTATGCTTATTTGCATGGCTATAGGCTATGTTTGTTTACATGGTTCTAGGCTACGGCTTGTTTATATGGCTCTCGGCTATGCTTATTTACATGGTTCTAAGCTATGCTTGTTTACATGACTCTAGGCTATGGCTTGTTTACATGGCTCTAGGCTATGCTGGTTTACATGGTTCTAGGCTCTGCTGGTTTACATGGTTATAGGCTCTGCTTGTTTAAATGGCTCTAGGCTATGCTTGTCTAATGGTTCCAGGCTATGCTTGTTTACATCGTTCTAGGCTATGCTTGTTTACATGGCTCTAGGCTATGCTTGTTTAAATGGTGTTGAGTGCATTTTCAATGTTTGTGTTGAGACTCATAATTCCCTCAATTCTTCTGATCAACCAGCAAAATCAAAATTCTTGAAATAGGTAATTAAACTTTAAACCTAAACTGTTCCTCAGACTGACAATATTTTAATTTCTTCCTTCGGTCTACCTGAACATGGGAGGACATCCCTGTCAGTGATACAGTTAAAGCAACACAAAGGAATCCATTCGAGTTCACGATGCCCAATCCAAAGCTTTTTTTTAGGGTCTGAACAAAACAGTGCAGTGGAAGAATAATGAAATTAATCTGGAGATTTACCTGCGTATGCACCGAGGAAACAGCTTGTATCTCCACACTGAATACACCTTTATGACCATCTAGCCACTTGACCGGTGGATTCTGGTTTGGAATCTTCTGCTTTGAACAAGAAAATATGATTAAAAAGTGGGAATGCATTTTTTTAAAATCTGGAATCTACTTCCTTTGTGGGTTTGGATATCTTTCACTCTTTCCAGATTTCCTGCTTTAAGCAGTGTCCTGTTATCAAGTAGCTGAAAACAACAGTGTTCCCAATTCCTTTTCACTCTTTTCGATCCCGTGTGTAATTGCTGCCTGTCACATGCATAGATGGAGGGAGCAATGTCTGCAAATGCCCAAGTGGTGTCAAGGAAAGCTTCAAATTTTGTTGAGTGTGTATGTGTTCTTTGCCCTTCAGAGTGGTATAGTGTTGATGTTTTCTGAATATCTATTTTTGTCATTTATATTTTGGTTGTTTTTAGTACCATGGCTTTAGGTTCAAACCAATCCATTTGTTGTAATTTAATCAACAGAGTATTGTAAGAAGCAGGTGATGCAAAGGACAATTCAATTCTTGTATCTCATCACTCGGTCTGCTTACTGCAAAGATTGAATTGACCATCAGATAACAGATATTTCAATAGCTCCTGGACAAAACTCTAACAAGATACATTTCACAAACAATGGAATCAACTCAATAGGCTGTGATATGGCTCAGCAGCTGCAATAGAACTTTTGCCCTCCTCCTCCTCTCTCCTTCATAATCTTTTGAGTCTTATCTGAGATGTTGAAACTCCCCTTTTCCCCACAGCTTGGTGAACAGGTGCCTCCTATATTCAGTGTCTCGATGGTATAAATGACCAGATGATGGAATTTTGCACACCACTAGACAATGGATCAAACTTCCGAGTAGGGAAGATTCCACCAATCTGACTTGATAGCACAACTCGGAACTATTATGTCCATCTGCACGTGGTGGAAATATTCTGTCACAAGTGTGTGTGGGCAGACACAGAAAGTGCTCCAAAGCATTTCTGTTCCCCCAGTGTTGGGCTGAGTTGGTGCAGGCTCAGCGAGAGGTGCAATATCATTTGAGCAAAACTCTAGACAAGGTAGTCTAATACTGAATAAGAAAGTCTGCTTTCTCTGCAAATACATTTATATTGCAATCTCACTGTGAACCATACATATCACCATGATAAGTCAGCCAGTATTGTTCAAAAATTATTAATGGGATGTGGGCATCACTAACTTAGGTACTATTTACTGCCCATCTTTAAGTGCCCCGGAGATGGTAGTGGTTGTTGTATTGGCCTCTGTATAGTTGGGGTATAGTACTGCTCCTTTTAATGCTGCGTTTAAGCCTGTCTAATTATCAGCGATAAAGAACAGACCACCAGTGAGCCTTAACATGAATAGGAACATGTCTTTCATGATTAGAAGCATTTTATTGCATGATGGTAACATACTTGCTAGTTAGACAGAATTGTTTAAGACTTTTAGGAAACAGAGATGAAACTTTTGATCCCATCAGGATCTTCTGCGTGACTGCCTGATTCTCCATCAAATATAAGGTTTAGATGATACTGCTTGTTTTTAGGATATCATGTCAGCTTGAAATAACATTTTATGACTTGGTCGAAGCTTAATTTTAAAATAGTTTTAAGTTCTGTTATGAGGACAATTAACATGACAGCTGCTTGCAAGACCTGCCTCAATGATCTAAAGGTGTATTATCTTTTGAGCAAAACTCTAGACAAGATAGTCGAAGGAAGGATCTAAATTAAACTACTGTACATATTTTTTAAATTAACTGACTTCGTCAATCAACTAAACATTCAAATATTTTTTAAAAACTTCCCGAGATTTTGCCAGGAACATTTGTTCTTGGTTGTTTATGCTGCTGGGCATGTTGGGTGCATGGTTTAATGATAAATAGCATTATTGGTAAGAGGATATAATATCATTTTCACAACTTCTCTGCATCTAAGAGAATGTGTCATTTGTTCAAACAATGAAATGTTTGCTCCTGGGGCTGAGGAAACAGTGATTAACATTTGGCTTTGCCTCTGTGACTCTACAGTTACAAAGACTGGGTGACACCTGATGATCCTCATTTCAAAACATGGAAAAAGTTAATATGAGCCATGAGAAGGAATGGACATCCCTTGGATTTAGGGGTAAGAGTTTAAAACTCAGTATTTTGTGGCTGTGTCACCATTACAGTTGCTTTGATGGCATAATTTACCTTCATCTCAGTTCACCATAACATCAGGTCAGAGAAAGGAGAAGAAAGGCATAATTTGTGCTGGAAGTTTTCATGAGAGATTAGACCATGAAGGATAAGAAACATCCATGTTGTCTTCAGTAATTGTTTGTTGGCTATTTATAGTGTTGTGTTTCATAAATTCTACCTGATTCATAAAAACTAGCTATTTGTATTATTCATATGCTTCTTACCCAGACTATTTTTCCCGGTAATTAACAATTATTTATTCACATACAGTGGTTAGCACTGCTGCCTCACAGCGCCGGAGACCCGGGTTCAATTCCCGCCTCAGGCGACTGACTGTGTGGAGTTTGCACGTCCTCCCCGTGTCTGCGTGGGTTTCCTCCGGGTGCTCCGGTTTCCTCCCACAGTCCAAAGATGTGCAGGTCAGGTGAATTGACCATGCTAAATTGCCCGTAGTGTTAGGTAAGGGGTAGATGTAGGGGTATGGGTGGGTACGCTTCGGCGAGTCGGTGTGGACTTGTTGGGCCGAAGGGCCTGTTTCCACACTGTAAGTAATCTAATCTAATCTAATCTAAAACTACTTTTTACATCTGACAAATGCAGTTAGTCTAGAGGTTGTCTTGAAATATTGGGAGGGCTGTGGCTTGAGAATGGTTAACTTTGATTCTGATCTTCTGTAAATCCTTTCTCATTGCAGAATCTTTATTTCTTCATCGGAGTTGAAATTCTACAAAACCTGGTAGCTGGTCTATTACATCAACCAGTCATGTTTCACTCCACTGATTGATTTAACTTCCGAAATTGGACAGCCATTGCAGATTGCATTAGGAAGCCTTTTTTTCTAAATCGGTCAATATTTTGTTCATGGTTATTGGATAGAATTTGAATTTTTGACTTGAAGCACTATTTATTTGGTGAACCTCTTAGAAGGTGTCTGTGCTTTCTTTGATAGCTTGGAAATTTATATCATATTCTATTCCTAATAATGTATTAACTTGTTCAGCTTCAGATTTTTGACTTTGAAATAACTCCATATCTCAAGAAATGGCTTCTCTAAGATGTCCAATCCAATGTTTTGTTTAGCCCATCTTTGACAGTGAATCTTTTTGTAAGTATTATTTCTCCTTCCACTTCTTCAGAATTTGTTTGTTTATTATTATTCCTTTCAAAGCATGTTTATATTTCAATGCTATTTGTAATCTGCCTTCAAACTTCTATCCTTGCATTGATCAATGTTTTTTCTTAAATGTTGTTTTTAGTTGGTTTTAGGTATGAATACTTTTGAAAGTTAACAATGTGTGGCATTTTCTTTGCAAGCTTTTAAATTTTGTATTAAGACAATACTCTATGAAACTCTTCTAAAAATCCTTTAAATTCAGTTCACTTGCAAAAACATGTTGTCTTATTTCTTTAAGTTTTGAATGCTGTTAAGTAGCAGTAGTGTAACTCTATGCTATTTATTGGATGTTTCCAAATGCTTCAGCGATTAAAACAGGGGGTTCCTCCCTTGTAGCGAGTTTCCCACCGTCTGCATTTTTTGGGCAAAATGGGTGTTTTCTTGCCTTTCACAGTCCAAACCACAATGGCTGCAGAATCTTTCCACTAAAATTGTGGCTTAAATTATGCATCCTTATTGTCGTAAAGTCTTAACATTTTTCCAACTTACTTTTGCTGTTAAATTTCACCTTCAAGTCTTTCAAATGTGCCCATTGTTACCTTGAGTGAAACTTTTCAGGTATTGTGGCCTTCGAATAAATTAATTTTCGGGCCCTTGCTCTGTTCACTGTAGCTATGCTTTCAGAAGCCTACTCCTGATGGCAATGATGGTCGTATTGAAGGATAAGGACATTCACATTGACCCATTCTTTATATATGGAGTCTGTGTGGACTTTGTTTTCAAATATCCAGATGAACTGGAGGTTGGTTGTGTCATTAAGCTCAATTTTACACCATCCAAATTACATTATTAGGTAAAAACAATGACTGCAGATGCTGGAAACCAGAGTCTGAATAGAGTGGGGCTGGAAAAGCACAGCAGGTCGGCAGCATCCAAGGAGTAGAAAAATCGACGTTTCGGGCAAAAGCCCTTCATCAGGAATAGAGGCAGGAATCCTGCAGGGTGGAAAGATAAATGAGAGGGGGGTGGGGGTGGGGAGAAAGTAGCAAAGAGTACAAAAAGTGATTCACCTACCTCTGGTGAGTGCATGGAGTATTTGTTGGGAAGCCTTTCCAAGGCCATTGGCAGGCAGTAATGGCCTGTCTGAAGACGCTCATTCATAAGAATTGGTAACCACTAGAAAATGATAAACAATTAATCATTTTGTTGAACGTTGCTGGGCTTATTAATATGATTTCCACAATTGTGTCAGTCAATGTATCAATGAATATAACCAATTCTGATGTATCAATCAAAATCTGCCTAAACCCACTATAACTAACACTGCAGCTGAACAAGCTGAATGTCAGAATTACAGGCTGAAACTAGAGACAATGGCGGCAGATGGTGAATTCTCCACTTTAGAATCCCCTCAATTAATTACACTCTAATAATGCAAGAGACAAGTCTAGATATTCTACTCCAAACAAGATCCTGTATAAATTACAGGGAAGAGCTATATCTGGTACATGTAGACTCTTCTGTCTTAACAGGAAGCCTTTTGTCACATTTGTGGTCTTAATTTTCTTGTAAATATTATAGCTTTTGTATTAATGCCTTTATTACGTCACATTCCTCATTTCATTTGTGAATATATCAAAGCTAAGAAGGCAACACTGATGTTGAAAAACATCTCAATGGATCAAATTCTTGTTTACTTGCTGGCATTTAATGCCTGCTCATTTTTCATTTGCAAGCTTTTAACTTGATGATTGGTGGTGGTTATTTCTACTTGATGATTGGTGGTAGTTATTTCTACTTGCTGATTAGTAACTTCCTGACCTATTCAGTTGTGAGATTTACTGTTTGAAGAGCATGCGAGTTGATTCGGTGTTAAGTGTTGCACACCAATAAGCACTCTTCTAAGGATGATCCTTAAAATATAACAACTCAAAATAACTATAAACCAAACTGCTTTATAGTCAATTCCAGTCAGAATTTTTTACTTTACTGCTTCCAATTAATGTATGGGATCAGATTTAAAATTCTGCGTTCCATTTATTATTTCATATCGATCCCACATCATAAACCTGCTGTGTACCAGATAAATTGCCCAAAGGCAATAGAAAATTGGTTTCAAAAATAAGTAACCACTATTTAAATTATTTTTCTCCTCCCATTTTCTTTCTGATGCCTTTTCTTGTGAAAGTGGTAAATTACCTGGGGAACTGTTCCTTAAATAGCAACAAATCACAAATGTTTTAATCCAGTGACCATTAATCGTGTTGACAACCAGGAGAGCAAACCCCAGATATCCTTTTAACCCCAGGACAGTGTACAACTGAGGCAGTTTCTAACTAGTGCCCACAAATATAATTTATTCAGCAAAGGCCAAGGGCTGGTAATTGGGAATCAGAGCTTTGGCTTATCTTCTGTTCCCAACCTTCTAGACCAGGGGACATTGAGGTCAAATAAAGTAAACAAAAAAAACCAAACGAACTGCAATGGTTGAAATCAGAAACAAAAACAGAAATCGCTGGAAAAACTCAACAGGTCTGGCAGCATCAGTGGAGAGAATCCACAGTCAACATTTCGGGTCTAGTGACTCTTCCTTAGGAGATGTGGAGGTGCCGGTGTTGGACTGGGGTGGACAAGGTCAGAAGTCACACGACAGGTTATAGTCCAACAGGTTTATTTGAAATCACAAGCTTTGAAGTGAAAAGGTAGCAGCGCTCCAAAAGCTTGTGATTTCAAATAAATCTTTTGGACTATAACCCAGTGTCATGTGACTTCTGACTTCGTCCTCACAAGTTCTGAGGAAGGATCACTCAACCCTGAACGTTAACTGATTTCTCTCCATAGATGTTGCCAGACCTGCTGAGTTTTTCCAGCTAGTTTATGTTTTTATTTTTTGTGTTTGAGGTCAAGTATAATTCTTCATTGGATAATCATGCTACAGTCATGGCCGGTTGAGCTCGCTGTGAGATTCTGTGTTGATGACAATTGTATGAAACCATTGGGATCTACTGCACTGTGTTAACAAAAAACACTCTGTAAATGACATAACTTACTGAGTAGCCAATCAGAGACTCCACTGAGCCTCCTTGGTTTGGTTTCTGTTGACAGCTGATGTGATAGAATGTAAACAGCAAATGGTGTTTTTCTGTAATCTTGGCTGGAAGTTTAACTTTTACTTCCTCATAAAAATCAGGAGACCTGCAGTACAAGAAAATACAAATCAATTCCCCTTCTATATTGTAATTTAGACAGTATCCTGAGAACACAATTTAATAGTTTCACAATACAAAACCTTCACTCCTGTTTACTGCAGCAGTATGGACATGAATTGACTTCTACACTTTCTGTGTACCACACTTTTCAAGCAAATATGGAACCTATCTGTTGCAGACAGTTGGTGTTTATCATATAATATTGGGTTAATTATAACCACATTCAAGAATGTGTGGCTGCATTCAGTTTATATTATAGACCAATAATGACTTTGCTCTTTAATGTTACTGTATTGTTAAAGAATTGCTACGTATTTGTTTAAGATATAACCTGGTGTCTTGAATTGATTGGTTATTCAAAAGTCTGGTTTGGAAATATTGGAGTCAAATTTGAGGGTATGGTTGATGTTGGGACATTTGAGTAAATTTATGGAGGTGATAGACAGATTTTTCATTAGTAATGGAGGTCAAGGTGTTGGAGCAATTTAGTAGCGACTTGTAGTAATATATTGTTTTGTATCTAGAAGTGTAGCCATATGTCATATATCAAAATGGAGTATTAAGTATATAGGCATGATGGGATTTAACTGCATTTCTGTGGATAGTCACTCTAAGGTGGCTGAAGAGGTTCTCTTCTTTCAGAAAGGGAGTGATGTAATAACTGGGCCCAAGTTTGGTACAAGGTTGAGTAAAATATACTACGTAGGCCCAAGGATAATTGATAAAGAGGGATGGGTCTGGTATATATGATGAGATCTTGGCATGACCCAAAGCTGTCCATGTGCTAATCATACATGAGGAACTTGATGTGTATGTCATCGATTAACAACACAATTGCTTTTTGACAGTCAAGGTGGACTAAAAGTGAATGAATAAAATATATGTTTTCCTGAAGAAATGTTAACTCCGATTTTTCCTCACAGATACTGACAGACCTGCTGAGTTTCTCCAGCAATTTCTGTTTTTATTTCTAATTTCCAGCACCCACAGTTCCTTCAGTATTTTTGTCTGACTTCATTTTGTTCAGTGGAGAAATGTCTGGACTGACCATGCTCTCTCTCCCCAGCAACGAACTCTTCGACAATGGTAATGGACCTTAGACAATGAGTGAATTATTTTGTCATTCTGCCCCTTCACACACAAACATGTTTGACCAGAAACGTAAGCAAAAGTAAGTATTTCATAGAAACAGTTTGACTTTAGGTGGCACTGACACTTGAATGACACATTGACACTTAATTGCGCCTGAATCAGAAACTCTTGGTCATTACTTATATTTAATTATCATATTGTTGCATATAACATTTGCAATTTAGTAAGATACACAATTTTTTTAACACATATACACACACCCAAAGAACCATGAAAACGTTGCTAAGCTAGTATTCAGCCTGCCCACTAAATACAATGTTAACACTGCACTTTGTAACTGCCTATTAGACAAATATCATTAGAAATGCAAACACTACAAGTCACGATGAATTCCTGTTTTAATGTGGGATAATGGCAGTTCAACATGACTGAATTAGAGTTTGTGTGTAGAAGGTTTCTAATCTCCAGTGCATCAAGTTTATTTAGGAAATGTAAAAACCAACCTGTGAGATTACAGCAAAAACTAAAGTAGCTTTTTCTGCTTGCCTATGGAATTATCATCAATGACATAGCTTTACTTGGTTTTCAAAGTTAAGTTTAAATTTAAGTGATGCAATGTACACCTTCTACTATTTTTGGTCTTTCTAAAGTAATGGCATATTATGGTGCATGAAGTGCTGTAAAGACTCAGTTGATCTGGAAGCATTCCTGGAAGGGGGAAACAGAGTTACTGCTGACTCAAATAGAACACTTCAAATCTGCTTCTCTCGCTAGATGTTGCCAAACCTGTTGATGTTTCTCCAGCATTTTGTTTTCATTTCAAACTACCTGAATCCAGAGTATTTTGCTTTTGATAAAGGTTATGGTGAAGGCTATTCTGTTTGCAAATTCCATTGAATAAAATATTGCAGTTCACTGACCATGAAGGAGGTTTATTTGGGTCAATCTCAGCAGTGCCTTGCTGTCACTTGATTTGTCTATGCTGCAATGCTCATGGCCAGCACATTGTCACATTGAGCTGAATGTTACTGGTTTCTGATCAGTGCCAGTTTGGTGGAGAGATTCTTGCCACAAAGCCGAGCAAGTTTTCTCACCAGCTCTTAACAAACTCACTGCGTTATTACACAACTCATCCCCCACGGCAAGTACCACATCTGGTTTCTACCCCTTCTTACCACGTACCATTCCCAGAGCAGCCCGCTCCCCATCGGAGACCTGGGAACTGACTGGCATCCCTGGTGCCAGCACCATCTTTCATTGTGCACCAGAGGAACCCGCCAGTCCAGAGCTGCCCTGTGCAGTTCCTGGTATTTACCCAGACACGGCAGTCTGGGAGAGGTTTAGCACCCGGGTTTATGGGGATGTTGCTGCAGCTCCTGCTGGATAGGATGGTGCTGCTGTGGAACTTCCTTCAGACCCAGGTCTAGCAGTAAAGGCCAGTAGGTAGCTAGGTTGGTGCAGTTTTAGCCATGTGCAGCAATGCTCAGCACTTAGACGATCAATGTCCTGCTCGACTCTCTGTTAAACAACAATCGCACTGTCTTCTCTCCAATATTTCACTCCATTACAATACCCACCTCCCACCAAGGGTTATGCTCTGCCACTCTCACTATTGTCTGCCAATATTTTCCCTCACTTGCCCTCACCCACCCCAGTCTGTGACATAACTAATCCTGTACGTCCTCGACATGACTACCCACCCTCTTGGGAAACCACCCCACCTGTACCACCTGCAATAGCTTTGCCATTTCCACCTCCCGTAATCCCTGCCTCGCTCTCATTCCAGCAGCGAAACAACCAACAATATGCCAGAAAGACTCAAGGTGGTTGGCAGGTTGCCCAACGCTCCACTCCTCAACCTGTATCAGCAGAGGATCTGACTCTGACAACCCTGAGCAGGGCTTTGTCTGCCAGAGGAAGCTGCACTTGATTTACTGTTCCGGGATCCTGAGTGACGAAAGCCTGTGAATACGCACAGCAAGCTTACTGGCTTTCTATCTGTGCTAAATAGCAGAGCAAGAGACGAGTGATAGGAGTCTAGTATCTCTGGCTGTGCAGGCAGACAATGGATGTAGTGTTGAAAAGTGCATTGCTGAAAAGCACAGCAGGTCAGGCAGCACCTGAGGAGCAGGAGCATAAGCCCTTCACCAAGAAGCCATTCACTCTCCTGCTCCTCAGATGCTGCCTGACCTGCTGTGCTCACTTTCTCTCAGACAATGGATGCAGGGACTGTCTCCTTAGTCCATCAAAAAATTGACCCCTCAGCAGCTAACAATATAAGGTCCTTTTTCTTAATTTCTTTTTAGCTACTTTTTAAAATCAAAAATCCAATTGTTTTTATTTTCATACCTGTGAGGTTTTGTTCTGCACAATACTTACCCGTTTGAGAGACTGTGCAGCTCTGATGAAGCACCACAGGGATTTTTTATTGTACTGTAGCCGGACTGAACAGAGTCTTAAATTTGGAAAAGATTACATTATCTTTATTTTCTCAATGTTTAGGAAAATGCAGAGGGAGGCATTAAGCAGAGGGCAAAAATATGTACATATACATGGTTTGTTTTAATTATTTGTATTTGTTATTTGTAAATTCATTGACTGTAAAACAAAGAACTGCAGATGCTGGAAATGAAACTCAGCAGGTCTGGTAACATCTGGGGAGAGAAAGCAGAGCTAATGTTTCAGATCCAATAACCATTCTTCAGAACTGTCATTGGTTGATGCTTCCAGTTACACAAAATACAGTACTTACTTGTTATGATAAGTAATTGAAGTGTACATTTCTGAAACAAACTCTGCACTGCTTGACTTTCCAAAGATAACCTGAAATTTAAAAAAAATGTAAAATCAGAGCAATTGATGAATGACAAATGAATGTCCAAATGAACGTCCAGGATGATCAATGTCTGCATTTTTATAAATGACCTGGAGGAGGGGTTAGAAGGCTGGGTGAGCAAGTTTGCGGATGATACGAAAGTTGGTGGAGTTGTAGACAGTGAGGAAGGATGTGTCAGGTTACAGCAGGATATAGAGAAGCTGCAGAGCTGGGCAGAAAGGTGGCAAATGGAGCTCAATGTGGGTAAGTGTGAGGTGATTCAGTTTGATATGAGTAACAAAAAGATGGGGTACTGGGCTAATGGTCGGATACTTGGTAGTGTGGATGAGCAGAGGGATCTTGGTGTCCATGTACACAGATCTCTGAAAGTTGCCACCCAGGTAAATACTGCGGTGAAGAAGGCATATGGCGTACTGGCTTTTATTGGTAGAGGAATTGAGTTCCGGAGTCCTGAGGTCATGTTGCAGTTGTATAAGACTCTGGTGCGGCCGCATCTGGAGTATTGTGTGCAGTTTTGGTCGCCATACTATAGGAAGGATATGGAGGCACTGGAACGGGTGCAGAGGAAGTTTACCAGGATGTTGCCTGGTATGGTAGGAAGATCGTATGAGGAAAGGCTGAGGCACTTGGGGCTGTTTTCATTGGAGAAAAGAAGGTTTAGGGGTAACTTGATAGAGGTGTACAAGATGATTAGGGGTTTAGATAGGGTTGACCATGAGAACCTTTTTCCACGTATGGAATCAGCTATTACGGGGGGGCATAGCTTTAAATTAAGGGATGGTAGGTATAGGACAGATGTTAGGGGTAGATTCTTTACTCAGCGAGTCGTGAGTTCATGGAATGCCCTGCCAGTAGCAGTGGTGGACTCTCCCTCGTTATGGGCATTTAAACGGGCATCGGATAGGCATATGGAGGATAGTGGGCTAGTGTAGGTTAGGTGGGCTTGGATCGGCGCAACATCGAGGGCCAAAGGGCCTGTACTGCGCTGTATTCTTCTATGTTCCAAGTACTGCTGGTTTCTTTTACTAGTCTTTTTGTTCCAGAAAATATTTAAAGTTTGCCATTGTTTCTTTTATTAGGAATAATGAAAGCAACAGAATCCAATCCAAGGTTACTATAGGAAGCGAGGGAAGAGATTGCTGAGCCTTTGGCGATGATCTTTGCTTCCCTACTGTCACTGGAGTAGCATCAGATGATTGGAGGGTGGAAAATGTTATTCCTTTATTCAAGAAAGGGAATAGGGATAACCCTGGGAATTACAGACCAATCAATCTTATGTTGGTGGTGGACAAATTATGGAGAGGATTCTGAGATACAGATTTATGATTATTTGGAAAAGCATAGCTTCTCATGGTAAGCTCATTCAGAAAGTAAGGAAGCATGGGAAACAGGGAATTTTGGCTGTCTGGATACAGAATAGCTGACCCATAGAAGACAGAGGTTGGTGGTAGATGGAAAGCATTCAGCCTGGAGCTTGGTGACCAGTGCTGCTCCACAGGGATCTGTTCTGGGACCTCCGCTCTTTGTGATGTTTATAAGTGACTTGGATGAGTAAGTGGTAGGGTGGGTTAGTAAGTTTGCCAATGACACAAAGGTTGGTGGAGTTGTGGATAGTGTGGAGGGCTGTTGAAGGCTGCAACATGACATTGACAGGATGAAGAGCTGGGCTGAGAAGTGGCAGATGGAGTTCAACCTGGAAAAGCGTGAAGCGATTCATTTTGGAAGGTTGAATTTGAATGCAGATTACAGGGTTAAAGGCAGAATTCTTGGCAGTGTGAAGGAACAGAGGGATCTTGGGGTCCATGTCTATAGATCCCTCAAAGTTGCCACCCAAGTTAAAAGAGTTATTAAGAAGGCACATGCTGTGTTGGCTTTCATTAACAGGGGATCGAGTTTAAGAGCCGCGAGGTTATGCTCCAGCTCTATAAAGCCCTGGCTAGACCACACCTGGAATACTGTGCTCAGTTCTGGTCACCTCATCATAGGAAGGATGTGGAAGATTTGAGACGGTGCAGAGGACATTTACCAGGATGCTACTTGGATTGGAGGGCATGTCTTATGAAGAAAGTTTGAGTCAGCCAGGACTTCTTTCACTGTACCGAATAAGGATGAGAGGTGACTTGATAGAGGTGGACATGATGTTGAGAGGCATAGATAGAGTGGATAGCCAGAGACTTTTTCCCAGGGCAGAAATGTCTATCATGAGGGGGGCATCATTTTATTGTGATTAGAGAAAGGTGTAGGGGAGATGTCAGAGGTCGGTTCTTTACTCAGAGAATGGTGAATGCATGGAATATACTGCCAGCGGTGGTAGGAGAGTCTGATACATTAGGGACATTTAAACGACCCTTGGATAGGCACATGGAAGATAGTAAAATGAAGGGTACGTAGATTAGTCTGAACTTAAAGTGGGATAAAAGGTCGGCACAACACTGAGGATCGAAGGGCCTGTACTGTGCTGTAATGTTCTATGTTCTAAATTGATTAGTGTTATTTTGCTACTTTCAGTTTCCAGTTAAAGATCATCTCATTAAAATCCTTTATTCTTTTTCACTCTATTAATTATTAATCTACTAATTATTAATCATTAATTATTCCCTATCATTCCATTTCCAAGAAGTGAGGTGCTACACTTTTGTTCATTGTTAACATCTTAAGCCGACAAATGTGTAAAAGTGATAAAACCTATCTTATATCTGTACATAGAATCATAGAATCCATATAGTGTGGAAGCAGGCTATTCAGCCCATCAAGTCCACACCAAATCTTTGAAGGGCCTCTCATCCAGACTCACCCCTCTACCCTACCTCAATAACCTCTAACCCATCTAACCTGCACACTGTGGGCAATTGTTCTTGGCCAATCCACCCTGACCTGCAAATCTTTGGACTGTGGGAAGAAACGGGAGCACCAGAAGGAAACCCACGCAGACACGGGGAAAAAGTACAAATTGCACACAGACTGTCACCTGAGGGTAAAATATACAGAAGTGCTGAAACGATCTGAACTACAAACAATCCCTGAAGTGAGAACTTACTGCTTTATTTACTTTACATGTTAGGCATTGCATTTTTGGACTCATTACAAGAGTCAAATTCCCAAGCTCCTTCTGCCCCAATGCGAGATAAACAATTGTCTTAATTCTCAAAGAGCTTCATTCTTGATGATAGAGGAGACCGGCAGATTAGTGGCAGAGACAAGCCTGGGGCGTTTGCAACAATTGAGTTTGATAGGTTAGGGTCTGAGCTCCTTCTCCCATACCCCCACACACCCAGTCTTTGTCATCACATGGGCGATTACCACACACAACCCATTGTCAGCTATTAGCAGCTATTCATTCTCCCAGGCTGACCTTTACCCAATCCTTTGTTTGCCCAATTGTGTTTTTCCCTCTCTCTGCGCTCCATTCCCACCTTATGTTTCCTGCCACCACCCCACGACCACAGCCCGCACCACCTATCTTTAGCATATCTAACAAGCTTTGCTTCGTTATAAACAGTTTTGAAGAAGGGTCACTAAACCTGGAACATTCTGCTTCCCCCCAGATGCTGTCCAACCTGCTGAGATTTTACAGAAATTTCTATTTTTGCAATCATCCGTGGCCAGAAGTGCCGGGCAGATGATCCATCTTGGCTTCCTCCTGCAGTCCTCAGTAACATCCTCATCAACCCCTGACAATATTCTAGTAATGGTACTGAAGACTTGTGCTCCAGAGTTAACCATGCCCGGGCCAACTTGTTCCACTATAGCAACAACACTGGAATTTACATGGCAATATATAAGATTAGTTGGAAGATTGGTTAGAAGATTGGAAGATTGGTTGGCTATGTCCTGTCCAGAAAATGTAGGACAATTCCAACCCAGCCAAGGAAATAGAATGGAATGGGCTGTTGACAAGGCTATAAAGTGACAATTGCTCAGCAATAAACCACCCCCCAGTTGCACCAGGGCCACTCAGTTTCTGATTTAAATTCAGTCTTTGTCTGAACATGGGCAAAAAAACTGAATTCTAGGGTAAGGTGAGAGTCATTGCCCTTGACATCAAGGCAGTGTTTGATCAAGAGCGACATTAAGAACTCCCAACAAACTGAAGTCAAGGGAATATTCTCCATTCGTACATAGCACAAAGGACGATGATTATATATTGGAGGCCAATAATCTCAGTCCTAATATGCCACGATGTGGAGGTTCCAGTCTCGGTCTGGGTGGACAAAGTCAGAAGTGACATGACACCAGGTTATAGTCCAACAGGTTTATTTGAAATCACAAGCTTTCGGAACACTGCTCCTTTGTCAGGTGTGTTATTTGAATGGGCTGGTCAGATCCTTTGTTCATACCAGCTGCATGTCCATTTGACACACTGAACACTCTGGAGAAGAAGAAAGGGGAACTTAGCTGAAATGTTCACTCTCTTCAAATATCCAATTACAAGGTGGGAGATGAAAGACCTTTTTTTTAAAAATTCAAAATAACGTCACCTTGTCCTCCTGTAGCTATATTAACCAATTCTCTGATATGTTATCCTGCAAATCAGGCTCTGTGCCAGGACCACCCATCGGTAAAGCTTAAAATTAACCACAAAGAGGAGCAGCTATTCTAGACACTGACTCGGCATAAAACATGCTACTTAGGTGAGGATATTCCATTGGTGTGCCTGTTTTAATTTGATTTGTACTGACTTGTCCTTAATGGCCACAAACTCATTGGAGGATGAGGAGAATTTCCTCTTTCTGCTATTTGTAGGGAAACCAAAGATGAGCAGAAAAAAAGTATATTTTTGGTTTTTCAATCAATAGTTTTAAAATAAAACTATCTGAATAATCAGTTGCTATATAGATAAGCTGAAATAAAACAAAATGCACGTAAAGCTGCTAAAATAGCAAAGGTACTAGACTTGTGAACATTAGATAGTCAGCAGATTTTAATTACAATGTTGTTGCCTTGCATCCACAGCCCCTGATCTTAGGCATACCCATAGTCATCGTGTCATAGAGTTGTACATCACGGAAACAAACCCTTTGTTCCAACTTGTCCATGCTGACCAGATATCCCAAATTCATCTAGTCCCATTTGCCAGTATTTGGCCCACATCCCTTGAAACCCTTCCTATTCATATACCTATCCAAGTGCCTTTTAAATGCTGTAATTGTACCAGCCACCACCACTTCCTCTGGCAGCTTATTCCACACATGCATCACCTTGTGTGTGGAAAAAGTTGCCCCTTAGGTCCCTTTTAAACCTCTCTCCCCTCACCTTAAACCTAGTTTTGGACTCTCCTACCCTGGGGAACATACCTTGGCTATTTATCCTATCCATGCCTCTCACGATTTTATAAACCTCTATAAGGTCACCCCCTCAGCCTTTGATGCTCCAGGGAAAATATTCCCAGTCTATTCAGCCTCTCTCTTTAGATACATATATATATTATGGAATCAATTTGTCCACATATACCAAATTGACCCCATTCACAGTTTTGAAAATATTTCTGAGGTTTCCTCTTAGTCTTTGCTTTACCAGAGAAAATGTGTTCAATCTTTTCAGATAATTAGATCTTGATGTGTTTTATACTGTGCTAAAAAATAGACAAGTCATGGTCTAGAAACAGGCTATTCAGCAAACTTTCACTTCTATTCTACATGAGCCTTCTCCAACACTGTACCTCGTCCCACTCTGCCTCTGTGTAACTCTGCGTTTCACATCAGGTATAGGGGTTGGTTAGCGGAATTGGCTGGACAACTGGTTTGTGATGCAGAGTGATGTCAACAACATGGATTTAATTCTCACACCGGCTGAGATCACTATGAAGGACTCCCCTTCTCAACCTCTCCCCTCACTGGAGGCACAGGTACCTCAGGTTAAGCGAACACCAGCCGTCTCTCTCTAATGAGAAATCATCCCTCCCAGTCTGGTAAGACTATGGTGACTTTACTTTTACATTTTAGATTTCAACTTTAGCACAGTCCTAACCTGCTCAATCCTTCTCGATTATTACATCCATTCAATTCTAGTAACACACTTGTAAAACTTTGTTGGACTTTCTCCACTGTTGCTTTTTCTTTTGTGTGCATTCCAGTTGGCTAATTGTTGTTAAGTCAGAGGCAATAATAATATCCACTCTCTCCTAGAGCTAAAATAATACATTTAAAACAATTTAAAACAAGGCTACCACAGACCTTGTTAAATACAACTTCAAATTGAAACTGAGCTATATAACAACTCAGAAGTTTTAAGACTGCTAGAGAAGGTCATACACCTCCGAGCTATGGTGCTCAACTTGTGAGTCCAACCTCAAAGTGCTACAACACTCACACACAAAAAAATGATTATTTTCATTACATTACCTGCATGGGATTATTCAGATCCTCATCTGCAAAGAACTGGATTTTGATTGTGATATTTCTAGCAGAGGCTAACCGATTGCCAAAATTAAGCCGCTGTGGATAGACATAAAGTAGATTCCTGCAAATAAATGAGGAAAAAAATGGCAAAATAGTTACCAGCAAAGCAAGGTCAACAAAAATAAGTGAGGAGGCAGAGGTTACTTTAGAGAAAGAGACTTTTTAAAATATGATATTAAGTCAAACTAATGTTGAATGCTAATGCAAAACTTAATTTCAAGAAATGCTGATTTTTATAATTGTTGGAATATAGCTTAAAATTTGTTTGGCTTCGATACTTTGCTGTAAATGCTGTAGTACTGAATAAAACAAGGAAGAAAAATCTAAAACTAAATCAAAATTTGGAAGTGCTGGAGAAGCTCAACAGGTCTGGCAGCATCTGTACAGAGAGAAAAAGAGTTAATGTTTAGAGTCCAGTAACTCTTTTTCAGAGCTGTTTCAGGATGTTAACTGTGTTTTTCTGTCCACAGATGCAGCCAAACCTGCTGAGTTCCTGCAAAGACTTGTGTTTTAGTTTCAGTTTTCTAGCATCCACAGTCCTTTGTTTCATTCAAAAAACTGAATGTTTTGTTTTGTGGAATAAATGAACAGCCAGTTCAAAACATGAATTGTTCAAATGAAAGAAAACACAGAAATCTATCGCAGTACAGGCTTATTTTCCCAAAGAATCCTCACTTCCAGTTGTTGACCTCCTACATCACATTAACAGCCCCTTGTTCTGTTTTGGAATGCTTTCTTATCAATGGAATCTATATTCTGTTTGACCCACAGATATCCCAAGGTTTAGACTATTCTGCCATTATCAGTAACAGATATCATGAGAAGTTCTCTTCTTGCCAAGGAGGTGAAAGCTCAAGGATGTGTAGAGTGAGAGTTGGTTCCATTATTCTCAAGGCACTGAGCATTGTCCTATAGTGGTTTTTGCCTTCATTTTCAGGTGTACAACATTTGCTTTCAATGTGTTAGCTTATCAAAACATATTGTAAGATAGTTTCAAAAAGAAAAATTAGCATTATTTTCCACATTTATATTTCACACAGACATCTCTTTGTTTTCTTTTCATCCAAAAAAATGTGTAAATATCACAAAGAAATGTGGAATGTACAGAATGCAACTTCTATCGATGAGTACAGGGTTAATCATTCATTCTTACTTCATACACCTTGCAGTTTTCATGCTAAAGAAAAATCAGAAATTCTGACAAGTGCTTTCTTACCACAGTTTCTCATCAACCATTCTAATTGAATTATAATTCGGAGGTGCCGGTGTTGGACAGGGGTGTACAAAGTTAAAAATCACACAACACCAGGCTATAGTCCAAAAAGTTTAATTGGAAGCACTAGCTTTCGGAGTGACGCTCCTTCATCAGGTGGTTGGAAGCACTAGCTTCCAATTAAACCTGTTGGACTATAACCTGGAAATGAATGATAGAATATTATATGTACCATGCATTCATGATAACATGGTACAGTATAAAGTTGATCACACAGTTAAAAGTTTGCACAGTAGCACCCATGATGATGGACTGGGTAAGATTATTGTCAAACGTAACAATGATCTATGTCGATAGGAAGATTAGGAAGTTATTTTTTAGTCTGAGCATGTTAGCTAATGTCAACAGGGATCGCAGTTGAATGAGGTCAAAAGCTTTATGCTGTGGAAGTAAAAGGAAATCAGCTTCACTACATTAATTCAACAGTAAGCAGACTTGATGGGCCAAACAGCCTAATTCCACTTCTCTACCTTATGGTGTGTCTGATGGTAAATGACGTGTTATTATCCTTTGCTGTGATTAAATAGGTTTCTTGCACGTATAACCTTTAGAATAAGTTCTGCCTGCAGAACATTTTCAGTCAGACTGAATATTTTGGACACTGGCTGGGGAACATAGTCTAGTGGAGAGTGTCAAGCTCCTGGGAGTGGTCATCCACAACAAGCTTTCTTGCACTCTTCATGTGGATGCACTGATCACAAAGACCCAACATGTCTCTTCTTCCTCAGGCAGATGAGGAAATTTGGCATGACGGTGAATACCCTTGCCAATGTTTGTAGGTGAACCATCAAGAGCATTCTGTCTGGATGTATCACTACCTGGTATGGCAACTGTACCATTCAAGATTGGAGACAGTTACAGAGAGTGATGAACTCGACTGGATAATCACAAGGGCCAACATCCCAGCTATAGAATCCACCCTGGCAATGTTTTTCCACAACCTCTACCATCAGGGAGAAGGTACAGAAGCCTGAACACACACACCAGCTGGTTTCGTAACAGTTTCTACCCCACTGTTGTGAGAATACTGAATGGACTCACAAACCCGTAACATCCGCCTGTACCTGTGTTTTTGTTTTTGCTGTTGTTTACCTATGATTTACTTATGTATGGTATTTAACTCTGTGATCTGCCTGTAATGCTCGCAAGACAAAGCTTTTAACTGTGCCTTGGTACACATGACAATAATTTCAATTCAATTCAATTCAGCTGTATTTCTGACTCAAGTCTTGGAAATCTGGTCAGTTTAAACTGGTTTCAATCTGATGTTGCAATCAGAAATCCTAGATACAGAATTGCTGCTTAGCTGAAGCCCATTTGTGTGCAGTTCCTCCATTTCCCCTTCAGTTTGAGTACATGGTGAATAGCTGCCCAATGTGCTGCCTTCCCTTATGTTGCTGCAAATGAGTGGTTGTACTTCAGACAAACTTGTTTCAGAGAGCTCTTCACTGACTGGGAAGTAGTCACAGACTGGGAGCTTTTCATAGACTGGAAAGCTTTCGCTGACATAGGGATTTACTAGCGCAAGAAAAAATAATGGTGTGTTGATAGAATAAAATACATTTTCTTTATTAAATGTTAACAAATGTGTCAGTGTAATTGTTTAGTACAACTGGATTATTGCCCCATAAGTTTCTCTTTTTAAACATTCACCTGAAACCTCCTAACATTGTTGGAGAATTTTCCACTTTGAAGTTCAAGTAGGAGGGAAGCCTCTTGGTGCCATATCCACCAGTTCATTATCTACACAAGTGAGGTGTTGCAGCATGCAGAAAACCACTGCCAAGATTCATCTGTAAATAGTGATCACCTGGGCCAGTAGTAACATGTAGTCAACGAAACCCATCAACAGGAGAAGGGGAGAGACATGAATTACTGTTTGTCCTACAGAAAATGGCAAGTGGATATTAAAACAAAAAACTGCGGATGCTGGGAACCTGAAACAAAAGCAGAAATTGCTGCAGAAACTCAGCAGGTCTGGCAGCGTCCACGGAGACGGAAACAGTGTTAACACTTTAGGTCCAGTAACCCTTGTACAGAACATCAGAGCTCTGATGAACAGTTACAGGATTCACAATGTTGACTCTGTTTTCTCTCTACAGATGCTGCCAGACCCGCCGAGTTTCTCCAGCAGTTTCGGTTTTTGTAAGGGATGTGGATGCTGTGTAGTCCCTGTGTGAGGGATGTCAGCCAATTCACACAGAGCTAAGTGCAGGGAATGTTATATACATATTCCAAATGTTAACCTAGCAAAGCATGTTCTCTTATGGTTAAATAAAATTAACAACTGTAAATAGGGTTAAGAATAACCTAGAGGGAAATCAGGACTGCAAAAAGGGGACATGAGATAGCTTTGGCTAATAGAGTTAAGGAGAATCCAAAGGGTTTTACAAATATGTTAAGGACAAAAGGGCAACTCGGGAGAGAATAGGGCCCCTCAAAGATCGGCAAGGCAGCCAATGTGTGGAGGCGCAGGAGGTGGGGGAGGTATTAAATGACTATTTTGCATCAGTGTTTACGGTGGAGAAGCACATGGAAGATATAGAATGTAGGGAAATGGATGGTGACATCTTGAAAAATGTCCATATTACACAGAGGAGGAAGTACTGGATGTCTTGAAACGCTTTAAAAGTGGATAAATCCCCAGGACCTGATCAGGTGTACCCTAGAACTCTGTGGGAAGCTAGAGAAGTGATTGCTGGGCCTCTTGCTGAGATACTTGTATCATCGATAGTCACAGGTGAGGTGCTGAAAGACTGGAGGTTGGCTAATGTGGTACCACTGTTTAAGAAGGGTGGTAAGGACAAGCCAGGAAACTATAGACCAGTGAGCCTGAGGTCAGTGGTGGGCAAATTGTTGGAGGAAATCCTGTGGGCCAGGATTTAAATTTATTTGGAAAGGCAAGGACTGATTTGGGATGGTCAGCATGGCTTTGTATGTAGGAAATCATGTCTTATGAACTTGATTTAAATTTTTTGAAGAAGTATCAAAGAGGATTGATGACAGCAGAGCGGTAGACGTGATCTATATGGACTTCAGTAAGGCTTTCGACAAGGTTCCTCATGGGAGACTGGTTAGCAAGGTTAGGTCTCATCGAATACAGGGGGGACTAGCCATTTGGTACAGAACTGGCTCAAAAGTAGAAGGCAGAGGTGGTGGTGATGGAGAGTTATTTTTCAGACTGGAGGCCTGTGACCAGTGGAGTGCCACAAGGATTGGTACTGGGTCCACTACTTTTCATCATTTATATAAATGATTTGGATGTGAACATAGAAGATATAGTTAGTAAGTTTGCAGATGACACCAGAATTGGAGGTGTAGTGGACAGCGATGAAGGTTACCTCAGATTACAATGTGACCTTGATCAGATGGGACATTGGGCTGAGGAGTGGCAGATGGAGTTTAATTTAGGTAAGTGTGAGGTGTTGCATTTTGGGAAAGCAAATCTTAGCAGGACTTATACACTTAACGGTAAGGTCCTTGGGAATATTGCTGAACAAAGAGACCTTGGAGTACACGTTCATAGATCCTTGAAAGTGGAGTTGTAGGTAGAAAGGATAGTGATGAAGGCGTTTTGTATGCTTTCCTTTATTGGTCAGAGCATTGAGTACAGGAGTTAGGAGGGCATGTTGCGGCTGTACAGGACATTCGTTAGGGCACTTTTGGAATACTGTGTACAATTCTGGTCTCCTTCCTATCGGAAGGATGCTGTGAAACTTGAAAGGTTTCAGAAAAGATTTACAAGGATGTTTCCAGGTTGGATGGTTTGAGCGATTGGGAGAGACTGAATAGGCCGGGGCTGTTTTCCCTGGACTGTTGGAGGCTGAAGGGTGACTTTATAGAGGTTTATAAAGTCATGAGGGGCATGGATAGGATAAATAAACAAAGTCATTTCCCTGGGACGGGGAAGTCCAGAACTAGAGGACATAGTTTAGGGTGAGAGGGGAAAGATATAAAAGGGACCTGAGGGACAACTTTTTCACACAGAGGATGGTGCGAGTATGGAATGAGCTGCCAGAGGAAGTGGTGGAGGCTGGTACAATTTCAGCATTTGAAAGGCATCTGGATGGGTATATGAATAGGACAGGTTTGGAGGGATATGTGCTAAATGTTGGGAAATGAGACTAGATTGGGTTGGGATATCTGGTCGGCATTGACCTGATTCTAAGTTAATCTTCTTTCCCTGCACTGTGCACAGAAAATAAAGACTGGATCCTTATGGAAGAGTTAAAATGTTTCTTGATTTTGTAGAAGTTGTCCTTTTGGTAGATCTTTGAGATTCTGTTTGCCAAATTGCCTACTACCCCGTGAGAGTTTATTTTTCTGCTTCCAAAAAAAAATTGTAGCAACTATTTTGAGACCAATAATTTTGATCATTGCATGTACGTGTTCCCGCCTGGAACTCATACACCCACAGATTTCAAGGTTATAACAACTATGTTATTCGTTGCAAAATACGTATAATTTGCTATGTGAAACAGGTTTATGAATCCATAGTTTATAAAGTCAGCAAGTATTCAACAGAAATAAATAAACGATTTGTCATTTGGCATCAAGGTCAGAATGCATGCCCAATAATGTAGAAATTAGCAAAGTGACCCAAGAACCCACTTCTACATGTGAATAAAAATTACATCATCTTTAAAGATATTTCGGCTGGTGTGTTCACTGCCACCACATTATTTTAAAGGGAAAGCAAGTGGAGAATAAAGTAACAATGGCTACAAACGCTTCATGGTATGAGTGCTCTGGGTAAGGAGAAGTAGGCTGGATGATATACTCAACTTGACATCAGTGACTTTCTCCGGAATTAGTAAGTGCAGGGAATGCTGTATACACATCTCAAAAATACAGTGAATGCAGGGATTAACTTATACATAGACTAAAATTAGTGTTCTGTGATTTATTTTAAAAAAAAGGGAAAAAGCAATCTGACCAACGATGTCATAAAGAGAGTCATAGAGATGTACAGCACGGAAACAGACCCTTCTGTCCAACCTGTCCATGCTGACCAGATATCCCAACCCAATCTAGTCCCACCTGCCAGCACCAGGGCCATATCCCTTCCTTTTTTAGTAAGTTGAGATGTTGTAGATCCTTTGCAAGACCTTCGGAATTTCCTAAAATACCACTGATCATCCTGAGAAGCCTCAATATATCTTTCTATAACGAATTATTTACAATTCACATGATCTATTTCAAATTACACGATGAGCCCTGACTGCAACATTTATGGTATTATCCTGGATGATATTAATAAATTACATTAGAATCTGGTTAGGAACTTGATGTTTAAAGTAGATAGAGTATCAGATCACTCAGTAACTGCCCCTATATGTCAGTGACACAATGGTTTATCAAATCTAATTAAACTTCACAAGAGATTATAATTCTTCATTTCTGCCGAATTGGTCTTGAAACTCCCTTCAAGAACCAATCTCTCATTAACTGTCTTAACGAGCTTCAGTTCTGATCAATCACCTCCTGTCCTGGAATATGGCCAAGTACTGGCAAATGGGATGAGATTAATTTAGGATATCTGGCCAGCATGTACAAGTTGGACTGAAGGGTCTGTTTCCATGCTGTACAGCTCAATGACTCTAAAACTTCTAAAGTCATTTAATGTTATTTCTTTAGAGAATGTCTCTTCCTGAAATCCTTAAACAACTTGTTAACACAGCTCACTTATTCCTCAACATGGGTTTGTTAAATTCTTCTTCCACAGCCTCCTGATTTTTAGGAGTTTTAAGTCTCTTACTGACCTTAAGCCACTCAGGGCTTCTTTCTTTTAGCCCTGACTGTTTTGTAGATCACTGATCTGCACTGCTGATGTAACAGGTCTTGCTTCTCTGAATGGTCCACTTGGCAAAAAGTCAAGCAGGAGGTTGCCAAGTGGAATGCGAGCTGTTCTGCAGCCATTCAATGGCCAATTGAAAACCAATCAAGTGGAAACTGGTTTTTTTACTCCTCAGGGTCTGAAGTTAGCAGCTCTACAATACTTTAGAGGCGTGCAGCATTAAGTTGGGATTTTATTACTTGGGAGCCTCACCGGGTACCAAGCTAGCAGGTGCCAGTGAGGAGATGGGATTTAGGGTTAGGGTTAGGCCAATGGAAAGAGGGCAAGTTGTGGTGGTAAAATCTTGGCCAAGTCTCTGATGGACACACCCAACACCAGCATGTGCAGCAGAGAAAATTGCCAAGCATGCCACCAGACGTGGGTCTCAAGAATCACTGGTTAAATGCCAGGTGTGTGTAGGATGCTAACTGAGAATCACTTACATCATGGCCTCAATTGATAAGTAGCTACCTCATGCCAGTAAACCAGTTGTATGAAACACTGAAGCCTTGTTGTGTGATAGAGCTCAACTACTGATTGGAACAACTTCCTAAGTGCTCAGTTCCCAAATGCTGGGCTGCTTTAACAAATCTTCTCGCACATTAAACAGGGATTACTGTTCTACCACCAATTTATAGGTCTGGGACTGGAGCAAGGGTTAAAGTTAATGGCCAGTTTGTTGCCGGAGTCCAGAATTTTGCATTTACTGTTACTAACAGAGCACATTTCTCATGATTCAATGCCTGTAGTGGTGGTGATGGAGATGTCAAGGTACCATGAAAGGGTGGATGTATGTATGACCATGGACAATGAATGGTAGGACAAAAACAAAGCGGAATAGAAGAAAATCCAAAGACATTACCTCATGAGATGTATTATAAACCACAAATGCTGTTTCATTGGAGGCTTAAGTTGTTAACATATTGAATAACTAAGCCACAAAGAATGGGAAAGTTCTGGATTTAACTTTAGTCTATTTTGATTTAGAAAAACAGAGTGGTGGGGATGCAGAAATGAATTTATCCCTCCCAAGTAATGAAGAAAGAAATAGGAATTGCTTTGTGCAGTGATTTCTGGTGTATGTCACATTGGACAATGACATGATTTAAGATGCTCCGAGGATCAAATGGTTTCATGGACAAAATGTTGGCTGGTATGTGTAAGTGTACGACAGTATGCAGCCACTGCTTTTAGACACAAAAGATGGTAACAGCAACATGCTGAAAAATATAAACATGGCAAAGGCTTTTTTCCCCCAAAGAATAGGATTGGAGATTTGCTATTATATCAACTACTATGACCTTTTTTTTAATATCATGTGTAACTCCATTAATATTTTCTTTTCACTTATAAGAATCAATAATTCTGCAATATGAAACAGTTGTTAGGCAAGGTGTATGATGGAATTACCTTTTCACACAAAGGGTGTGAGATGTTTGGAACTGTCTTCCACAAATAGTAGTGCATACAGGGTCAGTTGTTAATCCTAAATCTGAGATAGAGTTTTGTTTGTTAAATAAAGGTATTAAGGGATAAGGGCCAATGGCAGGTGTACGGAATTAGGTCACAGATCAGCCATGAATGGGTTCAAGGAGCTGAATGGTCTCCTCCAGTTCCTATGATCCTATGTTTCTAAGTGTTAATAAATTCTCTGAGTTTTGGTGAGTGATGAAGTACTGCATTTAAATTTTGCGTTATTGGTTGCATGGAAATAGGAGATGTTTGTCTAATATGGGAATTTTTCTAATTAGTGGCAATTTTCCCCAACCTTTAAGTAATCAGTTGGCTGTCCTGGTGTGATTTTATTACCAGAATACGTCAACTCAATCAGCATCTCGGCCAACTATGTTTTCTTTTAACCTAATTCATGGTTTGTGGATATCACTGACAAGGTCACAATTTATTGCCCACCCCTAACTGCATTCACCGAGTTGGTGCCATTTTCTTGAAATGCTGAAGTCTGTGTTGTACAAGTACACCCAGAATGCTGTTAAGGAGCTTCAAAATTTTGGCTTCAGTGAAGATTGAGGGACAACTCCCTTGTTGCCTGCATGCCCTAACCATGATGAAGGAGATAGAGCTGTCACTACAAAGATGCTCAGCGTGGAGGTCTTAGTCAGTGGTGGCTGAAACAATCGAAGGTAATGGTAGACTCACCTAAACATCCTTCATACATTCCATTCCCCCAGTTATCATGCAATCTCTTCCAATTTCCAATCTGCCCTGGCTTAGCTCCATACTTCTTGCTTCGTTATCTGCCTCCCCACAACACACACCATCCTTGTGCCTTTCTCCTTTATGTCTACTCAAGGTGGTTTTACAACAAAATTGTTTCAAACATGCAATCAATGGGGAGATTGAGGAGATAGTGAGGACTGCAGATGCTGGAAAGTTGGAGTTGATAAAGTGTAGAGGAGCAGGGGAGTTGGTGTTTCAGGTCTGATGAAAGGTTCCGACCTTAAACGTTAACTCTCCTGCCCCTTGATGCTGCCTGACCTTCTGTGTTTTTTTCATATCAATGAGGGGGATTGCCTTAGCACAGTAAACATGTTTAAATTGACTGTAGATCAATAAATAAAATTCCATTGTTCTATTTCTTGTAAAAATCTAACAAGTTTAGATTACCTCAATTCAGTTGCCAATAAATATTTATCAACAGCATTAACCAGGCACTACTTTAGGTCCACTAATTCTCATTCAGAGAAGCAGGAGGCTTGAAGGCATTGTAAACATCAATATCACGATAAAGTTAGGGCTGTTCTGAGGCTGCAAATTAGGCAGGTTACTGAAGGGTTTTCTTTATCTATTAATGTTGTACCTAGCCTGGAAATGTCTATACAAACTCTGTTTATTTAACACAGAGTGGGCTCTGGAAATTAACATCTCTCACCTTAATTAAACAAAAATGCATTGGATAAGTCACCTGAGAAAAATATTCAAGCGTGCACTCTTACTAAGTGAAAACACTCTCTGGATAAATTAAAAAGTGAGAAAAATCTTCAGTTTGTACTGTGAATAAGCTAGACACACACTTATTTTGGAGACAGCCACTTAACTGCAACCACTGCATTGCTGTGGTTTTTACAATGTCACTTTGGTTCTCAGTGAGTTTAATTGTTTATTATTTAAAAAAAAGTAGAACTGGGAGGACTCTGTGACCTTATATAAAAGAGTGCAGCCTCTGTTCAAACACAGAAGGAATAATACAGTATCTGTACCAAGAGTGCAGAAAATAAATTATAAAATTAAACAACTTGTCTTTCAATAATGGAGACATTTCATTTCATCGTGGTAATTGGTCTTATTTGCTCCACATCAAGTCTTCCAGGAAACACCGACAGAAAGGAAAAAACTCAATTTGCCTCATCCAGTGACATTAGCCTTCTCGCTCGTGGTCTTTACCTGGTCGGCAAAGGACTGAAGGAGCACACAGACAAAACGAAGGAAGAGATGACTACTGTGTTAGAACTGCTGGATATTTACAATACCTCCATTGTGAACCTGGGCGACCAGGTCAGGCTTATAGAAAGTGATGAAAGAGCACTGGTGAGCAAGGCTGAGAAGCTGGAACTTCAGGATCAGGAACTTCATCAAAGGTTCACGGAGCTCAGAAGCGAGCAAATGAAAGCAATGCAGGGCCAGCAGTCAGTTGCTAGCAAGGTGGATTCCCTGGAAGGAAAGCTGGAGAGGATTCTAGGAACTCTCCAGAAAAACAAGTCTGCAGACATCCCCTTTAACAAGGTAAGCCAGCACCTCTTAAAGTTGCAAAAAAAAATAAAAGAGGTGGTGCTATTATACAGTTTAATAATTTTATAGATTTAAGACAGGCGATGTTCAATAATACTTAACACGGGCATTACAAATTACTTCTTAGATCTTACAGCAAGCTGCTGGAAAATTGAGTAACTTGCAAATAGGAATTATTCCTATGCCGTACCTAGCGTCATAAAATATTACTTTAAAATGTAAAAAAACCTTTTGGTGCATACTAAGATCCTATTTTCCATATACTAGATTGGGCTCAACAAATAACACAAAATTATATGGGTTGGAGCATGCGACTAACAAGAAACTATTTTAGTCTGCTGTTTTAATTTAAATAACAGCTGGAAATGGAGGCAAATGCTCTAACGAATCCAGCTCTATGATATAGTGAAACAAAGAGTTTTTCCAGTAATTTCTGTTTTTGATCCAGATCTCCGACATTGTCAGATGACCTAACACACAGCGTGTAGGGGTCCAGAATAATTTCCGCCTTCATTCTAAAGCAGACTATCCATGGTATTTATAATAGAATCTATCGACAATCTTTACAGTGCAAACTGACTACAGGAATCAACTGGATGTAAGACTAGAGGATTATTAATAGCAATGTTAGTTTGAATATACTGCACACTGACACAAGTTCAAATCCACTAGTTCAAATACCTACTAACATAACAAAACATAAAAAACAACATAAGGCTGTAAAGTGCTGGTTCACTGAAGGAATCTACAGCTGTTTTCAAACTATTTACATATGTTGTTGAATATCAGCAATAACCTGATCAGAATCTATTCCAAACATCTTAGACATCTCAAAATAATGTGGACAGAGTAGGATCAGAGGTATCAACCTGATACATACACTAGCCATTTGATAATAAGGAATGGTAGCAATAGTTGTCATGTTATTCAAGTTTTAGTCCAAACACCTGCAATAATGATAAAACAAAGAACTGCAGATACTGGAAATCTGAAACAAAAACAGAAATATCTGGAGAAACTCAGCAGGTCTGGAAGCATGTGTGGAGAGAGAAAGTTAAAAATCACACAACACCAGGTTATGGCCCAACAGGTTTATTGGGAGGCACTAGCTTGCGAAGTGCTGTTTCTTGTTCCAGGTTCAGTGACCCTTCCTCAGAACCCAAGGAATAAGCCAATGTGCTAAATCCAACCAGAGACATTTCAAATATAAAATAAATCTAATAAAAAATAGGTGGTATAGCTAATGACATCAGCTTGCTGTAAAAAGCTTTCAGGCTTATTAAAGCCCTTTGGGAAGGAAATCTACTAACCTTACACAGTCTGACCTTTACTTACATGTGTCGGACTGCAAATTGCCCTCTGAAATGGTTTAACAAACTACTCATTTAACAAAATCAGGGATGGCCAATGAATTTCAACAACCTCCACATGCTGCAAATGAATTAGAAAAATGCACAGTACCTATAAAGATATCTGCATCAACTCTCATTTTCTCTTCGTTATTGCTGCTCTTTTGCTAACTGCACACATAACAATCTGATTGTTAGTCTTCACTGGCTTACTCTCTCTGCAGGGTATGTGGAGAATTAAGACAAAGCAAACTACTGAAGTCAAGCAGAATAGGAATGTGATTAAGTCGGTCCAGAGAGTGGACAGAGAGAGAGTCGGAGTTAATAAGAATGAGGAGCAGATGGTAAATGAAAGAAAAGTGAGCAAAGCTAATGAATGGAGTGAAGATGAAAAGGCAGGGGAAGAAGGGAAGTGTAAACGGAGGGAGGAAGGAAGATGATGAGGATGGAAACAGGAGATGAGTGTTGGTTGGAAGACCTGGGCAAGCTTTCTATTCAACCACTAAAGTCTCCATTTGAATCAGCGATTGGCCAGTGAACATCAGTCTCTCTTGCTAATAAACTCCAAAAATGCTCTTTGAGTGTGGGAGCAGGTTGGACAGCAGTTTGGTGGGGAGGAAGATGTGCTGCACATTGATGTCTTACTTTGCCTGCCTTCCTTCAGACCACAACACAATTTCTGGTCACGATTCACTCTAGGGTTTTTTTTCTTGCTTGGTCATGAGATACCATCCAGTGACAGACAATTGATTTTGTGGATTATTAGTTGAACTACAAGCAAACTGCCACATGTACACAAGACCAGCAAGTTAAATACTTGACTCAAAGACTGTTTTGGGAAAAATGGGTTTTAATTCATGGGGCACTGGCAGCAGTATTTAGAAGAATGGGACCAAAATTCCCTTGATTCATGGGAAATTTCATTTGGTTAGAGAATAACAGATTTATCTCCTGTACTCAATAATGGAAAGGAAACAAAAAGCAGGAAACTATGGGTCAGTTAGCTTATTATCCATCAAAGGGAATATGCTCAAAGCTATTATTGAAGTTATAATGGTGTACTTAGAAAGTTCAAGGTAATCAGACAGAGTCTACATGATCTTGGGAAAGGGAGGTCACATTTAACAAATCTATGCTGTTCTCTGAAGTAGAATTATGTGCCGTGGATAAAGGGAAACCAGTGATATATCTGTTCTTAGATTTCCAGAAGACAAAGTGAGGTGCCACATCAAAACTTATTATGGAGAATAAGAGTTCACGTTCTGGGGGTAGAACTGGCACATTGACAGTGATAGAACACAAACTAGCTAACAGCAAGCAGACAGGCAGCATAAATGGGTCATTTTCTCATTGGCAAGAACTAACAATCGATATGACATAGGATCAGTGGGGGAACCTTAACGCTTTGCAGTTTATATAAGCAACTGCTAGGATGAAGGGAGGGAAGGTGTAGTTGCTAAATTTGCTGATCACACAAAGATAGGTAGGCTACTTGTGACAAGGAGATAGGAGGCTACAAAGGGAAATATAGATAGTTAAGACATTGTGGGCAAAGTCCTAGCAAATAAAGTATACTGTGGGAAAATACAATGATCCATTCTGGCAGAAAGAATTTTTAAAAATTACTATCTAAATGAGCCGAGGTTGCAAAACTCTGAGCTGCAGAGGGACCTTGCAGTTGGAGTACATAAATGACATAAGCCTAGTAATTAAGTAAGCAAGCAACTAGGAAATGTAATAGAATGTCATTGTTCATTGTGAGCAGAACTGAATACAAAAGTAGGTAGGATATGTTTCAGTTATATAGGGCCTTAGTGAGACTACACCTGGAGTACTTTATATAAGATTAGTCTCCTTAGTTAGGGAAGAATGGAAAAGAAATGGGAGCAGTTTAGAGAAGGTCAACCTGACTAACATCTGGAGTGAACAGATTGTCTAATGTTTCTTCATAAGACAGACTATACTTGTATCGGCTGGAGTTTAGAAGAATAAGGGTTGCCTTCTTTGAAACATACCAAGATCCTGACTGGTACTGACAGGATGGATGCGGAAAATGAAACAAGTCCAGGAGGCCCCCTTTATTTACACTTGTAGAGTCCATGACACTGATCCAGCTCCCTCAGAGCCAGCTCTCAGAGTGAACAGAACCTCTGACACTCCTGTTTTTTTGTTTCATTAAGTATATTCCTTTATTGTAGTAACAAAGATCACAAAATTCATGATTTCTATACAGGAATGCTGATTTATGCTTTCACAATTTACAACTGTTACGAAAATTCTGCAACAGATCTTCAAGAATGAAACACAAGTATCATTCACAGCAAAGTCAGAGTTCCAGCACTGGCAATGTATTCCTCTGCAAATTCAAGATGTACAGTGGTGTTCAATTCAGCAACTACTGCAGAATATCATTCCACAGTTCAGTTCATTATGACTGAATCAGGCCATGCAGCTGGTTAACAATGCAACAGAATTAAGTAATCTATTAATGCAGTATTACAACTTTAAAATAGTGGTTATTAAATTGGAATTCTGTAGTCAGTGCTTAGTATGGAACCAGTTGTAAACAAGAGACAGGCCACATTTCTTCACATCAGGAGCTCATGCTATTGCTTTTGCTTCAGGCAGAAAAGCCTCCCAGTATTTTATTAACTGCTGCTGAGTTTGCACTAAAGATTCAAGGTACTTAATTATAACAGGAGAAAGTGAGGACTGCAGATGCTGGAGATCAGAGCTGAAAGTATGTTGCTGGAAAAGCGCAGCAGGTCAGGCAGCATCCAAGGTGCTGCCTGACCTACTGCGCTTTTCCAGCAACACATTTTCAGCACTTAATTACAACAGTTTTGAAGTCTTTTACCCTTTCTTTCTCAAATCTACCAACTTCCTTGCGAATGGCTTTTGAGATCTGTTCAAAGTCGACACTCCTGTTTATTTTTTTTTGGAACCCCCGACCCTCCTGTTTCTTTTTTTTCCCCAAACCCCCCCACACTACTGCCTAACTGTGGTAGTGCTTATATTTTTCCCCAGCACCCATGGTGTGTGTGTGTGACACTCCTGTATTTATCTGTCAGCCAGGGCTCTCTGATTGGACCAAGTTAAAGGCCCCAATCAGGGAACTCATATTCTGTGAGGTCCATCAAGCTGACCTTGTTATAATCATGAAAGAAAGGATGTTATTTCTTATCAAAGATTCTAGAAATAGGTGTCACACTTTAAAATAAGGAGTCATGCATTTAAGACAGGGATGAACAGCTTTTTTTCTTATGAGGGGTCATGAGTCTTTAGAACTCTCTTCCTCAAAAGGCAGTGGAAGCATAGTCTTTGAGTCTTTTTATGGCAGGCACAGATAGATTCTTGATAAGCAAGAGAATGAAAGGTTATCAGGCATAGGTTGCAATGTGGAGCAATCAGCACAACTATGATCTTAATTAACAGTGTAGCAATAGTCTAGCTTTAAGTGGTGTATTTTGTCCTGGCATTTTTTTTAAATGAAGAGACATTAAGACAAAGGTGATGAGTGGTCCGTTCCAAGTCAATAAAGTAAACAGCTTATGAGGCTTTGGGTTTTTTTAAAAAGAAGTTGGACCAGTAGAAGCAGGTTGAATGGCTGCAGTCAGGCTCCTGCAGACCCAAGGTTTTAGTTTAGCTTCCAGTAGCTGTTGGGTTTTTGAAGCTGCCATACACCCACCCTTCTAGCAACATACTTGAATTCTCTCTCACTCTCCTAGACTTTTACTTGATGGTCTTTCCTCCAACACTGGAGAAACATTGTCTCACGTGCAATCTATTTTACTAAATTTGCCTTTGCCAAAGGTGTGTTCATGGGATGTTACTATATTGGAACAATTGCTGTTTAGTAGTTAAAGAAACTATTATTTGGTTAAGTTTAAGTTATAAAGTTAAATTCTGCTTTCCTTTGTTTGTAGTTTAACTGTAGAGTAAGACTAAAGTGTGTTTGGCTTAAATCCGAGTAGTGTAACCAATCAAATTACATTTGGAACACAGCACCTTACACTTACCTTTGAATAAGAAAACGTTAGAGTCCAGGCTATCTTCTTGATATATTTGAAGGGGGTTTGGTCTGGTCCATAACGAATACTGGCTTGAGGGCCAAGTGGTAGACTCCTGTTCCTTAATTTGTATGTTTGTATGGACAGACCTTTTGTGATTGAAGAACATTTAGAACCTTAATCCTCCTGCAATTATTTGGCTTTAGTTCAAGGTTCAGCGCTAGAATGAAATCACTGATTTCAGTTGGAAAACGGTAAGATACCCAAAATAGTCTGTAGGAAAATGATGAGCTGACTTTGTTGATGTTCCTAATAGTCAGAGGGAAATTGAGAATCAAACTTTAAAGGAGATCTCAGCTATCTGTAAGAATAATAGGGGGGGGGATTTTAACTTTCCAAACATAGACTGGGACTGCCATAGTGTTAAGAGTTTAGATGGAGAGGAATTTGTTAAGTGTGTACAAGACAATTTTCTGATTCAGTATGTGGATGTACCTACTGGAGAAGGTGCAAAACTTGACCTACTCTTGGGAAATAAGGCAGGGCAGGTGACTGAGGTGTCAATGGGGGAGCACTTTGGGGCCAGTGACCATAATTCTATAAAATAATGATGAAAAAGGATAGACCAGATTTAAAAGTTGAAGTTCTAAACTGGAGAAAGGCAAATTTTGACGGTATTAGGCAAGAACTTTCGAAAGTTGATTGGGGGCAGATGTTCGCAGGTAAAGGGACGGCTGGAAATTGGGAAGCCTTCAGAAATGAGATAACAAGAATCCAGAGAAAGTATATTCCTGTCAGGGTGAAAGAAAAGGCTGGTAGGTATAGGGAATGCTGGATGACTAAAGAAATTGAGGGTTTGGTTAAGAAAAAGAAGGAAGCATATGTCAGGTATAGACAGGATAGATCGAGTGAATCCTTAGAAGAGTATAAAGGAAGTAGAAGTATACTTAAGAGGGAAATCAGGAGGGCAAAACGGGACATGAGATAGCTTTGGCAAATAGAGTTAAGGAGAATCCAAAAGGTTTATTACAAATACATTAAGGACAAAAGGGTAACTAGGGAGAGAATAGGGCCCCTCAAAGAACAGCAAGGTGGCCTTTGTGTGGAGCCACAGGAAATGGGGGAGATACTAAACGAATATTTTACATCAGTATTTACTGTGTGAAAGGATATGGGAAATATAGGCTGTAGGGAAATAGATGGTGACATCTTGCAAAATGTCCATATTACAGAGGAGAAAGTGCTGGATGTCTTGAAATGGATAAAGGTGGATAAATCCCCAGAACCTGATCAGGTGTACCCGAGAACTCTGTGGGAAGCTAGGGAAGTGATTGCTGGGCCTCTTGCTGAGATATTTGTATCATCGATAGTCACAGGTGAGGTGCCGGAAGACTGGAGGTTGGCGAACATGGTGCCACTGTTTAAGAAGGGTGGTAAGGACAAGCCAGGGAAGTATAGACCAGTGAGCCTGACATGGGTGGTGGGAAAGTTGTTGGAGGGAATCCTGAGGGACAGGATGTACATGTATTCGGAAAGGCAAGGACTGATTAGGGATAGTCAACATGGCTTTGTGCGTAGGAAATCATGTCTCATGAACTTGAATGAGTTTCTGTGACTTCTTCAAAAGAGGATTGATGAGGGCAGAGCAGTAGGTGTGATCTATATGGACTTCAGTAAGGCATTCGGAAAGGTTCCCCATGGGAGACTGATTAGCAAGGTTAGATCTCATGGAATACAGGGAGAACGAGCCATTTGGATACAGAACTGGCTCAAAGGTAGAAGACAGAGGGTGGTGGTGGAGGGTTGTTTTTCAGATTGGAGGCCTGTGACCAGTGGAGTGCCACAAGGATCGAAGCTGGGTACTCTACTGTACGTTTTGTCATTTACATAAATGATTTGGATGCGAGCATAAGAGATACAGTTAATAAGTTGGCAGATGACACCAAAATTGGAGGTGTAGTGGACAGCGAAGAGGGTTACGTTAGATTACAACAGGATCTTTACCAGATGGGCCAATGGGCTGAGAAGTGGCAGATGGAGTTTAATTCAGATAAATGCGAGGTGCTGCATTTTGGGAAAGCAAATCTTAGCAGGACTATTCACTTAATGGTAAGGTCCAAGGGAATGTTGCTGAACAAAGAGACCTTGGAGTGCACGTTCATAGATCCTTGAAAGTGGAGTCGCATGTAGATAGGATAGTGAAGAAGGCGTTTGGTATGCTTTTCTTTATTGGGCAAAGCATTGAGTACAGGAGTTGGGAGGTCATGTTGCGGCTGTACAGGACATTGGTTAGGCCACTGTTGGAATATTGCGTGCAATTCGGTCTCCTTCCTATTGGAAAGACATTGTGAAACGTGAGGATTTAGAAAAGATTTGCAAGGATGTTGCCAGGGTTGGAGGTTTTGAGGTATAGAGGGAGGCTGTACAGGCTGGGGCTGTATTTCCTGGAGCGTTGGAGGCTGAAGGGTGACTTTATAGAGGTTTACAAAATTATGAGGGGCATGGATAGGGTAAATAGGCAAAGTCTTTTCCCTGGGGTCAGGGAGTCCAGAACTAGAGGGCATAGGTTTAGGGTGAGAGGGGAAAGATATAAAAGAGACCTAAGCGGCAACTAGGGTGGTATGTGTATGGAATGTGCTGCCAGAGGATGTGGTGGAGGCTGGTACAATTGCACATTTAAGAGGCATTTGGATGGGTATATGAAGAGGAAGGGTTTGGAGGGATATGGGCCGGGTGCTGGCAGGTGGGACTAGATTGGGTTGGAATATTTGGTCGGCATGGATGGGTTGGACCAAAGGGTCTGTTTCCATACTGTACATCTCTATGACTATGTTGAAAACTTGAGATTTGCACAGACAGTGCTCTTACTGGGCTGTTCCTCCAACTGAAAATGATGTTACTGTTTAAAAGGTAAAGCAGCTACATATGGAAAAAACCTTTTAAAATGCTCTGAATTTAAATATTTCAGTTTGTTGAGATCGGGGTTCGAAGAAAAGTGCTATTGAACTTTTTAAGTGCAATACTTTCTTCTAGAGTCATAGAATCATATAGATCAACAGCACAGAAAAAGGCCCTTCATCCCATCACGTCTGTGCATGATTCTAATCCCAATTACCAGCACTTGACCCATGGCCTTGTATACCTGGGCATCACAAGTGCATAGCTAAATATTTCTTAAATGTACGTATTGACGTTCTCTGTCTCTATCACCCTTCCAGGCAGTGAATCCCAAATTCCCACCACCTTCTGGGTGACAAAGACTTTCCTCATCTCCTCTCAAGCTTCTGATTGTTCCCTTTAAGCTGTGACTTTGTCATTGATCCCTCCATCAAGGGGAAAAGTTTATTTCTGTCTATTACTACGTGGCCATGGCACACCCTTATAAAGCATGCCATAAAGATGTCTAAATCTGAAATATTAATACAGATTATTATTGGCTGGACAATACACATATTGTGGACATTTTGGAACAAACACTATATAATGTAAAGGAAACTGGCTGCAACAGGGAGAACTGTTGCATTTTTAAAGGACACCAGCTGCTTGACTCAAGTCACTGAGGGAACACAACTTTCAGAGAGGTTACATGATTGGTTGTGGGTGTGATAAAGCTGTTCGCTGTGAACACAAACAGATAGTATGATAAACCCCAACCCTGGAGACACAACCATTGTCCACCTCTCTCTCACTCTGAAGCCCTTCTAATCAAAGTCTGAGAGTTGAAAACCCAGTGCAGATCCTCATCACCACAAGTGCAATATTGAGGGAGAACTCTGAATCAACATTGCTATCTCAACATAAAAAAAATCAACCAGCCATAACTGATCCAGGAAGAAATCCAAGAGCTTGCGAGGAAAGTGCCTTCAGCTCCAGATCAACATCTGGGGCAATTCATCGACAGCTTACTTTTCTGAATTCATCTGTTACTTAGCCAGGGTAGTTTTAAGGCAAGTACATTCAATAGTTGTTTCCCCCATGACTGTGTGTGTCTGTGGGCAGGAGTCTGTGTAGTGTGCCTGAGTGTGTGTCTGTTTTCAAGAAACATAGTTGTGTACACCTTTTGTTAATTATAAGTTTTGCTTGAAGATTTTAGTTTGCAGTAACCTAGTTCTTTATTTGCTACTTAAGGAACTTGGGTGACTTGTTTCTGAGCCTAAGCCATATACAATCTGTTGCAAATATAACTAGCAAATTTTTAAATTCAAACTTTGTTGGGACAAGTGGAACAATGGGACAAGGAAATAAATCAGTTCACTCCACCTTACTCAAACAGTACAAACATTATAGCTCTATTGCTGTTCTATAAGTGTACACCAACATACATCATTGTGGTGAGTAAAAGTTTATGTAACATTGAAATTTTGAAATTGTAAACTTCTGCTGTCATCATGGAAAATTGCCCACTGAATTGGATGGTCAATTCTGATATAATCAAAGTTTCATTTAATTTTCCAGTCGGTAATCGAGTTTCACAACCAGCATGTAGATGATGTTCTGGCATTGGTGAAAGCCCAGCAACAGCAGATTGATGAGCAGAACATGCAGATTCAACTGTTGGTTAACAAGGTCAGTGCCATTACGCTTCCATGGAGTTGTATTTCCAATGCACTCTTGTGCCCTTGATGAACAATTGTTGAGAGCCATACGCTAATGCAACACAATTTTTGCAGAAGGCATTTCATACAATTAGTACAGAGAATGTTTGTGGAAGGGAAAGGTCAATATACTTGAGATCCCATTTCAGAAAGGCAGTAAATTTCAGGCTTATGCCTTCAGGAACATTCCCTCTCATATTTCCTGAGGCTTTTCTATGCTTCACGTGTCTAGTAGCAGCTTCAACTTCTGCCAAACTCAGTAGGAGACCAAGATCATCTTTGATGGGTATTTGGGGGATTTCATCCAACACGTCCCTGTCACCGATGCATTGTGATTTAGGAGTTCTTTGAAGAATCTTCTCCCTCGGACGCTCTGTCTTTCGAAAGGGTTCCACCATTACTCCATGCGGGTTTGATGCCAAGAGCTTTGGCTCTGTGTATTGCCTTGGTGGTACTGAGATTACAGGGAGAAGGCAGAAGAATGAGGCTGAGAGAAAGATCAGCCAATTTCAAATGATGCAGCAAACACTTTATGCTGTAGGGCTAATTCTGTTCCTATAGCTTATGGCAAATGCTGGCTGTTATGCTGGTCAGCAATGCTTTGGCTTTCTCAGTCCACCACTAGTTTTTGATTTCCTTAGTGTTTCTTTGCAATTCTGACTTTATCACTTGGTCAGTTCTCCTCTTTGCCTCACTGGTGATATCGTTTCAGCCCGGAGAGCTTTCTTCTTCTTGTTGATGAGGTCTCGGACGACGTGGTCATTTTTGTTGAACCAGTCTTGGTGTTTGCCTGTCTGGCAACTGATGGCTTCTTCACAGCGTGAGATGGTGGCATCTTCAGCTTGTTCCAGATTTCCTCCACTCCAACAAAATGAACACCTTGGAGATTTTGGTGAAGAGATCGTGTGATGTTTGCTGGTCTGCTCGGCTTTTCTTTCTGATTGTTTCTTCATATTCAGTTGCTTCTGCTAACATTTGATGGACATTGAGGAATGGGTGAGCTGGTGGTCTGTTGAGTAGTTGTCTGCACTGGTCATCATTTTGGTTAATGAGGACATCCCTTTAGTCTTGCATCAAATGATGGTGTAATCAATTATGTGCCAGTGCTTTGATTGTGGATGCCTCCAAGAAGTCTTGAACTTGTCACTTTGATGGAACAGTGTGGTGGTGATGACCAGCTGGTGTTCCAAACATTTTGATGAACAGGAGAATCCTTTTGGATTTGCAATTCCTTTATGGTTGTTCCTTTCCACAGTTGGGAGTCTTTTCCAATGCTGGTGTTGAAGTCTCTGAGGAGGATAATTTTATCTTCCTCAGGGATGTTGGTGATTACAGTGTCCAGGGTGGAGTAGAAGCCTTCGTTGGAGTGGTCTATAGCATCAAGGGTTGGAGCATAAACACTCATAACCGTTGCCTGTTGGCTCATGGCAAGTTATAGACAGAGAGTCATGAGGTGATTGCTGATGCCAACAGGGTTTCTGAGAGTTGGTTGATGAGTTTGTCTTGACAGCAAATCCAAGTCCATGCATCCTGGGTTAATCTTTGAGTTCTTCTCTTCAGTAGATGTTACCACCACCTTCTTCCCTCAGCTTCCCTTCACCTGCAATTGACAGCGGGGCAGCTCCTGCTGAAGTGCCAGGGTTCACGGGCAACAGGGGCAGCTCGTTGTTCCAGACGATTGACTGCTTATTGTCCCTTTCAGGTTCTGGGATTGGGTTTGACTTTGGTTTTTAGACCCAGCTCCTGTGACAAGGAAACCTTGATGACAGGGTGACCTTCCTACTGGTGCAGCCATTGATACTGCACAAATGTATTCTGCCTGGATCACTGTTGAGGACTTGTTTTGGGTTCGAGTTTAAGAGCTGCAAGGTTTTGCTGCAGCTCTACAAGTTCCTGGTGAGACCTCACTTGGAATATTACGTCCAGTTCTGGTCGCCCCACTATAGGGAAGATACAGAGGTTTGGAGAGGGTGCAAAGAAGGTTTACCAGGATGCTGCCTGGACTGGAGGGCTTGCCTTATGAAGAAAGGTTGAATAAGCTCAGACTTTTCTCTCTGGAGAGAAGGAGGAAGAGAGGAGACCTGATCGAGGTATACAAAATAATGAGAGGAATAGATAGAATCAATAGCCAGAGACTTTTCCCCAGGGCAGGATTGACTGGTACGAGAAGTCATAGTTTGAAGATATTAGGAGGAAGGTATAAAGGAGACGTCAGAGGAAGGTTCTTTATGCAGAGAGTTGTGAATGCATGGAATGTGTTGCCAGTTGAGGTGGTGGAAACGAAGTCATTGGGGATATTTAAGCAACTGCTGGACATGCACATGGATAGCAGTGAGTTGAGGGGTGCTTAGGTGAATTTACTATATTTTACATTAGGATTAAGTCTCAGCACAACATCGTGGGCCTAAGGGCCTGTTCTGTGCTGTACCTTTCTCCGTTCTATGTTTTGTCTGGTTCCTCCCTGCCAACCTTCCTATCAGGGGTGGCCATGACAGGATTGCAGGACTTCTGACAGCATTTCAGTCTTGTTAAAGTTTCACATAAAAAGGCAAGTCATTAAATGTTTGTGCGATATACTGTAAGTTGTTGACTCGAATACAAATGCTTTATAAAGCAATATTCCACTACATTATTATTCTATCTGAAGATTTCAGACTTCAGTCTCAAAGAACAATTCAACTTCAAGAAGAATGTGAAGGGAAACGATCACCTCGCTGATCACTGGAAAACCCAAAAGGCAGCCTTACCTGATGGTGAGTACACCTTTACAATCTTAATCCACCTCACGTTTATGACCTAAATACTGTCCTAAATATCTTGTGGATAGTCATTGAAATGGGGTCATGATGTTCAGGTCTTTGTGAAGAAGAGAAACTTAAAGAGCCACTTTCACAATTCAGTGGTGCTCCAAACCAACTCTTAATCGCAGAAATACCATTGTGAAAGAACATTAAATATCACAAAAAGAGTACACAAAAGCGGAAGTGTTTCATTTTACACTCATCAGGACTGACACAAGAAATCAAACAAGGAAAAGGAACATCAATTTCTAAAGTGTGAGAAGGGAGAGCAGCCAATTTAAGATTATCAGTTGAGCTTGCTTTGAGGTTTATTTGTCCATGCTGGACCTCCACATATCATTCTGAGCAGATATGATCCAAATGATCTTCATGACCAATACCGAATATCAAAAACAAATCATAAACTGGATGTTTTCTACCATCTTGTGGAGGAAGCAACGGGAGGTTTACATGCAACTGCAGATTTACAGGGAACCTATGGTCCATTCTTTAAGAAGATGTTCAGCCTCTAATTGTCATCATCAGTTAGAAATTTTAAAAAGCTGGCCAGGTTGTACAACACTCCAGATTAGCAGTAAAGTCATACATTGTCCATAAGACAATGCTGCATCATGCTGCTGTGTGTATCTGGATTAACATAAGGACCCAAATAACCTACCAACTCAAGGGAAGATAGTACAACAAGACAACAGATAAGTTGAAATAACAATTTGGTTGTACAAAGGCAGCACATCTAATGAGACTCTCAAAGTATTTAGCTCATTAATTGTCTGGATTTAAATTCATACTCAGCCTAGAATTAATTTGTAATGTTGTAAGAATTTGCTCAAAGACAAACCATAAAAAGTCAAGAGGACAAATGGATGTAAAGCACAAGAAATGGAAAGAATTTCATCGAGGCTTAAGAGGATTAACTGAAAGGTTAAAGCATCATTGCAGACAAAGGGTCACAACTGAATTATTGTCAACCTCTTGCAGGAAATACTTTCTTGCAAATAATTAAATGTATAACTGTTAGAGAAAATGAGAAATACACTTTATAAACTCAGTAATGGAATCATTATGGCATAGAGGAGATCAGTTGTATAACCTTTTATAGCAGTTTGGAAATCAATCATTAACTGAATTAGTGAAGTGCCGTTCTCTTACTTCTGGTTTTGCTTTAGGCAAACAATTAATAAAAAATAACGATATATCATAATCAAAGTGAATATAATGTGAGTTATTTGATGGTTAGCTAATTCTCAAGCAATGTATTTACTTTAGTTACAGTTGTTCAATTGTCCTGTGCACATCTGAATGCCATCAGCTGTCAGCTTAGCATCAAAGCTCATAAACAGACAAATTCCTTAGAAAGGCATTAAGAGTCGGGTCTATGAACTGACAAGAATAACTTTCAGTGACTCTGAAACATGAATGCTCCTTCTGAAGAAGTGTCATACTGAACTTGAAATGCTAACTCTCTCTCTCTCGGGTTACATCCAAACCGTTGCCTTCTCTAGCTCCTGATGCTGCCTGGCTTGCTGTGTTCTTCCAGCCTCCTGATCATCTACCCTCTGTTTCATTGACCAGAAACTAAACTTGACGAGCCATGTAAATACAGTGGCAGCAAGCGCAGATCAGAGGCTGGGAATTCTACAGTGAGTAATTCACCTCCTGACTCCCCAAAGCCTGTCCACCATCAACAAGACACAAGTCAGGAGTGTGATTTAATACCCTGCAAATTGCCTGCATGTGTGCAGTTCCAAAACCCGTCAAAAATATTGGCGCCATCTAACACAAAGCAGCCTGCTTAATGGCATCACATCCACTGCCTCCACCCCTGATCTACAGGAGCAGCAACATGCATCATCGACAAGATAAACATGGCTGTTATAATAGCACCTTCCAAATCACAACCACAACATTGAGAAGGGCAAAGGCAGCAGATATCTCGGAATGCCACCACCTACAAGTTCCCTTTCAAACCATCCTGACAAGGAAATATATCACTGTTCCTTCAGTGTCACTGTGTCAAAACCATGAAACTTGTTCCCTAACAGCATTGTGGTGTACTGACTTTAAACGGACTGCAGCAGTTCAAGAAGGCAGCTCTCCACTACCTTGTCAAGGGCAGCTCAGGATGGGCAATACGTGCTGACTCAGACAATGATGCTAGATCCCATGAATGAACACAAAAGTCTCCTGTACGAGAACATCCCTTAACATATGCAATATAAAGCTACAATAAAGCTTCACCTACAGCAGATTATTGATAATAACCAGTGAGTGAAGGAGCAGACAGCATCATTTTAAGAGGCTTATTATAAAATGAATGCAAACCTACTCTTGCAGCCCTAATATTTACACGGCTGGTCCAGTTCAGTTTCTGGCCTTTGGTAACTCCAGGATGATGCGAGTGGAGCTGTTAATGATGGTAATGACATTGCAGGTCTTTAATTAATTTGTCTTTGGTGGATGCCCTTTTTCAGTTGAAAAGCTTTGGCTGATTCGATATAAGTGCTGGTTAACAGATGTGATTTACTCACAACTGAAACATGCTCTTTCAGCTGACTGTCATCAGATTTTCAAGAGGGGAGAAAGAACAAGTGGAGTTTACAGCATCCAGCCTAAAGGATCCCAGCTACTGCAAACATATTGCCAAATGACTCCAGGTCAGTTTGAATACTGGATCCATGAAACCACACCATAAAAGCTTTAAATACTTGTACTTGGTTTCAACAAGTGTTGCAAATCTTGAATGGACAACTATGCCGAGGACTCCTGTGGTAGTGGTGGTAATATAAGTGATAATGTCCCTATCTCTGAGTTAGGAGACCTGGGTTCAGGTCCCACTTGCTCCGGGGTGTGTAGCAATATCTCTGATCAGGATTATTTTGAAAATATCTTAAAAAGAATCTTCGTATAATTCAGAACTTGACATCATCTGCGTGATTAATTGTCCTTCCAAAAGGTCAAACATGCAGAGTATTAAATTCTCAGTACCTCTGATGCCCATATTAATGAGCATCACCCTCAAAGAGCTCCTGTGAAAACTAATCCTGCCATGTCCAGTCTCAAATTAATCAAGTCTTTTGCTCTCTCTCACACACACATACAGAATCTGGTTGGACTGTGATTCAACGGCGATTTGATGGCTCTGTGGATTTTGATCGTTCCTGGTTAGATTATAAAGCAGGATTTGGGGATGTCCATGGTAAGAATCCAACATAAGATGAACCACATAACATTACTCCGTCTGTAACATATTCAATGCTCAACAAAGAGAAAATTTCATTTGATTTCGTTGCTACATTACAGTTCCTTTTGGAGATTTTGTTAATTGAGTTCACATGAAGTTCACATTAACTGGATGGTTTTCAACTTAATAATTTTCTTCTAAAGGTGCTGAGTGACCTGGAATATTTCCAGAATTTTCTGTCTTATTTTGGATTTCCAGCATCTGTAGTATTTTGGTTTTGTCCTAATTTATCAGCTTTATTGCTTGTGATATTGTTCAATATTGATTAATAAAATAAGTGGACATCATTGCAGTACCATGCACAGATTGTTAGTTCTGGGCCCCAAAAAAGCAGGCTCTTAACAAAAAGGCAGAAAATTGTCTTTTGCTATTTTACCTCAGTTTTAGTAAAACACCAAAATCCAAATTTTACTACAAACCGACTGACTCCCACAGCTACCTAGACTACACCTCCTCCCACCCTGCCCTCTGTAAAAACGCCATCCCATATTCCCAATTCCTTTGCCTCCGCCGCATCTGCTCCCAGGAGGACCAATTCCAATACTGTACAACCCAAATGGCCTCCTTCTTCAAAGGCCACAATTTCCCCTCCGACGTAGTCGACGATGCTCTCCACCGCATCTCCTCCACTTCCCGCTCCTCCGCCCTTGAACCACGCCCCTCCAATCGCCACCAGGACAGAACTCCACTGGTCCTCACCTTCCACCCCACCAACCTCCGGATACATCGTATCATCCTTCATCATTTCCACCACCTCCAAAGAGACCCCACCACCAGGGATATATTTCCCTCCCCACCCCTATCAGCATTCTGGACAGACCACTCCCTCCGCGACTGCCTCGTCAGGTCCACACCCCCCACCAACCCAACCTCCACTCCCGGCACTTTCCCCTGCAACTGCAAGAAGTGCAAAACTTGCGCCCACACCTCCCCCCTCACCTCCCTCCAAGGCCCCAATGGATCCTTCCATATCTGTCACAAATTCATCTGCACCTCCACACACATCATTTACTGTATCCGTTGCACCCGACGTGGTCTCCTCTACATTGGGGAGACAGGCCGCCTACTTGCGGAACGTTTCAGGGAACACCTCTGGGACACCTGCACCAACCAACCCAACCGCCCCGTGGCTGAACACGAACTCCCCCTCCCACTCCGCCAAGGACATGCAGGTCCTTGGCCTCCTCCATCACCAGACCATGGCAACATGACGCCTGGAGGAAGAGGGCCTCATCTTCCGCCTAGGAACCCTCCAACCACAAGGGATGAATTTAGATTTCTCCAGCTTCCTCATTTCGCCCCCCCACCCCCACCTTATCTCAGTCCCAACCCCCGGATTCAGCACCGCCCTCTTGACCTGCAATCTTCTTCCCGACCTCTCTGCCCCCACCCCCTATCCAGCCTATCACCCTCACCCACATCTCCTTCCACCTATCGTATTCCCAGCTCCCCTCCCCCAAATTCCCTCCCCCTTACCCTTTATCTCAGCCCACTTGGCACACCAGCCTCATTCCTGAAGAACGGCTTATGCCCGAAATGTCGATTCTCCTGCTCCTCGGACGCTACCTGGCCTGCTGTGTTTTTCCAGCATGACAGTTTTCAACGCCAAAATCCAAGATCCAAGCATAAAAACCATATTGAAAGAGCTCACACTGAGGTCAATACTTCACATATAGATCTTTCCTATGGAACTGATTTTCTAAGTTTCCAAAATGCTTTTCTCCTCCCTCCTCACTTTCTCTTTGTATTTGACCAACCTGCATTTAAAAATAAATCTGCACTCAAAATGAAATATTAAGGCAAAAACTGCACCTTTTAACCAAACTGATCTCTGTTTTTTATTCAGGTGAATTCTGGCTAGGTTTAGAAAGTTTCTATCGAATTGGTGATCAGGACCAATATGTTTTGAGAATTGAGCTTGAGGACTGGAAGAATGTGACACAGTTTATTGAGTATACGTTTAAAATAAGTGGCAAGGACAGTGACTATAGCCTGATAATTGGTCAGGTTTTGACCGGAAACTTATCATCAGCCTTGAGTGACTGCAAGGAAATTCCTTTTTCCACCAAGGATCGAGACAATGATCTTCACGCTGATATAAACTGTGCTGAGCAACACTCAGGTATGGTGCTATTAATTACAAGCAGTGCATCCATTATCAGACTTGATTTGGACCCATGCTGATCAGGGGGTTCATTTCTTAAAAGTCTTTTTTTCAATTCTGTCATAGGATGGGAGCATGTCTTTAAACCAACACCTTCTGCTCCTTCCTAACTTCCCTTGAGAAAGTGGTGGCAAGCAGCCCTCTTAACCACTTTAGTCCTTCAGATGCAGTTATTACCAAACTGCACTGTGGGTCTAAGTTCCAGGATTTGTTACAGCAACAGCGAGAGAAAAACAATATTATTTTAAATAATTCACTCTGGGTGTTGTAATTGTGCATCTATCAGGTACACTGTTACCACAAAAAAAATTCCAATCTTCGCTTGTAAGAGGGATACGAGTAAATTAAACAATGTTATACAGAGATGAAGCTTTGCACTAGAACTGACACACAACAATTCTGGTGAAGAGTCACCAGGTGCAAAACATTAACTAAAACTTCTAAGAATTGGACCTGTGGATCTTCTAGTCGGGATGGGTCAGAATTAAGAAAGATAATACATCAGTTTCATGAACTCTGTTTCTCTCCCCATAGATGCTGGCAGACCTGCTGAGCTTCTCCAGTGATTTCTGTTTTTGTTTTACATACAATGCATTTAGAGCTAATTAATAGAATTGAATAAAGTCCCATAATGCTTCCATTTCATACCCATAAAAACTTGCAGTACCTAAATTTAAAGCAGTTACTGTTATTCTTTAAAGTCAATTTTCACATTTGGTGTTCCTTTCCAGTACATTCAGGGAATAACAGGCTTCAACATCTGCATTCTTACTGCTTTAGGGAGAGAATAGGGCCCCTCAAAAATCAGCAAGGCAGCCTTTGGGTGGAGCCACAGAAAATGGGGGAGATACTAAGTGAATATTTTGCATCAGTATTTACTGTGGAAAAGGATATGGAAGATATAGACTGTAGGGAAATAGATCGTGACATCTTGCAAAATGTCCAGATTACAGAGGAGGAAGTGCTGGATGTCTTGAAATGGGTAAAGGTGGATAAATCCCCAGGACCTGATCAGGTGTACCTGAGAACTCTGTGGGAAGCTGGAGATGTGATTGTTGGGCCTCTTGCTGAGATATTTGTAACATCGATAGTCACAGGTGAGATGCCGGAAGACTGGAGTTTGGCAAACTTGGTGCCACTGTTTAAGAAGGGTGGTAAAGACAAGCCAGGGAACTATAGACCGGTGAGCCTGACCTCAGTGGTGGGCAAGTTGTTGGAGGGAATCCTGAGGGACAGGAGGTACATGTATTTGGAAAGGCAAGGACTGATTAGGGATAGTCAGCATGGCTTTGTGCGTGGGAAATCATGTCTCACAAACTTGACTGAGTTTTTTGAAGAAGTAACAAAGAAGATTGATGAGGGCAGAGCAGTAGATGTGATCTATATGGACTTCATAGAACATAGAACATAGAACAATACAGCGCAGTACAGGCCCTTCGGCCCTCGATGTTGCGCCGATCAAAGCCCACCTAACCTACACTAACCCACTATCCTCCATATACCTATCCAATGCCCGCTTAAATACCCATAAAGAGGGAGAGTCCACTACTGCTACTGGCAGGGCATTCCATGATCTTACGACTCGCTGAGTGAAGAACCTACCCCTAACATCAGTCCTATATCTACCCCCCCTTAATTTAAAGCTATGCCCCCTTGTAATAGCTGACTCCATACGCGGAAAAAGGTTCTCACTGTCAACCCTATCTAACCCCCTAATCATCTTGTACACCTCTATCAAATCACCCCTAAACCTTCTTTTCTCCAATGAAAACAACCCCAAGTGCCTCAGCCTTTCCTCATAGGATCTTCCTACCATACCAGGCAACATCCTGGTAAACTTCCTCTGCACCCGTTCCAGTGCCTCCACATCCTTCCTATAGTATGGCGACCAAAACTGCACACAATATTCCAGAAGCGGCCGCACCAGAGTCTTATACAACTGCAGCATGACCTCAGCACTCCAGAACTCAATTCCTCTACCAATAAAAGCCAGTACGCCATATGCCTTCTTCACTGCATTATTTACCTGGGTGGCAACTTTCAGAGATCTGTGTACATGGACACCAAGATCCCTCTGCTCTTCCACACTACCAAGTAGTCTACCATTAGCCCAGTAATCCATCTTTTTATTACTCTTACCAAAGTGAATCACTTCACACTTAGCTACATTGAACTCCATTTGCCACCTTTCTGCCCAGCTCTGCAGCTTCTCTATATCCCGCTGTAACCTGCCATATCCTTCCTCACTGTCTACAACTCCTCCGACTTTCGTATCATCCGCAAACTTGCTCACCCAACCTTCTAACCCTTCCTCCAGGTCATTTATAAAAATGACAAACAGCAATGGTCCCAAAACAGATCCTTGCGGAACACCACTAGTGACGGCACTCCAAGATGAATCTTTGCCATCAACTACTACCCTCTGTCTTCTTCCAGAGAGCCAATTCCTAATCCAAACCTCCAACTCACCCTCAATGCCATATCTCTGTATTTTCTGCAGTAGCCTACCATGGGGGACCTTATCAAACGCCTTACTAAAATCCATATATACTACATCTACCGCTTTCCCCTCATCTACCTCCTTCGTCACCTTCTCAAAGAATTCAATAAGGTTTGTGAGGCACGACCTGCCCTTCACAAAACCATGCTGACTATCCTTGATCACATCATTCTTATCCAGATGTGCATAAATCCTATCCCTTATAATTCTCTCTAAGACTTTGCCCACAACAGAAGTGAGACTCACTGGCCGATAGTTACTAGGATTATCCCTACTCCCCTTCTTGAACAAGGGAACCACGTTTGCTAGCCTCCAGTCCTCTGGCACTACTCCTGTAGACAAAGAGGACACAAAAATCAAGGCCAATGGCTCTGCAATCTCCTCCCTTGCTTCCCAGAGAATCCTAGGATAAATGCAATCAGGCCCAGGGGACTTATCTATTTTCACCCTTGCCAGAATTTCCAACACCTCTTCTCTACATATCTCAAAGCCATCCATTCTACTTATTCGTGCCTCAGTATTCATATCGACAACAATGTCCTGTTCCTGAGTGAATACTGACGAAAAGTATTCATTCAGCGCCTCCCCAATCTCTTCAGCCTCCACACGCAACTTCCCATTACTATCCTTGATTGGACCTATTCCTTCCCTAGTCATTCTTTTATTCCTAACATACCTATAGAAAGCCTTAGGGTTTTCCCTAATCCTACCAACTAAGCACCTTTCATGTCCCCTCCTTGCTGCTCTTAGCTCTCTCTTCAGGTCCTTCCGGGCTACCTTATAACTCTCAATCGCCCCTATTGAACCTTCACGCCTCATCTTTACAAAGGCCGCCCTCTTCCATTTAACAAGGGATTCCAACTCCTTATTAAACCACGGCTCCTTCACACGACCCTTTCCTCCCTGCCTGATAGGTACGTACTTATCAAGGACACTCAATAGTTGCTCCTTGAACAAGTTCCACATATCAATTACGCTCTTGCCTTGGAATCTACTTTTCCAATCCACACATCCTAAGTCATGCCTCAACGCATCATAATTTCCCTGCCCCCAGCTATAACTCTTGCCCTGTAGTACACACTTATCCCTCCCCATCACGAGACTAAAAATCACCGAATTGTGGTCACTGTCCCCAAAGTGCTCACCTACCTCTAGTTCTAATACCTGGCCTGGTTCGTTACCCAGAACCAAATCCAGTATGGCCTCACCTCTTGTTGGCTTATCTACATATTGTGTCAGGAAACTCTCCTGCACACATTGCACAAACACTGACCCATCTAACGAACTTGAGCTATAGCTTTCCCAATCAATATCAGGAAAGTTAAAGTCTCCCATAACAATCACCCTATTACTGTCACTCTTCTCCTGAATCATCTTCGCAATCCTTTCTTCAACGATTCTAGGACTATTAGGAGGCCTGTAAAAGACTCCTAACAGGGTGACCTCACCTCTCCTATTCCTAACCTCAACCCAAACTACCTCAGATGGCAAATCTTCATCCATCTTCCTTTCCACCGCTGTAATACTATCTTTGACAAGCAAAGCCACACCCCCCCCTCTTTTACCCCACCTCTGACCCTACTAAAACATTTAAACCCTGGAACCTGCAACAGCCAATCCTGTCCCTGATCTAGCCATGTCTCCGTAATAGCCACAACATCGAAGTCCCAGGTACCAACCCACGCTGCGAGTTCACCTACCTTATTTCGTATACTTCTGGCATTAAAGTATACACACTTCAAGCCACTCTTCTGTTTACAGGCACGATCCTTTAAGATTGATACCATATTCCTACCCTCCCTACACTCCAGGTCCTGCACCCTAAAGTTACAGTCTGGGTTCCCATGCCCCTGCAGAGTTAGTTTAAACCCCCCCCAAGAGCACTAGCAAACCTCCCCCCAAGGATACTGGTGCCCCTCAGGTTCAGGTGCAGACCATCCTGTCTATAGAGGTCCCACCTTCCCCAGAAAGAACCCCAGTTATCCAAATACCGAAATCCCTCCCTCCTGCACCATCCCTGTAGCCACGCATTTAACTCTTCTCTCTCCCTATTCCTCGACTCTCTATCACGTGGCACGGGTAACAAACCAGAGACAACAACTCTGTTCGTTCTAACTCTGAGCTTCCAACCTAGCTCCCTAAAAGCCTGTCTAACATCCTCAGCACTCCTACCTATGTCATTGGTGCCAATATGGACCACGACTTCAGGCTGCTCCCCCTCCCCCTTAAGGACCCGGAAAACACGATCAGAGACATCACGTACCCTTGCACCTGGGAGGCAACATACCAAACGTGAGTCTCTCTCGTTCCCACAAAACCGCCTATCTGTGCCCCGAACTATCGAGTCCCCAATTATTATTGCTCTGCTCTTCTCCACCCTTCCCTTCTGAGTAGCGGGGACAGGCTCCGTGCCAGAGGCCTGAGCCCCGTTACTTACCCCTGGTAAGTCGTCCCCCCCACAAGTATCCAAAACGGTATACTTGTTCTTGAGGGGAACGACCACAGGGGGTCCCTGCACTGGCTGCAGTAAGGTGTTCAACAAGGTTCCCCATGGGAGACTGATTAGCAAGGTTAGATCTCATGGAATACAGGGAGAACTAGCCATTTGGATACAGAACTGGCTCAAAGGTAGGTGGTGGTGGAGGGTTGTTTTTCAGACTGGAGGCTTGTGACCAGTGGAGTGCTACAAGCATAGATGCTGGGTCCTCTACTTTTTGTCATTTGCACAAATGATTTGGATGTGAGCATAAGAGATACCGTTAGTAAGCTTGCAGATGACACCAAAATTGGAGGTGTAGTGGACAGCGAAGAGGGTTACCTCAGATTACAACTGGATCTGGACCAGATGGGCCAATGGGCTGAGAAGTGGCAGATAGAGTTTAATTCGGATAAATGCGAGGTGCTGCATTTTGGGAAAGCAAATCTTAGCAGGACTTATACACTTAATGGTAAGGTCCTAGGGAGTGTTGCTGAAGAAAGGGACCATGGAGTGCAGGTTCATAGCTCATTGAAAGTGGAGTCGCAGGTAGATAGGATAGTGAAGGAGGCATTTGGTATGCCTTCCTTTATTGGTCAGAGTATTGAGTACAGGAGTTGGGAGGTCATGTTGCGGCTGTACAGGACATTGGTTAGGTAAAAACAATGACTGCAGATGCTGGAAACCAGATTTTGGATTAGTGGTGCTAGAAGACCACAGCAGTTCAGGCAGCATCTGAGGAGCAGCAAAACCGACGTTTTGGGCAAAAGCCCTTCATTAGGAATAAAGATGAAGGGCTTTTGCCCGAAACATCGATTTTACTGCTCCTCGGATGCTGCCTGAACTGCTGTGCTCTTCCAGGACATTGGTTAGGCCACTGTTGGAATATTGCGTGCAATTCTGGTCTCCTTCCTATTGGAAAGATGTTGTGAAACTTGAAAGGATTCAGAAAAGATTTACAAGGATGTTGCCAGGGTTGGAGGATTTGAGCTATTGGGAGAGGCTGAACAGGCTGGAGCTGTTTTCCCTGGAGCGTCGGATGCTGAGGGGTGACCTTATAGAGGTTTACAAAATTATGAGAGGCATGGATAGGATAAATAGGCAAAGTCTTTTCCCTGGGGTCGGGGAGTCCAGAACTAGAGGGCATAGGTTTAGGGTGAGAGGGGAAAGATATAAAAGAGATCTATGGGGTAACTTTTTCACGCAGAGGGTGGTACGTGTATGGAATGAGCTGCCAGAGGATATGATGGAGGCTGGTACAATTGCAACATTTAAGAGGCATTTGGATGGGTATATGAATAGGAAGAGTTTGGAAGGATATGGGCCGGGTGCTGGCAGATGGGACTAGATTGGGTTGGGATATCTGGTCAGCATGGACGGGTTGGACCGAAGGGTTTGTTTCCATGCTGTACATCTCTATGGCTCTAGTGGCTCAGAAAGCGGTTATGGATTAAATTAATTGGTTAAAAAGTTGAATATGAGAAATGTTAACATATGAGGAACACTTGAGTACTCTGGGTTTATACTTGATGGAGTTTAGAAGGATGTGGGGGTGCATCTATTTGAAACATACAGAATACTGAATGGCCTGGACAGAGTGGATGTTGGGAAGATGTTTCCATTGGTAGGTGCGACTAGGACCTGAGGGCACAGCCTTAGAATAAAGGGAAGACTTTTTAGAAATTAGATAAGGAGAAACTTCTTCAGCCAGAGAGTGGTGAATCTATGGAATTCACTGCCACAGAGGGCTGTGGAGGCCAGGTCATTGAGTATATTTAAGATAGATAAAGATAGGTTCTTTGAGTATCAAGGGGATCAAGGGTTACAGGGAGAAAGCAGGAGAATAGAGTTGAGAAACCTATCAGCCATGATTGAATGATGGAGCAGACTCAATGGGCTGAATGGCCTAATTTCTGCTCCTATGTCTCATGGTCTTATAGATGCTTGGGTTCTTGTGGCACAGTAGTGGTGCCCCTACACTGGGCCAGGAAGCCAGGGTTCAAGTCCTACCTGCTCCAGAGGTATGCAACAGCATCTCTGAACAGTTTGATTAGAAAGTTCAGTTAATTTTTAAAGAAAATTGGACAACTGTCTTCTTGTGGTGCCATGTTAATGTCCCAACCCCAGGACTGGGAGGCCTGGGTTCAAGTCCTCCTCGTTATAGAAGTGTGTGATAACAGCTATAAATAGGTAGGTTAGAAAATTATCTAATAACTTAGGTGGCGCAATAATTGAGAATTGAGATGTGATTAATAAACATCAAATTCTAGTCAATACTTTTCTCATGATCTTCTGATTGTGTTAAGTACCACATTGATGGTATCAGCTTAATAACTAGAATTTGACTTTTCGCATATAAAGGGATAGTGAATTCTCAATGCTCTTCATCCTCACAGAGCTGTTCTTATTTACAATCTTCAAGCTTGCTTTAAGTGATTTATTTTATTACAAGGTACAATCAAGTTAAAAAATAAAACTATCCTGGACAGTCCCACAACTGGTCTCACCTTTCAGACAATGAGAGAGCAGGAAATATACTCATAAAATAATCATTATTATAAACATCATTTCTGAAACCACTTAAAGCAATGTGGATGAGGAAGGGATAAAAGATTAATGTTTCTTAACAATCTAGCCAATTGAGAAAGTGGATTTCATGATCATTTTGAGTAATCTTAGTTGGCCAATCTTTATGTTTGACATGTGCGAGGATGACAATCACTCCCAGCCTCCTACCATTCAAAAACATTCCCTTGTTCCAAAATATTTGGATGGATAGGTATATTTATAGCTGTTGTGCTGCAAACTGAAATTATAGTGTAACATTTTCTCTTAAAGGTGGCTGGTGGTTTTCTGCATGTGGAGAATCAAATTTGAATGGGAAATACCTTCGGTCTAAAATCAACAGGAGAACAGATCGGAAGAAGGGAATTTTCTGGAAGACTTGGAAAGGCAATTACTACTCTTTTAAATCCACACAACTAATGGTCAGGCCAATGAGGATTATGGACTAAGAAAGCTTACTGTACTTTTGTGAACTAGAGAGGTACAAACATTCCCAGATGTTAATTTCATCACAGCTAGCATTTCACATGATATTTCATCATTAGAACTGACATGATGGGGTTTCACATCATTGGTTTTAGTGCAATGTCTTTACTTATTATGAGTGAAGCATCTTGATGATTGTAATACACAGGATGCTGTTTCATACAAAGCTAAACATCACCTCTTACAGCCCCAAATCCAGGGGGACAATCCTTTAAGTAAACAAAGACATTGTTCAATTCTTTTGCTTTGGGGTGGATAGTCTACATAATGCCCCATTCCACAGGCAAAGGAATCATTTTAAAACTCATTGAAAGACACACCAACACCAACATCCCTCGACCAGGCCAACATCCCCAGCATCGAGACACTGACCCTCCCCTTGATCAGCCACAACCCTATGACTGACACGAGACTTCCCAAATAGGTGCTCTCCTCCCAGCTCTGAAACAGCTGGCGAGCCCCAGGTGGACAGAGGAAGCACCTCAGGGATACCCTCAAGGCCTCACTGGGGAAGTGCAGCATTCCCACAGACACCTGGGAATCACTGGCCCGAGACCATCCAAAAGTGGAGGAGGAGCATCCAGGAAGGCGTCGAGTACCTCGAGACTTGCCGTCGGGAAATAAACGGAAGCCAGGAGAAAACAGTGCAAGGAACACACTGTCACACCAATCCCACACCCACCCCTTCCCAAGAGCACCTTCTCCCCCAGTGTCACAGAGCCCGCAGTAACCACATTGGTCTGTACAGCCACCTACAGACTCTTCCTGAGAGTGGAAAAAAAAAGCCATCTTCAACTGTGAGGGACGGCTGATGATAGCTATGTTGTGTCAAACAGAAATATCAATGTAATTTGTTAAACCATGGAAAGAATCAAGGAGGTGTGTTATGATTGTGTGGGCAGTACAGACCAGAACAGAACAGAATTCTTTTTGTGCGGCCTGCAACTTCTATTGGCCCCCACAAAAATCATTTTACAAACTTATTTTTCCTGGATTTCTTAAACTTTATTGTTAATGAAAGCCATCACATGGCACATTGTCCAATATTTTCTTTCCTACGAAGGCAGTGGAATCAAAAAGAGACAGGTGCTGCAGCCTCTCCAAGTGCTGATGGGCAGGTCAATGGTTAGTACCTTCCAATCCCATTTTACAGCCATTACTTCAATTACATTTCCAATTTCAGCAGCTTCAAATCAACCTTGAAGTTATTACTGTAATCTAATGTTGAAGGTATTTACTGGACAGAAGTCTTAATGTCAGCAATTTAAAAATGTGGCACTCTCTAAACTGGTCTTTTGGCAAAGTGATAACTTATTATACAACCGAAACGTATGGGTCAATAGTTCCTACATTCTAGCCCTAAGACACACTCTCTCACCACAGGGTAGTGATGGGGCACTTCAACTGATTTAAAGATTAAATGGTTTTTAGAATCAAAGAATATCTGCAGTGCGGAAAGAGGCCATTTGGCCCATCAAGAATGCACCGACCCTGGACTGTGAGAGGAAACCCACGCAGACACAGGGAGAATGTGCAAAGTCCACTCAGAGTGGACTTGATCCTGGATCCCTAGCACTGTGAGGCAGCAGAGTCAATCACTGTCTGGTTTTGCCAGCCTTGGTCACACCAGGTGAGTTTCTAAGGGAGGCTTTTTATTAGGCTAAAGTAAAACAAAGAACTTTGGATGTTAAAGATCAGAAACCAAAACAGAAAGTGCTGTCAGCAGTCTAGCAGCACCTGTGCAGAGGGAAACACAAATTAATTTGAATGGCACTGGACATAAAATATTACCTCTATGGTCTATTCACAGACGCTACCTATTATTTCTTGATTTATATTTTGTCCTATTGAGTAGCTATTTTCCATTTTATAAATAGGAGTCAACTTGCAGCTGATTAAAAATGGAGGCATCATGCTTTAATCACTCTCCAAAAGATAGCTCTTTCTTATTGTCTAGAAGTGACAGTTCTCAAATCACAAACCTCCTCTAAAACTAGAATGACTTCTGCTGGTTTCAGTTGACAAATAATTCATATTTTTGTAGTTGTTCTTCTGTTTATCTTTCAATGAAGAAGTTAATGGATTTTTTTTCAAAGTTAGCATGTCAGTCACAGCCAGTGTTAAGTATGGTGTTGCTTCATCTTGACAGTGTCAGAATTAAGAAATAAGAATCCGGTGGACAGTAAAGCCTTATTTCCAAAGATATTGACTGAGTGAGCAAAGAGTTTGTTTGACGCTACATTTGTATTTTAAATATTCACTTCAATTCAGTACATGCTTAATCACAATATTGGTAAGAGTGTCAGTGTTTTTTAGCATTACAATGATCAGCTAATGAATTTATATGTATATTTCCAAAGATAGAAACCTCTTGGGCTATTTTGAAATAAAAATGCATGTTTCTGAGGTGATTGTATTCAGAGATCAATAACTTCTCATAGATAATACAATTTTAGATACTTTATATGAAATATTATGAAACCTCCAGTTCAAGAATAAAGTTTTACAGAATGATATAATTTAAAAGAGTTGTAATAGTGTCACCTGTTTTGTAACTTAACAGAGCAGAGTGGATCCCCTGTTTTGAAGGATCTGCCATCCAGACAGTTGAATCCCTTATAATCCTGCTGTACTGTTGAAATTGCCTCATGTAGCCACATTGGAACGTGGGTCTTATGAGCAGGAATGGGCCAGTTGAGCTTTCAAGCCTTCTCTGCCTGTCAATGAGGTCATGGCTTTCTTGTCTACTCCCCCTCTCTAACTACTGACTCCCTTGTCTATCAACAAAATAATCTGTAATTAAGCCTTGGTTAAATTCAATGACCCAGCCTTCGCTCTTAATTCTGGAAACTAACAACTCTCAGAGAAATAAATTATCCTGATCTCTGCTTGAAATGCAAGGTTTCAGTCATAGAATCCCTACACTGTGGAAGCAGGCCATTCTGTCCACTGAGTCTACACTGACCCTCCGAATACCATCCCACCCAGACACACCCCATCCCTCTAACCCTGCTTTTCCCATGGCCAATCCACCTAACCTACACATTTTTGGACTGAGGGGGGACCCCACGAAGATGCAGGGAGAGCGTGCAATTTCCACCCAGACAGTCACCCAAGGCTGGATTGAACCTGGGTCCCTGGCAGTGTGAGGCAGCAGTGCTAACCACTGAGCCACCATACATCTCTTCTACGTAAACCGTGTTCCCTAAGTCTAGCCTCTCTTAAAAAGGAGCACATCCTTAAAGAATCTTCCCTGTCAAGGCCCCTCATGATCTGATCTGTTTCATAAGACAATCTCAGTCTGAAATAAGACATACGATGAGATATAATGACAATAGTGTGAAGTACTGGCACACCAAAAAAATCACAAATGCCCCTTCTTCAGGTTGAAATCTCCGTCTGCATTTACTGAATCGCAATGGGAATTAGGAAAATGAAAACAATTACTCCTTTGAAGTTGGAGCATTTCAAACTTTCATATTAAACCACTCTAAGATTCTTGTGTTGTGATCTGTGAGATCAGCAAAGCTCAATCTATAAAGATTATTAACAACAATTGGTTAGATAAAAGGAAGGACAGAAAGAATGACAAGGACATATTTACATAAAACTTTTGAAGTTGTTTTGAAGGCTGAGGAGATTTGAATTTTACACAGGGACCCACTCACCTGTACGAGGTATGTGGAACGAAGACTTCGTGAGACGGGAACTCAAGGATTTCTTTAATTGGTCGGCTGCGGTTTTCAATAAGTGGTTTCACAGGTAAAAGTTCAGGTGTAAAACAGCAGGGGGGGCTCTCTGCAGCTGGTGAAATTTCAAGCTTGATTAAACCTGTAACAAGACAGCAAACATGAATCAGAAAGGACTTTGTTACATCTTCTAAAGATGCCTGAACATGCTTCACTTCTATGACTGTTATGGAAAAATGCTACTGCCAATTTGTCACAAGCAAGACTCTGCAAACAGAAAATTCTGGAGATGCTCTGCAGGTCTGGCAGCATCTGTGGAGAAAGAAACAGAGTTGGCATTTTGTCTGAAGACCTTGTTCTGAAGAAGTGTCACTGGACTTGAAACGTTAACTCTGTTTCTCTCTCCGCAGATTCTGCCAGAGCTGCTGAGTTTCTTCAGCAATTTCTACTTTTGTTTCTGATTTCCAGCATTCTCAGTTTTGTTTTCTACAAACGGCAATGTAATGAATTGGTGTATGTTTCATTCTTGAGCAGCTGCTTAGCTCATTGCTAATGCTGGTCACACATAAGGCCAGCCCTCTTTCGGAAGATGTTGGAAAGCATGACTTCCTGGAATAGCTGGAGAAATTTAGGTATTCCTTGTGATTGACAAACTCTACCTGGATACAGCTGCTTTACATTTTCCTGGAGTTGGTTGGCTCAGTTGGCTGGATGGTGGGTTCAATTCCTGATTCAGCTGAGGTTACCACGAAAAAGAGAAAGAGAGAAAGAGAGAGAAGAGAGATGAAGCAACTTACCCTTCCCAACAATCTCAGGTGTTGGTACAGGGTCATGGTAAGCAGGCCACATAATGAAGGAAAAGGCACCTGCCCTGACCAGAGAGTGCCACCACTGGCCCAGGATGGCTGCTGATCTTTATGAGCAGTGTCAAATTGGGAGAGGTGTACTCTGGCCTAGAATGGAATGTCTGGTTGCCAAGGGGCCTTGAGAGGTCATTGCAATGTATTTTACGGTCCTTGCTCCCGCTTGTAAAGGAACTGAGCATCTTCACACATTATCGATATCTTCACCAAATGCACACAGGCCAATCCCAGCCACAGTCCAAAGGTGTCACCTATAGCCAGTGTGTTAGCATGTGATTGGTGTATCTGTTTTGGTGTTCCATGTTGGAGTCAAGGTGAATTGGGAGGTAACTTCCAGAGCAAAAGGAACTTTGAAATGTCTATGGCTCTTAGCAAACCACGCCTCAAAGGGTAATGGGCAGTACAAATGATTTAATTGTACACTGTATGATTGTGTGTGCACCTTGCCTCCTGAGAGTAAATAAAAATAGTCAGTTCTGATATAACACAATAGCTCTGTTCTCATGCGATCTCATGTTATAAGGAAATTGCGCAATAGCTGTGTCTTTTAATCAAATGGGGCCAGAATCGCATTATAGTCAATACAGATAAGGAAAGATCACATTCCATAGATAACAGTTTAAACTCTTCAGTTGCTTTAAAGCCAATTCATGTTGTAGAAACAAGTGTTATAGCAGAACCAACTGCAGATAGAGCAGAGCTAGTTCATGCTGATAATTCCATCACCACCAACACTGAGCCCCAACTTATCAACATGCTATACTCTACACACTCTTTCTCTCTCTCAGATGAGACCAATCTTCCCCATGGATCACCTCCCCACCTGATGGAGGTAGCCAAGTCAATGATGCGAATAGCTGCATCCAAGATGGCAATTCAAGACGGTAGAGAAATGCTGAGAACAAAGATACTCAACTATCACAAGTTCTAACTGGTGCAAGGGCATTCTTTTGAGATTGGATTAGATATAGGAGCTCCGAGTTCCTGAACTCGGCAGAGTCACCAAGCAGCTGGTGACAGGTGCCTGACTTCCATCTTCAGGAGAATTGAGTAGATTCTCTTCAGAGGAAATAGGCTCTTTGTCAGAAAGAGGCTTCAATGAGAAAGGGAGACAGAGACAAAGGATTTCCTTAAGCAAATATGAACAATAGACTTAATTCCATGCAAATACTCGGTTTCCCTTGGCTGACCTCAATGTTGTTTTGTGTTTCTAAAGACATGGTGCCAGTGGAATCAAAACTCCTCACTTTATGATCTTCAGACTATTGTACATTTAGATCTCCCATTATAAATCAATCATCAGATCCAACTCAAACATAATCTTTGATGAAAACTCCTGTTTGAATGTTACCAGTTTGGCTTTTACCCTTTTCACTAAAATTGCCCAAAACAAAATTATAAACAATATAATCTCTGATCATAGCACAGTGTTCCTCCAAATCCTCTGTGGCCTTTCTGCAAATTTCAAAACATTAGAACAGAACTTCCTCTTCAAATCTTCACCCAAACATTTATAATGAAGCCATGTGGTAATTATATTGGCATTATTAGGCTGAACAGGTGGTCAGACGATTTCACTTTGAATACTTGGCTGTACTCTAAGAATACTGGATTAGTGGTGCTGGAAGAGCACAGCAGTTCAGGCAGCATCCAACGAGCAGCGAAATCGACGTTTCAGGCAAAAACCCTTCATCAGGAATAAACTCTATTTTAAGAATAACTAACTGACTCAGCTTGGTGAGGCTTGTTTATACAGCTAGCTTTCTTTTGACAGCTTTTTCAGATTTTAATAACATTTTGATTTAGTTTTGCAAAGTCTGTCTGTTTAGAGTCATAGGGTCATAGAGATGTACAGCATGGAAACAGACCCTTCCCAACCCGATCTAGTCCCACCAAATATCCCAACCCGATCTAGTCCCACCTGCCAGCACCCAGCCCATATCTCTCCAAACCCTTCCTATTCATATACCCATCCAAATGCCTCTTAAATGTTGCAATTGGACCAGCCTCCACCACATCATTTGGTAGCTAATTCCATACACGTACCACCCTCTGCGTGGAAAAGTTGCCCCTTCGGTCTCTTTTATATCTTTCCCCTCTCACCCTAAACCTATGCCCTCTAGTTCTGGACTCCCCGACCCCAGGGAAAAGACTTTGCCTATTTACCCTATCCATGCCCCTCATAATTTTGTAAACCTCTATAAAGTCACCCCTCAGCCTCCAACGCACCAGGGAAAACAGCCCCAGCCTATTCAACCTCTCCCTATAGCTCAAATCCTCCAACCCTGGTAACATCCTTGTAAATCTTTTCTGAACCCTTTCAAGTTTCACAACATCTTTCCAATAGGAAGGAGACCAGAATTGCACGCAATATTCCAACATTGGCCTAACCAATGTCCTGTACAGCCGCAACATGACCTCCCCACTCCTGTACTCAATACTTTGACCAATAAAAGAAAGCATACCAAACGCCTTCTTCACTATCCTAGCTACCTGCTATTTGTATGATATCAAGAATTGTGAAGAGTATTAAAAATTATGACAATACGACTTTCACTGGCTGTGTTTATTGCTTTATGATGACAAAAGGGTAAATTTTTTTTCCTAAAGTATATGCAGAAAGCTCACTTTCCTTTTCATTTTTGGAACATTTCAAAGATTTCCAATGCAATTAAATGGCCCATTGGTTCTGTATCTTGTCAATACTGGAGGGAGAATGGAAGATACAAGAGGAGTGGAGGGTAAGCTGGATAGGAAAAACATGGCTGTGGGTGAGGGATGAGTCACACAGAAGGCCATGCTGTAACCTTGTTGTGAACTGTCCCAGTAGAGACTGATGTCTCATAAATGAAGGCAGCCTTCTAACTTAGTCAACACAGTATGGCCAGCTTCCAGTGCTTGGTGGGCCTGGAATTTCATCCCATGGAACTCCATGGAATACAATTGTTGTGCTGGGCACTGTAAAACAAAGCCCTTTGTTTCTTTTCAATACGTTTAGTCCATTCTAAAATAACAGCATTCGATCAAATTTGAATTTTACAGGAGATAATCTGAATAGGCTTCATGGTGTCAATTCAACGGGTCAGCTCGATTTGTCTCTGATTTCTAAATTTAAATGTTGGCCTCCTGGTTGGGTGCTGTTTAAATCAGTAGAACGGATACCTGATATTGGCCGCAGTCTCCTTAGTGACGCAGAAGACCTTTTCAGTTCCGCTAAAAACTTGAGTAGATCTTCGTCACTTAGCCTGTCACCTTCCTGAAAATAACACAAAAGAAAACTCAACCCAAGCCCATCGGAGACTTGTTAAACAGGGTCATTAAAAATATTATGCGTATTTAATTCCAAAGATTTTACTTAATAAAAATATGTACTTTGTCTTAAACACTAACAAGCCCACAGTTTCTGTATTTGTTTTGTCTTCACTTCTCATTCATTTGGAGTTTGATTCAGAGAAATAATCGACTATTTTTCCCCAAAGATTATCAAAGGGACTGATTTTAAATTTGAAAGTCAGTCCCTTACAAAAGAAATGTCACCAGTTCTAAGCTCTGCCTATTTTGTGATGACTAATAATTATTAATAAATTTTACTGCTATATGTTATTTATTGAACTTACTTAATCAAATTGCAAAACATTATGAGGCAGATGAGTTCAAGGAACTCTAATGACAAACCACAACTGGAAATGAAGTTGTGTCCAGTCAGTTGCATGAATTACCAAAGATTTCCTGTGAATGTGCAACTATCGATGCTTTCAGGAAAGGCAAGAGGTGTTAAATGAAATATTTTTATTTAGTTTTGATTTGATTAATGTCTCTTTGAATCAGCATACATATGTGAACAGATTATTTGCTGGGGTTTCTCAGGATCTCCAAGTGCCATCAGTCAATCAACAGAAAAAAACAGTAAAATGGTATAACAGGCCCAGGAAAATTACCGTGAGTAAGTTTAACAGTAACCTAAACCAGAATCGTTTTAATATCTCTTTCACAAGTCAAAAATGATGGTTGTTATATTAGTTTCAGATAAATAGTTCAAACAACATGTAATTAATTCTATTTATATCTATGCTGTAGGCTTCTAAGACTCTGAGACCGAGTTCCTCCCTAAAGTCTGAATCTAGGGAACACAGGCAAGTCTTTTTGAGAAAAGAATCACTCAGTTGTTTACATGTTAGCATCATTTAGAATAACTTGGTGGAAAGGCATCTCCCACAAAGTAGGTAACTATATTACATGTCTGTTACTTATCTGCTTGTAAATTACATCAAGTTAATTTGCTTAATACTTAAACCAAAACTTTTTGTGATGTTCCATCACTTTGAAAGCATGTTGAAATATCTTTTGGAACCTTGGAATAAGTCCAGCAACTACTTGAAAGATTTGCTATTTGCTTCCCAGGCATGATATCAAGTGTTTGGCAAGCTATCAAGACAAAGAGAGATGCTTTGTGGGTAATATGCAGTTCCTTAATCCTGGACATCAAAGTCTCATAGTCCAAGTGACTTGGCTTATTTCTATTCTTGCTGGTTAGTCTTGGCTGTATTCTGTGGGCTGGAGGCTATAATGCACCAGTACCTCACACCTGGTTCTATTTTAAATTAGATGTATTTGCAAATTAATAGCATCTTGGGTTTTACTTTTACATGTGGTCTGAGGTGCCATGACAGATATCTGTGTTGCTCAAAAATACCAAAACCATAAACACACCTGCTCTAAGTAACTCCCTATATTCTTTATTTTTTTGTAGTACAGAAACGTCATTATAACTAGACAATGCTGAAAAATACCTGTTTAAAGAAATTATTGATGGTAATTGTGGCTGCTTTGAAACTGGACAGATTATACTGATCCTCCAGAAAAGCTGACCTCTCAGAAAGTCTTCTTTGTTGTGTGAAAACTTTCTTGTCTCCACTGTTTCCTTTACCTTATCAGGGAATCACAAAAAAAGTTACTTCAGTTAACAAAAAGTTTGTAACACTCTTAAGAGAACAACAAAAGTTGAAATTCTGCTGCAGTGAGAATTTAGTTTTACAATGTTACCATTGATGTTTTCAACCTCCACTGAGTCCCTGTCTGATGCTGTCGAGACCACGTTCATGATGTTTATGTAAGCCCAGGCAAACGGCATACGGTATTTCCCCAATCGCTGGCAAAAGTTCTCTGCTTGAGATTTCAGTTTCTCAATCTTGTCTTTATTCTGGGAAAATAATAAAACATATGCTTTAGGCACGGTAAGCTAAAAGGAACACATTAGTGATTTCCAATGAATATTAAAATGAGAGTAGGCTTTTTCAAATCAGTTGCACTATTCAACTTCCTTTGTTACCACAGTGAATGTGTGTCTAAACTCCTTCATTGGTTTAAAATATTTGAGTATCCTGAGTCACAGAGTCATACAGGATGGAAACGGACTCTTTGGTCCAACCCATCCATGCCGACCAGAGATCCCAATCTGATCTAGTCCCCTTTGCCAAAATTTGGCCCATATCCCTTTAAACCCTTTCTTCCTACTCATGTGCCAATCCAGATGCCTTTTAAATGCTGCAATTGTACCAGCCTCCACTGCTTCCTCTGGCAGCTCATACCATACATGCACCTTCCTCTGCATGAAAACGTTACCCCTCAGGTCCTTTCTAAATCTTTCCCTTCTCACCTTAAACCTATGCCCTCTAGTTTTGGACTCACCCACCCTCGGAAAAAGACCTGCGCTATTCACCTTATCTACACTCCTTCTGATATTACAAACCTGTATAAGGTCATCTCTCAGCCTCTGATGCTCCAGGGAAAACAGCCCCAGTCTATTCATCCTCTCCCTACAGCTCAAACCCTCCAGTACAGTCATCATCTTTGTAAATCTTTTGTGAACCTTTTCAAGTTTCACATCTTTTTTACAGATTAGCAAGTCTTAGATCACATTTCATCTGCATCTTAACATTCTACATGCTTTAGTACAACGACATAACAAAAATCTATTGAGCACAATGTTGAAAGTTCCACTTTTGAGACAAATATTCTGAAGATATATGACATTAAACGAAATGCATCAACATTGATAGGATACTTGTTGAATGAAAGGAGAAAATAGGGGGATAAACACATTTTTAAGTTGTTGCATTGGGCTGTGCTCACAAATCTGTGCCTCACTGCTCTATACACTCAGTAAAAAGGGATGTAGCATGGCAGCAAATGGCCTTTGCTGCATCACTACATTTCCCATATGTTGGCCTTGTCCACTGAATAGGAGAAAGTGAGGACTGCAGATGCTGGAGATCAGAGCTGAAAAATGTGTTGCTGGAAAAGCGCAGCAAGTCAGGCAGCATCCAAGGAGCAGAAGAATCGACGTTTCGGGCATTCCTGAAGAAGGGCTTATGCCCGAAACATCGATTCTCCTGCTCCTTGGATGCTGCCTGACCTGCTGTGCTTTTCCAGCAATACATTTTTCAGCTTGTCCACTGAATATTTACCATAGTAATAAAGAATTAAAATCTGCATTGAAGATTTAGGATTATGATACATTCATCCATGCACACCTTCCATGAGTAAACCTGCGACTGATAGCTAACAGGAAACGTTGACTTGGATTTTAATTTTAATTTTACTATATTGATTGAGTCACATATACTCAAGTATCAAAGTATAGGAGTGTGTAATCTAAATGGAAATTGTACATTAACAAGTAAGCATTCAGAGAAAAATATGAAAATATGATTTACTTTGGCAGACTCCGATTCTTTCATGACAATATATGGTTCAGCACATTCTGCAATATCTCCCTGCTGAAGGACTTTCTCAATCTAAAAGAAAACAAACAGGTGGTAAGCAAATAGTAAAGGCACAAGTGTTTTATTGTAAGAATTCATTTGACAAGTACCTTCTTAAGTAACATACAAATTTATTTTTGGATTATAACTTTATCTTTCTCTTCAATTTAAATAATTACTATTTTCAACAAAACAATGAGCTGTGGATGCTGAAAATCTGAAACAAAAACAGAAACTGCTGGAGAAACTCAGCAGGTTTAGCAGCATGTGTAGAGAGAGAAACAGAGCTAACATTTCAAGTCCATGGTTAGCCTTCTTCACAACACTTCTTCTAAAGAAGAAGTTCACTGAACTCAAAACATTAATTTTGATTTCTCTCCATAGATGCTGCCAGATCTGCTGAGGTTTTCCAGCAATTTCTGTTTTTTTAATTATCTTTAATAGATTGTTTAAAAGACTGAAATCAACACACAGAGTCAAAGCACAGAGCTGACTTTTTAAACGATAAATTAGCCAAGCGTCAATTTTGGTGACTTTCATGGAAGGTTTCTCTTTATGACTTATGAGTTTTCTCACAATATCTTCCCAAATTTACTTCATTATCCTGGCACCACTCTCCAAGATACACCATTCATCATATTCTCCCACTTGCCACAGACAGAAGTACTCACCATTCTTCCTGAGATTCCTGGCAGTGGTACCATCTTTAATGCCTAGCTCTGCATCCTCTCAAATATTAGAGATCTCTAGCTGCCGTGCACAATTCTTATTAATTACCCCAGACATGTCAGAATTGACACCTTGCTTTGCTCGCAGGGCCCTAATGCCTAAAGGGACATGTGTGGTCACTGCCAATGGAGCATGCCTCGAGATGTTGGAGACTGGTGTCCAAGATGGAGACCCAGAAGAACAAGCAGTGAGTTGTCAGGTTACTGCTCTGACTTTCTTGTCAGGAAGTATTACGGCTTAGTTTCTATCTGGTCGGTGGGGAAATGGGAAATTGCTTATCAATGAGGTGATATGACATTGTAATAGGCCTCCCCCTGATCACTAGGAATTAGCTGTTCAACACTTGGTTAGAGTTGCTTTGGCTGTTGACGTCAGGAATCTCCTTACTGCAATTCTTCTAAATTTCCCACCATTGTCCATACTGATCAACAGCTGGGAAACTTCAGCCCACAGTTGTGATGAAAGGCATGACCTGAAACGTTCACTCTCTTCCCTACACAGAGGCTGTCTTTTCCACTGATTCCTTCCAACATTTTCTGTTTTATCTCTATAACTTTTGACTTAAACTCAATCTTGACAACTTTGCCCTGAACAAAGAAAGTCTAGGAATTGGCAGGGACCACCAAAAATCTGAAGGGGTCGCTCACAAAGAACTTCCTGACATATCCTGCATAATGGATGGCAAGGTGGCTCAATAGACAGCATTGTGGCTCAGTGGTTAGCACTGCTGCCTAACAGAACCAGGGAACCGGGTTCGAGTCCAGCCCCAAGCGACTGTCTATGTAGGTAGCTTCTAGGTGCTCCGGTTTCCTCCCACAATCCAAAGATGTGCAAGTTAGGTGAATTGGCCATGATAAATTGTCCGTAGCGTGCAGGGACATTTAGGTTAGGTGCATTAGTCAGGGGGAAATGTAGACTAATTGGGTAGGGGAATGGGTCAGGGAGGATTACTCTTTGGAGGGTCGGTGTTGCGTTGTTGGGCCAAATAGCCTATTTCCACACTGTCAGGATTCTATGTTTCTATGAATTCCAGCAGGAAATCCTAGTCATAGTCTCTAAAGTAGTCAAGCAAACTATTTAGTTAGCACACTCAAATTAATATAAGCAGTTCACCTTAATGACCAGGTAGATGTCTGGAGAAGGGTAGGTGATGGAGAAGATGGCTGACCTACTCAGACTGGATGGCGCCATTTGATTCGTGTGAGAACGAAGAAAGGCTTTGATCTGGTCAGTGTTCAAATCACAGTAGAAATTTTCGGAAATCTTAAAGAGAAAAGACATCAACTTTCAATGAAGAAATAGTACCAAATAAAATAACCGCAATTTTTGATAGATTCAGTGTTGGGGAACCAAGCTGGATCCAATAAGGTGTGTTTCGTCAGGATATAAATGAAAGCAATGGACAAGGAGGCCTGGTTTCAGGTCCCACCTGCCCCAAAGATGTGTCATCATATGTCTGAACCGGTTGATTAAACTAACTAGAAATGAATGCCAGAAGATTTGAAAGATTGGATGATTGACTTCAGCAGAAAAAAAAATGCTCAATTCTCTCAGTTGTAATGTGGAGACTAAAATAACATTGCTTCCTTTTCTGACCAACTCAAATTTTGTTCCCCCTTTGAAAGATACGCTGAGCAATAGTTCCACATTGATCAGCAATCCTCTGAAGTTTCAGCTATGTGGAGCAAGGAGCCTGGATGATAATTATTTCAGGATAATCATCAAAACGAAACTTCAAAGCTAAATTTTCAATGTATTTGACACAGCGTCTTTCCTTGATACAATTCTTGCCTCAGATCCAAAAGGGATACTTCATACTCCAGCACATAATCCAGACTGTCACTTCAATTCAGTTCTGAGGAAGGGTCACTGGATCTGGAAAGTTAACTCCGATTTCTCTTCACAGATGCTGCCAGACCTGCTGAGCTTTTCCAGCCATTTCTGTTTTTGTTTCAGTTCATTAGTTCTCTCTAGTCATTCCCAGCATTGCTGTTATTTATTGCCTATCTCTAACAGTCCTTGAAAAAGCAACAACATGCTATCTTCATTCCTGAAGAAGGGCTCATGCCCGAAACATCGATTCTCCTGCTCCTTGGCTGCTGCCTGACCTGCTGCGCTTTTCCAGCAACACATTTTCAACAACATGCTATCTTCAGTCATGATACACTCACATCAGCTCTGTGACATACTGGGCCATGCAGATGGGCATCAAATGTATGGGGTATGGAGTCACGTGTAGTGCAGACAAGGCATGAATGGCAGATTTCCCTGCTGAATGGACATGAGAGAACCAAATACATTGGTGCAATGACATGGTCACCATTATTCATACTAGTTTGTTTTATTAATTGCATTTTTTTAAAACGACTTATTTGAATTCTTCAGGATTTATACTCATTCCTACAGATCACTGGAATGACTTTCCCAATTACTCATCCAATAAAATTACCACACTGCCACTATCTCCCTCTACTGGGGGAATCAGATCATTGCAGCCGGAATCTTTCAGATGAGATGTGTTGTTGAGTATAAGTATGCTTGTTGGTTAATGTTGTGGTGTAAGCAGTGATTTCTGTACTATTTTTAAAATATTTTTTTTTGTAAGTGTAGGCCCTGGGTTTTGAGTTCATAACTGGTGGGGTTGTGTGTATATGGAGGTAAAAACAATGACTGCAGATGCTGGAAACCAGATTCTGGATTAGTGGTGCTGGAAGAGCACAGCAGTTCAGGCAGCATCCAAGGAGAAGTTCCTTGGATGCTGCCTGAACTGCTGTGCTCTTCCAGCACCACTAATCCAGAATGTGTGTGTATGGAGTTAATAAGTAACTTGTAAGTATATCTGTGCTGACACGACGATAATTGATGTTATACATGTAGAGGGATCTGGGATGCTTTGAGATCTGGGGAGCAGTGGGATCTGGGGTGTAGGAGGAACTGGGTTGCAGAGATAGCTTGGGTGCAGGGGAGCTTGGGTGTAGAGAGAGTTTGGATGCAGAGGGAGCTCGGGTGGTTGAGCCCATGAGCCACAACAGGTCAGGGTGCAAATACAGCATGGAATCAGGAAGGATCATGGGATACCACCTTTAATAATGAGAATGACTGAAGATAAAATTAAGAATGTTATTCTTCAGTTCTAGAGGGTATTGGTGAGACCACACCTCCAAAACAGTGGCTAGTTTGGGTCTTCCTTAAAATAATTAAGGAAGGATGTAAATACATTGGAGGCAGTTTGGAGGAGGTCCACAAAATTTGAATGGATGAGGTGACTTATGATGAAAGGTTGGACAGACTAGGCCTGCTTTCACTGGGGTTTGGAAGGGTGAAGTGTATATGATGCTGAACCCTTTTTCAAGATGGATGCGGAAAGGATGTTTCCTCTTGTGGGTGGGTCCAGAACAAGGAGGCTCCGTGTTTAAATTAGGAGTTGCTCTTTTGGGACAGAGATGGGGAGATTTTGTTTCCTCTCAGAAGGTTGTGAGACTTTGGAACACTCTACCTCAGGAGGCAGCGGAGGTGGGGCCAGTGAATATTTTGGATACAACAAAGTACTGGGGATATATTCTTATTGGGCAGAGGAATCAAAGGGTATTGGAGAAGGATGAGAATGTAGAATTCGAAGCACAACCAAATCAGATGTGATGTTATTGAATGGTAGAGCACGCTTGAGGGGCCAAATGGCATACCTTTGCTCCTGTCCCCTGTCCCCTAGGGCCCTGTCCTATTCTGTGCGTGTCCTGGTTCACTCATAACCCAATGCAATGGTTGTGAACACTGTGCAGTGACTAGAACGCGGTCAGTCAGGGGGAACCTCTGACTCTGAGTTTTCTGAGGCTGTTAATCTGGTGCAATGAGGGAGCCCTGGCTGACAGATACAAACAGGAGGTTCAGAGGTTCTGCTCACTCTGAACTGGGTCAGTGTCCAGTCAACATGGCTGTTTGCATGGGAAATTACATCTCACAAACTTGATTGAGTTTTTTAAGAAGTAACAAAGAGGATTGACGAGTGCAGAGCTGTAGACCTGATGTATATGGACTTCAGTACGGTGTTCGACAAGGTCCCCCATGGGAGACTGGATAGCACGGTGAGATCCCATAGAATACAGGGAGAACTAGCCATTTGGATACAGAACTGGCTCAAAGGTAGAAGACAGAGGATGGTGGTGGAGGGTTGTTTTTCAGCCTGGAGGCCTGTGACCAATGGAGTGGCACAAGAATCGGTGATGGGTCCACTGCTTTTCATCCATAAGAGGTATAGTTAGTAAGTTTGCAGATGGCACCAAAGTTGGAGGTGCAGTGGACAGCGAAGAGGGTTACCTCACAGTACAACAGGATCTTGATCAGATGGGCCAATGGGCTGAGGAGTGCGGATGGAGTTTAATTCAGATAAATGCGGGGTGCTGCATTTTGGGGAAGCAAATCTTAGCAGGACTTGTACACTTAATGGAGGCTTACTGAACAAAGAGACCTTGGAGTGTAGGTTCATAGCTCCTTAAAAGTGGAGTCACAGGGTAGATAGGATAGTGAAGGTGGTGTTTGGTATGCTTTCCATTATCGGTCAGAGTACTGAGTACAGGAGTTGGGAGGTCATTTTGCAGCTGTACAGGACATTGGTTAGGCCACTTTTGGAATATTGCGTGCAATTCTGGTCTCCTTCCTTTTGGAAGGATGTTGTGAAAACTGAAAGGGTTCAGAAAAGATTTACAAGGATGTTGCCAGGGTTGGAGGATCTGAGTAAAGCGAGAGGCTGAACAGGCTGGGGCTGTTTTCCCTGGAGTGTCGGAGGCTGAGGGGTGACCTTATAGAGGTTTATAAAATCATGAGGGGCATGGATTGGGTAAATAGACAAGGTCTTTTCCCTGGGGTGGGGGAGTCCAAACTAGGGGGGCATAGGTTTAGGGTGAGGGGGGAAAGATATAAAAGAGACCTATCAGGCAACTTTTTCATACAGAGGGTGGTATGTGTATGGAATGAGCTGCCAGAGAAAGTGGTGGAGGCTGGTAGAATTGCAATATTTAAAAGGCATCTGGATGGGGATATAAATAGGAAGGGTTTGGAGGGATATGGGCCTGGTGCTGGCAGGTGGGACTAGATTGGGTTGGGATATCTGGTCAGCATGGATGGGCTGGACCGAAGGATCTGTTTCTGAGCTGTACATCTCTATGAGTATATGACTCTAAAGATCTGGATGAAGGAATTGAGGGCATTGTTGCTAAGTTTGCATACAGCATAGTTAGGTGGAGGGACATATAGTGTTGAGGAAGCAGAGAGATTGCAGAAAGACTTGGAAAGAGTGAGCAAAGAAGTGGCAGATGGAATACAGTGTGTGTGAAAGTGTGCATTTGGTAGTAAGAATAGAAGCATAGACTGTTTACTAAACAGGGAAGGATTCTGAAGCACCAAAATGACTTGGAGTCTGAGTTCAGGATTGTTGGTAAGGTTGGCACTCATTTCAAGAGGTTAGAATACAAGAGCAGAGATGTACTGCTGAGGCTGTATAAGGCTCTGGTCAGACTGCATTTGGAATCGTGTAGTTTTGGGCCCGGTATCTAAGGAAGGATGTGCTGCCACTGGAAGGGTCCAGAGGAGGTTTATAAGAATGATCCCAGTGATAAAGGGCTTGCCATATCAGGAATGGTTGAAGACTCTGTGTCTGTACCTGATGGGGTTTAGAAGGATGAGGGTGGATTTCATTGAAATTTCATAACAAGAGGGATTGAGTATAGAAGCAAAGAGGTGCTTCTGCAGCTGTACAGGGCCCTGGTGAGACCACACCTGGAGTACTGTGTACAGTTCTGGTCTCCAAATTTGAGGAAAGACATTCTGGCTATTGAGGGAGTGCAGCGTAGGTTCACGAGGTCAATTCCTGGAATGGCAGGATTGCCTTACACGGAAAGACTGAAGCGACTGGGCTTGTATACCCTTGAGTTTAGAAGACTGAGAGGGGATCTGATTGAAACGTATAGGCTTATGAAAGGACTGGACACTCTGGCAGGAGGGAACATATTTCCGTTGATGGGGGAGTGCCGAACCAGAGGACACAACTTAAAAATACGGGGTAGACCATTTAGGACAGAGATGAGGAGAAACTACTTCACACAGAGAGTGGTGGCTGTGTGGAATGCTCTGCCCCAGAGGGCAGTGGAGGCCCAGTCTCTGGATTCTTTTAAGAAAGAATTGGATAGAGCTCTTAAAGATAGTGGAGTCAAGGGGTATGGAGATAAGGCTGGAACAGGATACTGATTAGGAATGATCAGCCATGATCATATTGAATGGCGGTGCAGGCTCGAAGGGCAGAATGGCCTACTCCTGCATCTATTGTCTATTGTCTATTGTCTATTGAAATGTACAGAATACTGAGTGGCCTGGATGGAATGGATGTGGAGAAGATGTTTCCACCAGTCGGAGATGAGGACAGCTTCAGAGTAAAGGGACAACTCTGAGATGAGGAAGAATTTCTTCAACTAGAGGGTGGTTAATCTGTGGAGGCCAAGTCTTTGAGCGTATTTAAGACTGAGCTAGATAGCTTCTTGATTGGTAAAGGGGTCAAAGGTTATGGGGAGAAAGCAGGAGAATGGGGTGGAGAAACACATCAGCCATGATTGAATGGCAGAGCAGACTCGATGGGCTGAATGGTCTAATTCTGCTCCGTTATTTTATGGTCTTCAGCTTTATGGCACAAGTATCACATTTTGTTTGATAACGTTATCACAAAGTGGTTGGAATGTTGAATATAATTTTTAAAAATAAATCTTACATGAAACATGTGCATCACTGTCTAGAATATCATCTACTGAACATTGCTAATTGGCTTTAAGAAGGTTATGGTAAGTTGTCTTCTTGAACTACTGCAGTCAGTGTGGTAAAAGGCATATCCATAGTGCAGTTAGGGAGGAAGGTCCAAAATTTTGATCCAGCAAAATAAGGCAAGATAAAAAAGGATATTCCAGTGTCTACAGGAGCTTATATTGCATCTGACCACAGACATGTGTAAATACTTCTTTTAGTGAGACTTTATTTAGTAAATCAAAGATTAAAAAAAACTAAATACAACCATTGCTTATTCATAAACTAGGCAAGATGTTTTTAGACGTGGGTTGTTCAGCGTTTACTAGTTCTGTGTTTTTCTTCAGTTTTTAGTTCAATTTCAGTTTCACTACAAATAAAACTGGAATTATTTTGTTCATAAATAAATAGTTTTTAAATTAAGAATGTTTGCATATTGATACTGGGGACATTAATGGAAAGATGGAACAATTAGTATTTTTACATTCGAAAGGTCAGATTATGCTACAGCATACAGATTACAAATGATACAGTATTCAAATAACCTTTATAAATAGTGTTTACATCTTCAAAATTACCTTTTTCTTCTCTTTTAAATCATACAAGGCTAAACTGGCAAAGAGTGGTTCCACTTCAATTTCAAACCTGTCAGGGAAAGGACAAGAGTATAAGTGAGAAATTTACAAGAAACATGTTTTCACGAGTTTCAAACCAGCTGTGTTTAAGAAACATTCCTTCTACTTGTTATAACAAAACCTGATTATAACACCAACCTGCATTAAACCAAATAAAATACCATGAACTTCTGCAGCTGTTTCTTTTAAGTAGAGTTCATTTTTGAATAGTTAAAGTACATTTTGCATTCACTAATTTAATTAAACAATCTTCTCAAATTCATATATGTCTAACTGCAACAATAATAATAATTGTTTATCTGAACTTGCAAATTATTTAGGGATACTAAATGAATACCACAATAAACCTGAAAAGAATGTGTCATAATGTTGGACACTATGGTAGATGGTCTTAATCATTGACAAAATAACATCAATAATACCAAAGGAGCACCATGTAAATATGCTAATATTTAAACCATGATACCATTCGTTAGTTAATAAATTTAAAAAATATTGCAAATCAACAGCAAGTCAAGCAGAGGGCAAAATTTTATTGCTTTTTTTTCAGCTAATTCCGAGTGGCGTTGAGTTCATTTGGAGGGATTTCCATTCTGAGGTCTGAGAATGGGGGGGCTGCTGTATCTTGAGGGGTGCTGCGGCATTATCCTTACTCTGAGCTGGTGCTCCTCAGGCTCTGCAGAACCCCTGTTGCTGCTCCTGGCTCTGTTTCTAGTCCTGGTCCTCCTAGATCTGTCCTCACCTTCTTAGGAAGGCAATGACAGTGACCAAGCAGCTGGGCGCAGGCTCTCGGTGCAAATGACCAACACTGCCAACGGATGGAATGATTGAGTTTCTTCAATCACAGAAGAGTGATCAGTGATGTAGTGTGCAGCCTGAGGGCTGAGCATATTTCTCTCCAGGGAGAGATGCTCCACCCTGAGAATGAGGGAAATGCCTCCATCCTCGCCCACCCCACACACTCAGCCTGTGCTGTAACATGGAGAAGGGGCTGTACTAGCTGCGTGACCACCTCATCATCATGGTCTTACAGTCTCTGCAGGCCTCGGAGCCTCCTCCCATCCCAGTTCCACGTTGCACTCTCAGCTTCTTGGCATTCATTAGAAACCCAGCCTGTACCCCTCCACCACTTTTGGTGGTGATGTCTGGACTGCCCGACATACCCCTCCCCCATACCCTACCCTGAATGATCGAGGGATGGAGCCTCAGTTCTAGATTTCCTCAGATCTCCGACTGCCCTCGGTGAGCAAACCCCCCTCCCCCCTTTCAGAGCAAGTTGTGGGTCCGACGACTGATGTCAAATGTTTTACTGATGTTGACAGAAAGCTGAATAATAATAAGTTGAGTTGGGGCATTAATAAGGCCGTTATTAATAACCCCCTTTCCCTGATAACTCTCTCCTGCCTGGAAAGAAAATCATTACACTGTGTGTGAAAAGTATCAGCACTGGAGTGAGATTCTCCTGCCATCAAGACAGGTCTTGCTAGATTTCTCAAATTAAACAAAGATTGTTAGAAGATTTGTAGCTCGGGTGCTCGTTGTTGTGGTTCTGTTCGCCGAGCTGGGAATTTGTCTTGCAAACGTTTCGTCCCCTGTCTAGGTGACATCCTCAGTGCTTGGGAGCCTCCTGTGAAGCTCTTCTGTGATGTTTTCTCCGGTATTTATAGTGGCCTGTCTCTGCCGCTTCCGGTTGTCAGTTCGAGCTGTCCGCTGTAGTGGCCGGTATATTGGCTCCAGGTCGATGTGTTTGTTGATAGACTCTGTGGATGAGTGCCATGCCTCTAGGAATTCCCTGGCTGTTCTCTGTTTGGCTTGTCCTATAATGGTAGTGTTGTCCCAGTCGAATTCATGTTGCTTGTCGTCTGTGTGTGTGGCTACATCACCACCAAAAGTGGTGGAGGGGTACAGGCTGGGTTTCTAATGAATGCCAAGAAGCTGAGAGTGCAACGTGGAACTGGAATGGGAGGAGGCTCCAAGGCCTGCAGAGACTGTAAGATTATGAAAGCAACCACCCCAACACACACAAACGAAGTTGCATCAGGACACTATTCAAAAGGGCCACAACACACTGCAGCACACCAGAACTACAAAAAGATGAAGAGGAACACCTATACAAAGTATTCGCCAAAAACGGATACCCTCGCAATTTCACCAACAGATGCCTAAGGGAGAGACAACGGACCGAGGACATGCCGCAACTCAAAGGAATAGCCACACTACCATTCATCAGGAGCATTTCTGAACTGACAGCCAGACTATTGCGACCACTAGGACTCATAACAGCACACAAACCAACAGCCACGCTCAGACAACAACTCACCAGAACAAAGGACCCGATACCCAACATGAGCAAAACTAATGTAGTGTACAATATCCCATGCAAGGACTGCACAAAACACTACATCGGACAAACAGGAAGACAGCTAACGATCCGTATACACGAACACCAACTAGCCACAAAACGACACGACCAGCTATCCTTAGTAGCCACACACACAGACGACAAGCAACATGAATTCGACTGGGACAACACTACCATTATAGGGCAAGCCAAACAGAGAACAGCCAGGGAATTCCTAGAGGCATGGCACTCATCCACAGAGTCTATCAACAAACACATCGACCAATATACCAGCCACTGCAGCGGACAGCTCGAACTGACAACCGGAAGCGGCAGAGACAGTCCACTATAAATACCGGAGAAAAGAGCACAGAAACGCTTCATAGGAGGCTGCCAAGCACTGAGGATGTCACCTAGACAGGGGACGAAACGTTTGCAAGACAAATTCCCAGCTCGGCGAACAGAACCACAACAAACATTAAACAAAGAATTGTGGATGCTGGAAATCAGAAACTGCTGGGTAAACTCAGCAGGTCTGGCAGCATCTGTGGAGAGAAATCAAAGTTAACACTTTGTTCAGCAACCCTTCTTCAGCTGTTAAGTACATACAGACAGCTGTTCTCACTGTCTCTGTACTTATCTCACAGCATTCCAGCATCTATAGTACTGTGCAAAATTTTCATTAATTTGCCTTTTGTTCCTACCATTAACTTGTACCAAAGAATTCCTCCAAATAACCCTGAATGTTTTCTGGAATGAGAACATTACTTTTATAACACTACAGTCATATTTTGCAAATCAGATAGATTTATAGCGAGCACACTAAAATATTTCATGTGAATGATAGAATGTGAACATTACTTTAAAGTGTGGCACTTTACATGGATCCTGTGGCCAATGTGCTCCTTTGGACAGTCAGGAATTGGCCGAATCTCCACAGCATCCTCCTAGCAACAGGAAAGAAGATGTCAAAAGCATGTTACATCAATTGCAATGAATTACTGTGTCCTCTAATGTTATCATGTGTCTAACTGAATTAAAATCATAGTACCCATGAACATTGTTCACAGATCAATTATAGGATTAGATTAGATTAGATTCCCAACAGTGTGGAAACAGGCCCTTCAGCCCAACAAGTCCACACTGACCCTCCAAACAGCAACCGACCCAGACCCATTCCCCTACGTTTACCCCTGACTAATGCACCTAACACTACGGGCAATTTAGCATGGCCAATTCACCTGACCTGCACATCTTTGGACTGTGGGAGGAAACTGGAGCACCCAAAGGAAACCCACGCAGACACTGGGAGAATGTGCAAACTCCCAGTTGCCCAAGGTGGGCAATAAGTTGAGTTGGGGTGGGACAGTTGCCCAAGGCAGGAATTGAACCCGGGTCCCTGGCACTGTGAGGCAGCAGTGCTAACCACTGAGCCACTGTGCCGCCCATAAAGAAGTACAATTGTTGATTAAAATGGTTACTACTTTCTTGAAAGAGAATTCTGAAATCTTCACAAAACAACTTTCTTTGATTTGCTAAAGAGAGAGTTTGTTTGCGTTGTATTCAACTGAAATAAGGAACAGAGTGTAAAAGTAATGTTACACCTTCACAAGTCATTGGTCAAACCATATCTGGAGTATTGTATTCAGTTCTGGATACCTCATGTAAGAAAGGATTTTAAAAAGCGTGCAGAGGAGATTTACTAGAATGATACCAGGAATGAGGGAATTTAGATACAAGGAAAGATTAGAGAGACTGGGATTATTCTTCTTCGAGCAGAGAAGATTAAGAGGTGACCTTATTGAAGTGTTCAAAATTATGTAGGAAGTCACATAACAGGTTATAATCCAACAGGTTTATTTGAAATCACAAGCTTTCAGAGTGCTGCCCCTTTGTCAGGTGAAGTTACCTGATGAAGAAGCAGCGCTCCGAAAGCTTGCGATTTCAAATAAACCTGTTGGATTATAGCCTGGTGTCATGTGAGTTTTGAGTTTGTCCACTCCAGGCCAACATTGGCACCTCCACTGCAAAACTATGACCATTTCTGACAGGGTAAAAAAGATATTCTGTATCCAGTAGTTGGTATGTCAGTAACTTGGGGTCACAATATCAAGATTGTCAGCAAGAGAGCTCGGCGTGAGATGGGGAGAAACCTCCTTACTCAGAGAGTTGTTAGGATTTGCATTGTGGTGCCTGGGAGAGGGGTGCAGGCAGATTCTGCAGGTGGTTGCAAAATTTAGCTGGAGATTTATTCAAAAGGGATGAATTTCGAAGGCTCTGGAAGTAGGGCTGGAGAGTGGGACTAGTTGGGTTCCTCTTTCAGGAGCTGGTACAGACACAATGGGTTAAATGACCTCCTTCTGCACTGTTCAATGACAAACATTGACTATCATTTTAGTGTTGTTTAAATAAAGTATAAAATATTTATAACCTCATCTATTGGTGGATAGAGTGCAAATAATTCCATATGCCTGTTGGCTCTGCGTGTTTCTTCATTTTGTTTATCGAGTCCCTCTGGAGTGATGGGCTGAAGTATATTTTCTAAACGGGTATCTGGCTGCAAGCTGCGAAGGTCAAAGTCACAGGATGTCAACGTTGCCCTCCCTGGCTGATCACACAGAACCAGATGAGGTCTTGCATCATCCTGTAGAAAAAGGCACGACTGATTATCAGGCCACGGAAAGACACACAGACATATAATTGGCCTGGTTACCAAATCTGAAGTGTTATTTCCAGCTTGCATTAACACAAATTCCATCTGTTTAAGCTGCTCCCACACTAAATGCAGTCTGACAGCAGTATGTTTAAACTAAGTTAATTGAAGTACAAAGTTGTGACTGTCCTTTAAATCAGGATAATCACACTCCCAAGAGAAATCCTGAGAGTACAAAAAACAAGGACTGTTGCAATGAAATATTTGTGCATTTACCTCTTGACTGACTGTGTTGCCACTTTCTTCAGATTCAAACAACTGCTTTGGAAGAGTCTTGTACAGATCCCTCCTCGATTCAAGTCTGTTTGAACTCAGAGCCCCAATTTCTCCTTGGTTCCTGAACAACCAGGGTTACAGTTAACATCAACTTTTACCAACATTAGTGATTAAAGAGTCAATAATATTTCAAATGCTCCTGATTAACATTCATAACGCTTCCCACTTAAGGCTCAAAATTATTTTGTGAGATATTAGCAGCTATTTAACAAGAGAAAAGATGTGAGGACTTGCCAGATCTATGCAACTCATTTTGATGGAAGTCCAACAGAAGTAGGGCAAATGCAGCTGTGAACGAACCCCCTCAGGTTGTGAATTTAGTTTATGGGACTCAGGGATCACTTACACCAAATAAAACCATCAGTATAAGAGGGGACAGGGACTGGGGACTGAGGTCCCTTAGTTAGGAGTGACCTTTCAGTCCTCATTAGGTATGGATAGTGTAAAAACATCGACCTGGCTGTGTGCCAAATGGTGGAAATGGGGAATACAAGGGGGTTGTGAATAGAACAGCACCTAGAGAAAACGTCAGAAAGAAACTATTAAAAAATTTCCCTGTCTGTAGGGAACCATTGAGATGAATGTGCTTCAGGCACACAGCTGAACAACACCAACCCCTCGATGCGTTTCTAATTCTAACTCTCCGACCCCACTCTGCCATCATCACCATGTGATCATTCATGCACTCGTATCTATGGTTGGTGGGTGCTTCATTCAGATAGAGATCTTCAAGGGCTCATGCACTTCTCCTACTGCCTCCACATTACTCTTGGTGTTACTAGCTTGGGAAGTCCTGGTTGGGAATATTTTGGCACTTAATCCACAAACAGCACCTCATCTCCCTACAACCAGGAGTACTTGCATGCTTTTGAGCAATGTCAGGTTGAGTGTTTTGTTGTCTTGTTGATCTTTTCATGCGTTTCTAAATTTTTTCCAATAGTTTTACTGTGTTTCAGGACACAGTCAGAGACTTAGGGCCAGACCATTCAGAGAGATGTTAGGAAGCACTTCCACACACACAGGGTGGTGGGTGTTTGCAACTTGCTTCCACAAACAGCATTTGATGCTAGATAAATTGTTAATTTAAAATTTGAGAGAGATATTTTTTGTTAAGCAAAGGTACTAAGGGATATAGGCCAAAGGCAGGTATATGGAGTTAGGCCACAGATCTCACTGAATGTGGGTTGAATAAGGTACTCCTGTTCCTGTTTTCCATGTATGTTTATGTTAAAGTATTAAAGATACTGGAAATCTAAGTTCAAACAGAACATGGTGGAAAGGTTCATCTTATTCTCAGATATAGAGTATTGACTGGTTCACATATAAGAATCAAAAGTGTGGTGCTGGAAAAGCACAGCCAGTCAGGCAGCATCCAAGAAGCAGGAGAGCCAATGCTTTGAGCATCAGCTCTTCATCAGGAATGACTCCAAGGAGTCGACTCTCCTGCTCCTCGGATGCTGCCTGACCTGCTGTGCTTTTCCAGCACCACACTGTTAACTCTGATCTCCAGCATCTGCAGTCCTCACTTTCTCCTGGTTCACAAAATAATGCAATTTCAAAACTCAAGCAAGTTAATATTTCACATATTATCAAACAATTGTAACAATTCCAAGTGAGTTATGATTAACGTTACAATTTTCCAGTCAAAGGTTTCTGTTTTATTTCATTACAGCCAGTCAGTGCAGAATGGTCAAATTACCTTCTATTGACAATGAGCCAATCCTGAGTGTAGGTCTGGACACAGTCTCGTACAAGTGGATCTAAACCAACTCTGGAAATTAAAAGATATGGTTAGTTCTAAGAAACTTTTCCAATTACACCTGATCTTACATGATATCAATAAAACAAATTAAAACAAATGAAAAGAAAATGCTACAGCACAAATGACTCTTGAATTTATCAGAAGAGAAAGTTTTCTCTCGATCTATTTATAATGTGTCAGTTTGACTTCGTTCTCTTTTCTCTAAATTAAAGTGTTGTGATCAAAAAATCCTGTCGAAAGCCTTCAGGACACAACTTAGACTCACAGTTGAGTACAACACTGAAAGATTCGGCACTGTCAGATAGTTTTGAGTGCTATCACTAGGAAACTGGGAAAACAGATGCGTTCGCCGGGATGGATATTAAAGCAAAAAAAAATTAATTGCTTCTGAAATATCTTAGAGAAAGTAGCACCATATCACCCTTGCACCATCGTTATGCTGAAGCAGTTATCCCTCCACCCATCACAGTAACTCTGCACCTTTGGCTGAACGCTCTAATTTTCCTGTTTTCACGGTGTTGTAGTGAGTAAATTATTGCTGTCATTTCTTGCAACTTCTATTAGGTTCTCCTAAATGTTTTGACTTGGAATTTCCTTTCACTTCTCCTCTGCCAGTAATTTTACAGTTTCTACTGAGCTAACCATCGAACTAACAGCAGCAAAGTGGGAGGCAGCTGTGTAGTGTTCATCATTGAATAAATAATCCAGAGGCTAATGCCTCAGACACGTGTTTAAACGCCACCCTGACAATTGTTGGAATTCAGACAATTAATTGATAGAATCTGGAATGAAAAGCTGGTTTCAGTTAAGAGCACTTTCTTCTTTTTTAATTCATGCGATGTGAGCTTTGCTGACTCAATCAGTATTTACTGTCCATCCCTAGTTGCCCTTGAGAAGGTAGGGTGAGCTGCCTTACTGAACTGCTACAGTCAATTTGGTATCGATAGATATACAATGCTGTTTAGGTAGGAACATCCAGGATTTGACACAACACTGAAGGAACAGTGATATACTTCCAGTTGGGATGGTGATTGGCTTCGGGAGAACCTTGCATATGGTGGTGTTCTCATGAATCTGTTGCCCTTGTCCTTCCAGATATCAATGCTTTGAAAAAAACTCAGAGGAGATTTGGTGAATTTCTGCTGTACGCAGACATAGAACAGAGAATAGTACAGCACAGGGACCAGCCCTTCGGCCTACAAGACGGAGCCGAACGTGACACTAAATTAAACTAATTCCTTCTGTCTGCCCTTGGTCCATATCCCTCCATTCCTTGCCATATGCTTAGCTGAAAGTCCCTTAAATGCCCGGATTGTATCAGCCTCCACCACCCCCCTGGCAGCATGTTCCAGACTCCTACTGCTCATGATGTAAAAAAAAACCTGGCCCTCACATCTCCTCTGAACTTTCCTCCTCTCACATTAAATGCATGCTCTGTTGTACTAGACATTTCAACCCTGGGAATAAGATTCTGACCATCAACTCTATCTGAGCATTTCATAATTTTATAGACTTCTATCAAGTCTCCCCTCAGTGTCCACCGCTCAAGAGAAAACAACCAGAGTTGTTCTAGCCTCTCCTTATCGTTCATACCCTCTAATCCAAGCAGCATCCTGGTAAGCTTCTTCTGCACCCTATCCAAAACCTCCACATCCTTCCTGTAATGTGGTGACCAGAATTGAGCACAATACTCTAAGTGTGGCCTAACCAAAGTCTTATAAAGCTGCAACATGACATTGTTACTCTTGTACTCAATTCCCTGACCAATAAAGGCTAGCATGTCTTATGGCTTCTTTACTGCCCTATCTGCTTGAGTCACTACTTTCAAGGAGCTGTGGACTTGAACTCCAAGATCCCTCCGTACACCAATGCTGTTCAGAGTTCTGCCATTAATTGTACACTTTTCTTTAACATTTAATCTCCCAAAGTGCAGCACATTACCCAGATTAAATCCCATCTGCCATTTTTCCTACCATTGCTGCAACTGATCTATATGCTGCCACATTCATCTAAACACAGAAACAAGGAAGACAGCAACAGGAAGAGGCCGTTTGGCCCTTCAAGCTTGCTCCACCATTCATCACGATCATAGCTGATTGTCCAACTCAACTGCCTAAACCTGCTTTCTCTCCATAATCTTTGATCCCATTCACCCCAAAGCTGCCTTTTGTTGTTTTGGTATCAACTCCTTTATTTGGTAATGAATTCCCCAGGCTCCCCACTCTCTGGGGGAAGAAATGTCTCCTCATCCCCGTCCTAAATGGTCCTCCCTGAATCCTCAGACCGTGATCCCTGGCTCGGGACACACCCACCATTGGGAACATCCTCCCTGCATTACCCTGCCCAGTCCTGTTAGAATTTTATAAGGCTCTATGAATTCCTCCCTCATTTGTGTGAACTCCAGTGAAAACAATCCTAACCTAGTCAATCTCTCCTCATACGTCAGCCCACCCATCCCCAGAATCAGCCTGGGAAATCTTCACTGCACTCCCTCGAGAGCAAGAGCATCCTTCCTCAGTAAAGGAGACCAAAACTGCACAAAAAAAAAATCTAGGTATGGCTTCACCACGGCCCTGTATAACTGCAACAACACCCCTGCTCCTGTACTCGAACCCTCTCACAATGAAAGCCAAACATACCATTCGCCTTCTTTATCACCTGCTGCACCTGCATGTTTATCTTCAGTGCCTGGTTCACAAGGACACCCAGATACTGCTGCACACTCCCCTCTCCCAATGTACAGCCATTCAGGTAGGAATCTGCCATCTTGTTTTTGCTTCCAAAGTGAGTAACCTCACATTTACCCAAATGATCCTGCCAATGATTTGCCCTCTCACTGAACCTGTCCAGATCATGCTGAAGGATCTCAGCATCCACATCACAGTTCACGCTCCAACCCAACTTGGGATCATCTGCAAATTTTGAGATGTTATATTTTTCCCTCATTCAAATCATTAAGATATATTGTGAATAGCTCGGGTCCCAGCACTGATCCCTGTGACACCCCACTAGTCACTGCCTGCCAATTTCAAAGGACCCATTAATTCCTACAGTCTGTTTCCTCTCTGCCAACCAGTTTCCTATCCATCTCAATACACTGCCCCAAATCCCATGCACTTTAATGTTGCACAATAATCTCTTTTGCGGGACTCTGTCAAATGCTTTCTGAAAGATCAAATATACCACATCGACTGGCTCCCCCTCGTCAACTCCACTAGTTACATCTTCATAGAATTCCAATAGATGTGCCAAGCATGATTTCACCTTCATAAATCCATGCTGACTCTGTCTGATCCTGCCACTTCTTTCTAAATGGTGCGGTATAAAGTCCATGATGACAGATTCAGGAATTTCCCCATTGCTGATGTTAGACTTAGTCTATAACTCCTTAGTTTCTCTCTACCTTCCTTTTTAAATATTGAGGTAACATTAGCTACCCTCCAATCTGCAGGCACTCTTCCAAAGTCTATAGAATCCTGGAAGATGCCCCTTCGAGCCTGCTCCACCATTCAATAAGATCATGGCTGGTTTTCTCATGGACTCAGCTCCACTTACCCACCCTCTCACCGTATCCCTTAAGTCCTTTATTTTACAAAAACAAAACCTACCTTCGGTTTAAAAGTGCTTACTGAAGCAGCGTCAACTACTTCCTGGGACTAGGAATTCCAAAGATTAACAACATAGATTATCTCAGCGTATAATGGGACCTTGTTCAGAGCTTGAGATAAGGAGTTACAGATGGAGCTTAATTTAGATAAATGTGAGGTGTTACATTTTTGAAAAGCAAATTGGGGCAGAACTTGTACACCTAATGATAAGGCCCTGGGGAGTGTTGCTGAACAAAGAGAGCTTAGGGTGCAGGTTTATAGTTCCTTGAAAGTAGTGTCGCAGGCAGACACTGTGATGAAGAATGTATTTGGCACACTTGCCTTCATCGGTCAGTCCATCAAATACAGTAGTTGGGATATCATGTTGCGCTCTACAGAACATTGGTGAAGACAGATTTAGAATACTGTTTTTATTTCTGGCCTCCCTGCTGTAGGAAGGATATTGTGAAACTTGAAAGGATTCAGGAAAGATTTACAAGAATGTTAAAAAAGCAAATTACTGCGGATGCTGGAAAACTTGAAATCAAAAGAGAAAATGCTGGAAAATCTCAGCAAAAAATGTTGAAAAATGTGGTGCTGGAAAAACACAGCAGGCCAGGCAGCATCCGAGGAGCAGGAGAATTGACATTTCGGGCATAAGCCCTTCTTCAGGAATGAGGCTGGTGTGCCAAGTGGGCTGAGATAAAAGGTAGGGGGGAGGGAATTTGGGGAAGGGGCGCTGGGAATACGATAGGTGGAAGGAGGTGAGGGTGAGGGTGATAGGCCGGAGAGGGGGTGGGGGTGGAGAGGTCAGGAAGAAGATTGCAGGTCAAGAGGGCGGTGCTGAATCCAGGGGTTGGGACTGAGATAAGGTGGGGGGAGGGGAAATGAGAAAGCTGGAGAAATCTGCATTCATCCCTTGTGGTTGGAGGGTTTCTAGGCAGAAGATGAGGCGCTCTTCCTCCAGGAGTGGTGTGGCCAGGGTCTGGCGATGGAGGAGGCCAAGGACCTGCACGTCCTTGGTGGAGTGGGAGGGGGAGTTGAAGTGTTGAGCCACAGGGTGGTTGGGTTGGTTGGTCCGGGTGTCCCAGAGGTGTTCTCTGAAACGTTCCGCAAGTAGGCGGCCTGTCTCCCCAACGTATAGGAGGCCACATCATGTGCAGGTGAATTTCTGACGGATATGGAAGGATCCCTTGGGGCCTTAGAGGGAAGTGACCGTTCTATTGACCAGCCATTAGAGACATCATGACATACCACCATTTTGGGAGTTCATGTTTACACCGCAAAGAAGTGCATAACTTGCGCCCACACCTCCCCCCTCACCTCCCTCCAAGGCCCCATTGGATCCTTCTATATCCGTTGCAAATTCACCTGCACCTCCACACACATCATTTACTGTATCCGCTGCACCCAATGTGGTTTCCTCTACACTGGGGAGACAGGCCGCCTACTTGCAGAACATTTCAGGGAACACCTCTGGGACTGCGCCACCACCAAAACTCTCAGCAGGTCTGGCAGCATCTGTAAGGAGAGAAAAGAGCTGACGTTTCGAGTCTAACTGACTCTTTGACCCAAAGCTTTGACAAAGGTTCAGTTAGACTCAAAACGTCAGCTCTTTTCTCTCCTGACAGATGCTGCCAGACCTGCTGAGATTTTCCAGCATTTTCTCTTTTGGTTTACAAGAATGTTGCCAGGGTTGGAGGGTTTGAACTATAGGGAGACGCTGAATAGGCTGGGGCTATTTTCCCTGGAGGATTAGAGGCTGAGGGGTGACCGTACAGAGGTTTATAAAATAATGAGGGGCATAGACGGGGTGAATAGCCAAGGGTTCTTTCCTGAGTAGGGAGTCAAGACTAGAGGACAGAGGTTTAAGGTGAGAGGGGAAGGATTTAATAGGGACCAAAGTGGCAACGTTTTCATGGAGAGAGATGTGCATTTATAGAATGAGTTGCCAGAGGAAGTGGCATCTGGATGGGTATATGAATAAAAAAGGATTTTGAGGGATATGGGCCAAGTGCTGGCAATGGGACTTGATCAGTTAGGATGTCAGTATGGATGAGTTGGACCGAAGGGTCTGTTTCCGTGCTGTACCTCTCTCTGACTTTTATCTAAACTTCTCAGGATTTAGGGCACCTGTACTAAATTGCCTCTTAACCTTCTTGGCCCTAACAAGAACAAACTCAGCTTTTCTAGAATCTCCACATAACTAAAGCCACTTCTCTATGATGCCATTCTCATAAACTTTGTCTGTCTAAAATCTGAAATGTCATTCTATTGACCAGCCTTTACAACATCAGAGACATCATGACATACCACCATTTTGGGAGTTCATGTTTGGCAAATATTTGTGAACATATTTCCTAAATTAGAGCAAGAGTGGTACATATCTGTATTACCCTTCTTCAGGGACTGAAGGGTGCACCGTTCTGCATTCTCTTGGAATAAATGTAATTTCCAGGTCATCGTCAGGGAAGTCCCCCAGGTCTTGCTGAAGGTCAGGATCTATAATGTTGATCTGTGACATCACAAACTCCTCAAAATCCAGTGGTACCACAGGGTCATAAAATGGAGGCTGCGTAAGCAGAAAGAGAGCTGTGGGTTATCACATGAAGAAACAAATACACATGATTTATCCAATAAGTAAAGAGGGGCCCACTGAAAGCTAATCTTTTGCCCTTGCTGCCAAGCTGCCCCTCTCCTGTACTACCTCAGACAGTCACACAAAGAGGGTGCTTTAAAATAAATACAGTACTGTACAACTGTTTTACCTATACATGCTATTCTGGAGTCAAGAACAAAAACAGACAGGACAGATTGCAAACCTAACTGGGCAGGAAGAGAGGTAAACTGGAGCACAATATAGATTACTTAAAATCACGTCTTTTAAAGTTCACTCCTAAGCACGCTGTGAATTCCCTGGATCGACAAAAAAGGCTGCAGATGCTGGAATCCAAAGTAAACAGGCAGGAGGTTGGAAGAGCTCAGAAAGTCGGGCAGCATCAGGAGGTGCAGAAGTCGACATTTCGGGTATAACCCTTCTTGATGTCCCAGTCCTTCTTCAGTCCTGAAGATGGATTACACCCAAAACGCTGACCTCTGCACCTCCTGATGCTGCCCGACTTGCTGCGCTCTTCCAGCCTCCTGCCTGTCTACTTTGGATTCCCTGGGGGCCAGTAATGCAACTCAGCCATAGAACTGCTTTGTCTGTTTGACAGTATCAGTCACACTGAATTAGAGAATTTAACTTCAGGGTGTTTGTAAGTTTCCAGTTAATTAAAATTTTTGTACAGCATTAACAACAAAGTCTTGAAAGGTTTGTGCTGCAGTAACACCTTTGAAATAAATGTGCAAAATTAAAACCAAGAAAGAAATTTGGGATAAATGCCCTTGAATTCTGTCCACCAATGGAAGTTGTGCAAATAATTTTTATTTTGCAGTTGATTTTCAGCTGAGCATTAATGTGAACAGTAATAACTTCACCACATTAAAGCTGAAACTAATTTTATTGCTAAAGTGTTCCTGTAAGTACACATGACACATCCAGGAAGTGTCCCACATATAAACGATTTTTAGTATGTAACTGTTGGTTGGATGATCAAAAATTGTTTTCTGATTTAGTAATCTCTTTTCCTACGTTACAACAAGTGACGACATTTCAAGTGTTCTTCATTAACTATCAAGAACTTGAAGATGTTTGGTAGCTATGAACAGTACCCTACAAACGCATGTCTTATTTTGGTGGCTAGGTCACTTAAAACTAAATGAAAGAGAAACAAATAAATTTAATGACTAAAAGCAAAAATGCTGTAGATGCTGAAAATCTGAAATATAAACAGAAAATTCAGAAGAGGGAACAAAGAGGGAACATTAGGAGAGTCACATTTGACTCAAAACCTTCACCTTACTTCTCTCTCAACTGAACATTACAATTCGTATAAATAAGATTGAAGCGGTAGCTTTCCTCATAATACTCTACATTAGTATTGTAAAACGCTTTTGGAACAATTGGCACCACAAAGCTTAGACATTCACTGAATCCCTACAGTGTGGAAGCAAGCCATTCAGCCCATCAAGTTTACACCAACCCTCTGAACAGCATCTCACTCGGACCCAATCCCTGTCCATGTAACTCCACATTTCCCACAGCTAATCCATCTAGCCTGTACATCTTTGGACTGTGGGAGGTCACCAGAGCACCCAGAGAAAACCCACACAGACATGGTGAGAACGCGTAAACTCCACATAGACTGTAGCCCAAGGCTGGAGTCAAACCTGGGTCCCCGTGCTGTGAGGCAGCAGTGCTAACCACTGAGCCACCGTCTAGAGATAAATACCTGAATATGAATGAAAGACTTCACAACATAGAAAACAAAAGAAAAGATTAAAATACATGGATATTTGTATTATACATGGATATCCATGAATGGATAATTTTGCTAATTTCAAGCTAAGTTATATTTTGAATTTGAAAATAATTCTGGAAAAAAGTATCATGTGTTTTAATCTTTCACTATTAACAATTTGACGTAAGACCATTTTTTTTTAAAAGGTGAGATAGCTCAAGATGCACCAGTTTGAATGATTTCAACAGAATTTTATAAGTCTTCCATCAAGAGCATAAAGGTAGAATTTATCAACTTAACGACGAGTTCTGGCGAGTCTACATGAAAAGGATTGTTAGAGTAGAAAAAAGTGGGAACACTTGCTAAAATATGTGCTTTTGTGACGTAAACCATTCTAAAGCAAGGTAGAGCTTAAGAGTATATCTTAAAGTAAAGGAGCACTGCAAAGGAAAATAAAGTGAGACATTAATTCCTTAGGTGAGTTTCCACCTCTGCCAATTCAGCATTGATATGAACCTTCAAATGAACATCAACACATTGCTAAAATAACACACAGAGCTGCAGATGCTGAAGACCTGAAACAAAGGCAGAAATTGCTGGAGAAACTCAGGAGCTCTGGCAGCAATAAATAGAGAAAAAGTAGAGTTAATAGTTTGAGTCCAGTGTCCTTTGTTCAGAACACATCTCTGTTACCGCCATCCTTTTGTGGGTCTTAGATGATGGTACATGCCAGCCTCCTGATGATGTCACTATTTCCCTCTCTCATCAGCTAGCGTCCCTCAGGTGTGAGACCTCATGTATGCTGCCAGGGGTGAAGGCACAGTGACATGGAGTCAGGATGGAGTTATCCTGCCAACCCTCAACACTAACTTTAAGTTAAGAATGAAGTTAAAGGGAAAGTTAGAACAAGAGAAGTCAAGAAAGACAATGGAATCAACGGAGCAGAAAACTCAAAAAAGGATCGTGCCGTAAGGTCAAGTGAAATAGAGATTGATGGGAAGGGTGAGGGCAGTAACAAATTAAAATATTATATATGAATGCACAAAGCATTAGAAATAAGGTGGATGAGCTTGAGGCTCATTTGGAAATTGGCAGTTACGATGTTGTGGGGATAACTGAAACATGGCTTCAAGTAGACAGGGCCTGGGAAATGAATATTCAAGGCTATACATGCTATCGTAAGGACAGACTGACGGGCAGAGGGGATGGGGTGGCCCTGTTGGTAACGTATGATATTCAGCCCTTGCGCGGGGGGACCTAGAATCAGGGGATGTAGAGTCAGTATGGATAGAGCTGAGAAATTCTAAGGGCAGAAAGACCCTCATGGGAGTTATCTACAGGCCCCCAAACAGTAGTATGGATGGAGGGTGTAAGTTGAATCAGGAGCTGAAATTGGCCTGTCGCAAAGATATTACTACAGTTGTTATGGGGGATTTCAACATGCAGGTAGACTGGGAGAATCAGGATGGTACTGGACCCCAAGAAAGGGAGTTTGTGGAGTGCCTCCGAGATGGATTCTTAGAACAGCTGGTGCTGGAGCCTACCAGGGAGAAAGCAATTCTGGATCTGGTGTTGTGCAACGAATCAGATTTGATCAAGGACCTCGAAGTGAAGGAGCCATTAGGAGGTAGTGACCATAATACAATAAGCTTTAATCTGCAATTTGAATGGGAGAGAGTAGAATTGGTAGTGACAATATTTCAGTTGAATAAAGGGAACTATGGAGCTATGAGGGAGGAGCTGGCCAAAGTTCAATGGTGCAATACCTTAGCAGGGATGACAGTGGGGGAACAATAGCAGATATTTCTGTGTATAATGCAGAAGATGCAGGATCAGTTCATTCCAAAAAGGAAGAAAGATCCTATGAGGAGGCATGGGTGGCCGTGGCTGACGAGGGAAGTTAAGAAACATATAAAGTCAAAAGAGAAAAAGTATAACATAGCAAAGATGAGTGGGAAAACGGAGGACTGGGAAGCTTTTAAAGAACAACAGAGGATTACTAAGAAGGAAATACGCAGAGAAAAAATGAGGTATGAAGGTAAACTGGCCAAAAATATAAAGGAGGATAGTCAAAGTTTTTTTAGGTATGTGAATGGGAAAAAAATGCTTAAGACTAAAATTGGGCCGTTGAAGACAGAAATAGGGGAATATATTACAGGGAACAAAGAAATGGCAGAGGAGTTGAATTGGTACTTCAGATCTGTGTTCACTGAGGAAGACACAAGCAATCTCCCTGAGGTAACAGTGGCTGAAGGACCTGAACTGAAGGGAATTTATATTTGCCAGGAGTTGGTGTTGGAGAGACTGTTAGGTCTGAAGGTTGATAAGTCCCCGGGGCCTGATGGTCTACATCCCAGGGTAGTGAAGGAGGTGGCTCGAGAAATCGTGGATGTGTTGGTGATGATTTTCCAATGTTCTATAGATTCAGGATCAGTTCCTGTGGATTGGAGGGTGGCTAATGTTGTCCCACTTTTTAAGAAAGGAGGGAGAGAGAAAGCAGGAAATTATAGACCAGTTAGTCTGACCTCAGTGGTGAGAAAAATGCTGGAGTCAATTACAAAGGACGAAATTACGACACATCTGGATAGCAGTAACAGGATAGGTCAGAGTCAGCATGGATTTATGAAGGGGAAGTCATGCTTGACTAATCTTCTGGAATTTTTTGAGGATGTAACTCTGAAGATGGACAAGGGAGATCCAGTGGATGTAGTGTACCTGGACTTTCAGAAAGCTTTTGATAAAGTCCCACACAGGAGGTTAGTGAGCAAAATTAGGGCACATGGTATTAGGAGCAAGATACTGACATTGATTGAAAATTGGTTGACTGACAGGAAACAAAGAGTGGTGATAAACAGCTCCCTTTCGGAATGGCAGGTGGTGACCAGTGGGGTACCACAGGGATCAGAGCTGGGGCCGCAGCTTTTTACAATATACATTAATAATACAGATGATGGCATTAAAAGTAATGTTAGCAAATTTGCTGATGACAAAAAGCTGGGTGACAGGGTGATATGTGAGGAGGATGTTAGGAGAATACAGGGTGACTTGGACTGGCTAGGTGAGTGGACAGATGCATGGCAGATGCAGTTTAATGTGGATAAATGTATGGTTATCCACTTTGGTGGCAAGAACAGGAAGGCAGATTACTACCTAAATGGAGTCAAGTTAGGTAAAGGGGTAGTACAACGCGACCTAGGTGTTCTTGTATATCAGTCAATGAAAGCAAGCATGCAGGTACAGCAGGCAGTGAAGAAAGCTAATAGCATGCTGGCCTTCATAACAAGAGGGATTGAGTATAGAAGCAAAGAGGTCCTTCTGCAGCTGTACAGGGCCTTGGTGAGACCGCACCTGGAATATTGTACACAGTTTTGGTCCCAAATTTGAGGAAAGACATTCTGGCTATTGAGGGAGTGCAGCGTATGTTCACGAGGTCAATTCCCAGAATGGCGGGATTATCTTACGCTGAAAGATTGGAGCAACTGGGCTTGTATACACTTGAGTTTAGAAGGCTGAGAGGGGATCTGATTGAGATTATTAAAGGATTGGACACTCTGGAGGCAGGATGAGTGAGTTCAGAACCAGAGGACAAAGTTTAAAAATAAGGGGTAGGCCACTTAGAACAGAGTTGAGGAGAAACTTCTTCACCCAGAGATTGGTGGGTGTATGGAATGCTAGACCCAGAAGGCTGTGGAGGCCAAGTCTCTGGATACTTTCAAGAAAGAGTTGGATAAAGTTCTTAAGGATAGTGGAATCAAGGGTTATGGGGATAAGGCAGGAACTGGATACTGATTGAGGATGATCAGCCATGAATGAATGGATGGACCATCATTCTAATGAGACAGATTCAGAACACATCTAGTTCTTCGAAAACTGTGTATCCAAGAGGTACTGCGGCCCATCAACAGCAGGAGCAGAATTTTATTCAATCACAATCTGAATTTCATGGTGTTTCCCCCTCCCTTCCATTAGCATCAATAGTGCAAAGAAGAGAGCAAGGGAGAATACCAGCAACAACACCAAGCACAATAAGAAAGCAAGGTCACCTTGCTGAAAGGACTGCTTGCATGTTAAATTGAGAAAAGTTGAATGAGATAGGACAGAGCTCAGTGCTCCCATAAACAATGGATCAGATCTAAACCCTGCACTCCTGCCACACTCTGTCTTGAATGGTGCTGAACAATTAAACATTTAAGTTCAGTCGAAGCTCCATAAATGTCGCCAAACTCAATGATGAGCGAGTTGAGCACATCAAACATCACTAACATGCCTGAAGCTTTTATAACAAACTTCAGACAAAGGTGTTGAATAGAGGATCCATCTCAGCTTCCTTCTGAGTTCTCCGATGTTGCATAGGTTTGTCTTTAGCCCATATTGAATCGCTGCACATGATATCAACAAAAAGCCGTAGGTAAAGAAAACTGCAAAAGCTATGAGCCCTGACAAAATCTCAGTTGTATAACTGAAGACTAGTGCTCCAAAATGATATATCATTTCAATTGCATGATACTGTAATCCTTTACTATAAATTCTGTGCCTTATGATCCTGCTCCAAATGTTACCTGATGAAGGAGCAGCACTTTAAAAGCTAGTGCTTCCAAATAAACCTGTTGGACTATAACATGGTTGTTGTCTGATCTTTAACTTGCTCCAGAATTAGACTGGCCTTCAGCCAAGTCATTTCAGCACAGCTAGGGTACTGACATCCACCCAACAATGTGGAAAACTGCACATATATGTCTTCTCACAAAAACACTTAGGACTGTGTGAAGGAGGAATTTCTTCACTCAAAAGGACAGTGAGTTGTTAGAATTCTGTACCCCAGAGGGCTATGGAGACTGTGTCATTGAGAATATTCAAGACAGAGTTTAATAGATTTCTAGATATTAAAGAAATCAAGAAGCATGAGGATAGTGAGTGAAATCGTATTGAAATAAAAGATCATCCTTTGGCTGATGGGGATAGCAAGTGGAAGGGTTGAATAGTCTAGTCTTGTTCCTATTTCCCAAGTTCCTAAATGCAATCTAATGAACACTGCTCCGTCAGCCTGCTCTCAACCATCAGCTGGTACTGATACACCTTCTCCATCGATTGGCCATGAGAAATGCAGGAAATGGGGGGGGAGGGGGGACGCTCTTTGGAGGGTCGATGAGGGCTGAATGGACTGCTTCCATACTGTATGGATTCTATTACTCTATGAGAACATAAAGTATTCTTCCAGACAAATATTTAAATAATGTTGTCTAGCTGCAGCCTTTATATGGCTTCCAGTAGAAATTACGCCTTAGTTGTTGAGTTTCATGGTCCTATTAAATGTTGAATTGTATCTGACTTTTCTTCTTCTGCTCGAGTCTTTCACTAAATTTTTCTTAAATTTGCTTGTTTTTAACAAATAAATTCTGAGGCCTTCCCTTCTTGACTCTAAATTTCTTTTTCTGGTCCTAACCTTGCTCCTTGCAATTGTATGTTATGGACCCTCAGGTGGATGTTTGTTTTAAGAGATGTGAACTCTCTTTTACACCTACTTGCCTCACTCCTTGCTTTCTGCACCATTTTCCACCACGTTTCTCATCACGATGTTTCATTTTACCTTTGCAGCCTTCAGCTACTCTTTACAGAACTTCCTCTGCTAGGGTCTCTAGATTTCTAAATGTGGTGGATTTCTCTCTCTTTTCCACCCTATAATCTTGCTCCAGCACTTTCAGCTCCAGCAACATTCTAATGAAGATTTGCCTTCAGAATTTTTTCCTGCAGCATCAGAGGCCGGTGGGGTGACATTATAGAGGTTTATAAAATCATGAGGGCCATGGATCAAGGGTAGTGGAATCCAAAACTGGAGGGCACAGGTTTAAGATGAAAGGGGAAAGATTTAAAAAGGACATGAGGAATAACTTTTTCACGCAAGGGTGGTGCGTACATGGAGCGAACTGTCAGGGGAGGTGATAGAGGCTGGTACAATTGCAGCATTTAAACGACATCTGGATGGGGACACGAATAGGAAGGCGTTCAGTGGGATTTGGGCCAAGTGCTGACAAATAGGACTAGATTAATTTAGGATGTCTGATTGGCAAGGACAAGTTGGACTGAAGGGTCTGTTTCCCTGCTGTATGTCTCTATGACTGAATACTCAGCATGGCAGTTCCCTGTATTTATGGTTGCTGCTATCTCTCTGGTGGTGATCATGTTTCAGCTGCTCACTGTGTCTTCGTACAGAGACAGTGCCTTAAAGCATTAAAGTCAATTGCTGGAAATTTATTTCCTTCTCCTGACAATGAGGGTCAGATCTGCATCACTGCAACTATGTTTGTCTTTACCCAGATGACCATTACTGGAACTGTGCTGTAATTGCTACCTGGTGTGGGTCAGGGCTGTGGATGTAGCTCACTGTTTCCTGATGAAGGGCTTTTGCCCGAAACGTCGATTTCGAGGCTGCTTGGATGCTGCCTAAACTGCTGTGCTCTTCCAGCACCACTAATCCAGGATGTAGCTCACTGTCAATCTTCCTTTGTCTTGGCGCTATCTGCAGACTGGTATGGGAGGATACACCCAACATTGAGTAACAACACATGCGAACCTGCTCTTAGATAACAAGAGGTTTATTGCACAATAGTAATAAACACAACTATATTTGGTCAGGTGTAATCACTGGGACCTCAGGGAGTAGCTACAGATGCACTTGACCCTCCTGAAAACTAAAGTCTAATTCCTGACCTCCACTTGCTTGCATGTGACATCAGTCAAATGGATGGAGTTAATGTTACAGGAGCATTAAACTTTATACTTTATATAAGACACGAGTCCAAATAACTGTGGCACTCTCTGCTCAAAACAACAACCACTTGCATTTATATAGCACCGTAAATGACTGAAGACATTTCATAAGTGTGCTTCAAAACAAAATTGACAGCGAGCCACATAAGAAAGCATTGGGCCAAAGGTCCAACTGCTTCATGAGAAACATGCATTTTAGGAGAGATCGTACAGGAGAGAGAAAAGCAGAGAGATATAGGCGAGACATTCCAGAGATTAGGAGCTAGCAAGCTGAAGGCATGGCCACCAAACTGGATATGCACAAGGGGCCAGATCTGGAGAAGGACAAAAATCTGGGCAGGGACATTAGGGGAGAAGATGGTGGTTCACTTGAATCACAGCTTTCACATCCCATTTCCTGGTTTCTCAACCAGTCTAGGAGTGTGTTGACAAGTGCACTCTAGGAATGAAAGCTATTCATTCCATCAGGAGTCAGAATGGCCCCAAGAAACCCTGTCTGTGAAGGTCAAAAATGGAAGGAAGTCAGAGGAGGGCTGCCCCTCTGCTTTTTGCCTCATTCCTTGGGTTCTGCTGGTGATGGTGGTAGAGCAGACCGGGGCGATTATGGTGAGACAGGCACAATGGGTTGGAGATAGCAACAGTACAGGAGAGGTCGTGTCAGAGGGCACAGACACTGTTCAGCTGGAAGTAATTGCCAAACCTTGGAAATTATCCTAGAAACAGGAACTCCTGGAGTTACACTGGGAGTGCATACCCTTGGAGAGAGTTGAGAAGTCTATCTCCTTCATCAGTGTCATGATATCTTATGCACTTGCACTGATATCCATCTTCACGGGAAGAAATTACTTGGAAAGTCAGACAGGGCAGTGCACTGCGTGTATGATATCACAAATCTACGGCCCCCATACTCTGCCTGTCACTTTATACAGGTGCAGCAAAGCGCTACCTTGATGGCTCCATATACTCCCCAGCTCTTGTACTCACATTATAATGGGCCCTATTTGTTATGTTAAGGCACAGTTAACAGGGAGCAGCATCCTGCTTTTATAGTTCAGCCACTCTTGTGACAGGAAATCAAATTTAAGTTGAATGCTTGAGTCAGAATAACACTGATCCTCCCTCCCATTCCCAATTGCTTTGCACATATCTCTGAGCCTATGTCGAAACATACGCTAGATGGTATTCAATTACAATGGGAAGAGATATCAGAGCATTCATGATGATTGCAAGTCATTTGAATATCGACAAACAAGCCTGTACAGAAGCCAAACTTATTAGAGATGCAAGACAGATTTATAGCATTTCGTTCAATGTATGCCAAGGGTGTGGCGCTGGAAAAACACAGCAGGTCAGACAGCATCTGAGGAGCAGGAGAATTGACGTTTCGGGCATAAGGTCTTCATCAGGAATAAGGCTTGTGGGCCGGGAGGCTGTGAGATAAATGTGAGGCGGGGGGTGGGGGGTGGAGAAGGGAAGGTAGCTGAGAATGCGAAAGGTAGATGAAGGTGAGGGAGAAGGTGATAGGTCAGAGATGGAGCAGATCAATGGGAAAGGTGATGGACAGGTCAGGAGGGTGGTCCTGAGGTGGATAATGAGAGTGGGATAATGGGACTGGGATAATGAGAGTGGAGGAGAAATGAGAAAACTGGTGAAGTTGATCCTGTGTGGTTGCAGGATCCCAAGGAAGATGAGGCGTTTTTTTCTCCAGTCAGTCATCGGGGGTAAGAGTTTGGCAATGGAGACGGTCCAGAACCTGCTTGTCCTTGGCAGAGTGAGAGGAGGAGTTGAAGTGATCAGCCACAGGGCCATGGGGTTGATTGGTGCAGGTGTCCCAGAGAAAGATGTTCTCTGAAACAATCTGCAAGTTGGTGTCCTGTCTCCCCAATGCAGAGGAGACCACATCAGGTGCAATGGATAGAGTAGATGACATGTGGATTGGAAGGAGAAGTTGTTGTCAACTTCTCAACATCTCCTTCCAATCCACTCACTCCCTCCAACCCAAAGGGGTAGCCATAGGCATCTGCATAGGCCCCAGCTCTGCCTGTCTCTTTGTCGAGTATGTGGAACAGTCTATCTCCCGCAGCTACACCAGCGCCATCACCGACCTTTTCATCCACTACATTGATGATTGTATCATCGCCACCTCATGCTCCCCAATCTCAGAGGTTGAACAGTTCATCAAGTTCACCAACACATACCTCCCCGACCTCAAATTCACCTAGACCATCTCGAACACGTTCCTCTCTCTCCTGGATCTCTCCACCTCCATCTCCGGCGACCGACTAACCACGGACATGTGCTTTTCCAGCACCACACTCTCGACTGATCTCCAGCATCTGCAGTCCTCACTTTCTCTTCCTTTAAAGTTTTTGTACTTTTTAGCCTACTGTTAAACACCAGCTATTTTGCTACACTACACTATTTAGCCAATCAGATTTACCTGGCAAAATTCTGTGAAAAAACTATTGCAACAGATTGAATTGTCACTTTCATGAATACAGCACCTGCCCAGGACCTGTGCCAACATGCCAGTAAAATACAGACAAATACCTGAATTGAATTGGACTGTCAACTTCATATCCAAGACAGCCAGTTCTGAACTGGAGCAAATTTCTCTGACAAACTTGGGCCTTAAGACTGTAAGCACTTGAAGCTGATCAATGTGCATATGGACATAGAACATAGAACATAGAAGAATACAGCGCAGTACAGGCCCTTCGGCCCTCGATGTTGTACCGATCCAAGCCCACCTAACCTACACTAACCCACTATCCTCCATATACCTATCCAATGCCCGCTTAAATACCCATAAAGAGGGAGAGTCCACTACTGCTACTGGCAGGGCATTCCATGAGCTTACGACTCGCTGAGTGAAGAACCTACCCCTAACATCAGTCCTATATCTACCCCCCCTTAATTTAAAGCTATGCCCCCTTGTAATAGCTGACTCCATACGTGGAAAAAGGTTCTCACTGTCAACCCTATCTAACCCCCTAATCATCTTGTACACCTCTATCAAGTCACCCCGAAACCTTCTTTTCTCCAATGAAAACAACCCCAAGTGCCTCAGCCTTTCCTCATAGGATCTTCCTACCATACCAGGCAACATCCTGGTAAACTTCCTCTGCACCCGTTCCAGTGCCTCCACATCCTTCCTATAGTATGGCGACCAAAACTGCACACAATATTCTAGATGCGGCCGCACCAGAGTCTTATACAACTGCAGCATGACCTCAGCACTCCAGAACTCAATTCCTCTACCAATAAAAGCCAGTACGCCATATGCCTTCTTCACTGCACTATTTACCTGGGTGGCAACTTTCAGAGATCTGTGTACATGGACACCAAGATCCCTCTGCTCTTCCACACTACCAAGTAGTCTACCATTAGCCCAGTAATCCATCTTTTTATTACTCTTACCAAAGTGAATCACCTCACACTTAGCTACATTGAACTCCATTTGCCACCTTTCTGCCCAGCTCTGCAGCTTCTCTATATCCCGCTGTAACCTGCCATATCCTTCCTCACTGTCTACAACTCCTCCGACTTTCGTATCATCCGCAAACTTGCTCACCCAACCTTCTAACCCTTCCTCCAGGTCATTTATAAAAATGACAAACAACAATGGTCCCAAAACAGATCCTTGCAGAACACCGCTAGTGACGGCACTCCAAGATGAACCTTTGCCATCAACTACTACCCTCTGTCTTCTTCCAGCCAGCCAATTCCTAATCCAAACCTCCAACTCACCCTCAATGCCATATCTCTGTATTTTCTGCAGTAGCCTACCATGGGGGACCTTATCAAACGCCTTACTAAAATCCATATATACCACATCTACTGCTTTCCCCTCATCTACCTCCTTAGTCACCTTCTCAAAGAATTCAATAAGGTTTGTGAGGCACGACCTGCCCTTCACAAAACCATGCTGACTATCCTTGATCACATCATTCTTATCCAGATGTGCATAAATCCTATCCCTTACAATTCTCTCTAAGACTTTGCCCACAACAGAAGTGAGACTCACTGGCCTATAGTTACTAGGATTATCCCTACTCCCCTTCTTGAACAAGGGAACCACGTTTGCTAGCCTCCAGTCCTCTGGCACTACTCCTGTAGACAAAGAGGACACAAAAATCAAGGCCAATGGCTCTACAATCTCCTCCTTTGCTTCCCAGAGAATCCTAGGATAAATGCCATCAGGCCCAGGGGACTTATCTATTTTCACCCTTGCCAGAATTTCCAACACCTCTTCTCTACATATCTCAAAGCCATCCATTCTACTTATTCGTGCCTCAGTATTCATATCGACAACAATGTCCTGTTCCTGAGTGAATACTGACGAAAAGTATTCATTCAGCGCCTCCCCAATCTCTTCAGCCTCCACACGCAACTTCCCATTACTATCCTTGATTGGACCTATTCCTTCCCTAGTCATTCTTTTATTCCTAACATACCTATAGAAAGCCTTAGGGTTTTCCCTAATCCTACCAACTAAGGAACTTTCATGTCCCCTCCTTGCTGCTCTTAGCTCTCTCTTCAGGTCCTTCCGGGCTACCTTATAACTCTCAATCGCCTCTATTGAACCTTCACGCCTCATCTTTACAAAGGCCGCCCTCTTCCATTTAACAAGGGATTCCAATTCCTTATTAAACCACGGCTCCCTCACACGACCCTTTCCTCCCTGCCTGATAGGTACGTACTTATCAAGGACACTCAATAGTTGCTCCTTGAACAAGTTCCTCATATCAATTACGCTCTTGCCTTGGAATCTACTTTTCCAATCCACACATCCTAAGTCATGCCTCAAAGCATCATAATTTCCCTGCCCCCAGCTATAACTCTTGCCCTGTAGTACACACTTATCCCTCTCCATCACTAGAGTAAAAATCACCGAATTGTGGTCACTGTCCCCAAAGTGCTCACCTACCTCTAGTTCTAATACCTGGCCTGGTTCGTTACCCAGAACCAAATCCAGTATGGCCTCACCTCTTGTTGGCTTATCTACATATTGTGTCAGGAAACTCTCCTGCACACATTGCACAAACACTGACCCATCTAACGAACTTGAGCTATAGCTTTCCCAGTCAATATCAGGAAAGTTAAAGTCCCCCATAACAATCACCCTATTACTGTCACTCTTCTCCTGAATCATCTTCGCAATCCTTTCTTCAACGATTCTAGGACTATTAGGAGGCCTGTAAAAGACTCCTAACAGGGTGACCTCACCTCTCCTATTCCTAACCTCAACCCAAACTACCTCAGATGGCAAATCTTCGTCCATCTTCCTTTCCACCGCTGTAATACTATCTTTGACAAGCAAAGCCACACCCCCCCCTCTTTTACCCCCACCTCTGACCCTACTAAAACATTTAAACCCTGGAACCTGCAACAGCCAATCCTGTCCCTGATCTAGCCACGTCTCCGTAATAGCCACAACATCGAAGTCCCAGGTACCAACCCACGCTGAGAGTTCACCTATCTTATTTCGTATACTTCTGGCATTAAAGTATACACACTTCAAGCCACTCTTCTGTTTACAGGCACCCTCCTTTAAGATTGATGCCATATCCCTAACCTCCCTACACTCCAGGTCCTGCACCCTAAAGCTACAGTCTGGGTTCCCATGCCCCTGCAGAGTTAGTTTAAACCCCCCCCAAGAGCACTAGCAAACCTCCCCCCAAGGATACTGGTGCCCCTCAGGTTCAGGTGCAGACCATCCTGTTTATAGAGGTCCCACCTTCCCCAGAAAGAACCCCAGTTATCCAAGTACCAAAATCCCTCCCTCCTGCACATGTGTATATACACACACACACACTTTTAAAATTGGAGCGGCTTGCTGTTGAACGTAAAGGAATCTTGTCTAGGGGAGAGGACAAATTTGGAAGAGTACCTAATCACGAAGGTTTTTACAACCTTGTGATCACCTCACGGTTACCATTACTGGCATGCACTTTTTAATTCTGGATGTATTTAGTTGAAATAACGGTGGGATTTTAACAAACAATTATTGGGGAACTACATGGCTGAAGAGGCAAAAGTGTTTGTCACTTAGAGTCATAGAAATGTACAGCATGGAAACAGACCCTTTGGTCCAACCCGTCCATGCCGACCAGTATCCCAACCCAATCTAGTCCCACCTGCCAGAAACCAGCTCATATCCCTCCAAACCCTTCTTATTCACATACCCTTGCAGATGCCTTGTAAATGTTGCAATTGTGCCAGCCTCCACCACTTCCTCTGGCAGCTTATACATGCAAAATCAGGCAAAAGTGGGTACTGAAGATTAGAGTCAAGATCAGAGTGGTGCTGGAAAAGCACAGCAGGTCAGGCAGCATCCGAGGAGCAGGAAAATTGACATTTCGGCAAAACGAAAATCACACCAGACTGTTGCCAGGTTTGGATGGCTTGAGCTGTAGGGAAAGGCTGAATAGGCTGGGGCTGTTTTCCCTGGAGCATCGAAGTCTGAGGCGGTGATCTCATAGAGGTTTATAAAATCATGAGAGGCATGGATAGGATAAACAGACAAAGCTTTTTCCCTGGAAGAGTCGAGAACTAGAGGGCATATGTTTAGGGTGAGAGGGGAAAGATATAAAAGGGTCCTGAGGGGCAACCTTTTCAAGCAGAGGGTGGTACGTGTATGGAATGAGCTGCCAGAGAATGTGGTGGAGGCTGGTACAATTGCATTATTTAAAAAGCATCTGGATGGGTATATGAATAGGAAGGGTTTAGAGGGTTATGGGCCCATTGCTGGCAAATAGGACTAAATTAGGTTGGGATATCTGGTCGGCATTGACGAGTTGGACCAAAGGGTCTGTTTCTGTGGCGTACATCTCTATGACTCTATGGACAGGCTATAGTCCATCAGGTTTATTTGGAAGTATAAGCATTCGGAGCGCTGCTCCTTCATCAGTTAGCTGGTGAAGAATCATAGGATACAGAATTTATAGCAAAAGATCATAGTATCATACACTGAATGCAGTATATTGAACAGACCTATATTGCTGTTAAGTCTTTCATCTTTTAGAAGGGTTACAGGTTTCTATTCATTTATATATAAAGACCGGAATGTCTTTCAAGTCACATTCCCAAGATAACTTAAGGATCTATTAAAAAAGGTGACATCTCAGCTCAGATCATGCATTGAAGGTGTGAGGTTAGAGTCTGTCTGTATCCCAATCTTGAGTCAGACTGGTTCTATTTCCATGTGACATTTTATAAATTTCTACTTTCTCGGGAATGTAACTTGAAAGAAGTTCTGGGATTAATATATTAATTCATGGAAACCTGCAACCCATTCTAAAAGATGAAAGACTTAACAGTAATCTTAAGTGTGTTCAATATATTGCATTCAGTGTATGACACTATGATCGTTTGCTATAAATTCGGTGTCCTATGATCCTTCTACACAAGCTACCTGACAAAGCACTGCTCCGAAAGCTTACATGTCCAAATAAAACTAGTGAACAACATGATGTCTTGCGATTTTTAACTCATTAATGAAAAGAGGAACAAAGTTAACTATTTTGGTCATTGGTTATTTCTACATTTGGTGTGTCTCATGAGGTAGTGATACTTCATTTCAAGCACAGTTTTCCCATCAACATTGCATACTGTGTATCTATATATTTACCAGCTGTAAATATATAGATACCTATTAATTTGCATTAGTTGCAAGAACATAAATCAAAGTCAATATTTATCAGTCTATCGAAAGCTCTTGTACATAAAACTGCCAAACTTTCATCATCAGTGCTAAGCTACACATAATTAAGTCAAAACAAATCAGGAATTAGTCTATTATAGTTTCAATATTTCCTTGCCTGAAAAACATACAACGCAAAGTAAACTGGGGACAGGTTTCATAGCAGCTAATCTGTAAAGACCTGTGTGTAAGCAAGAATGGATTACTCGAGATTAGGCAGGTGATTAATTTGAAATTAGCCTCAATTTATCCTAAATGTGGATTTTATTTGCTATTTTGAAACTTATTCCTCAATGTTCCTCCATATTTTGCTTGGTGTCCTCCAGGCCCCAATGATTCTAGCCCTTGCCCTGAATATTCAAAAGGTGCATGATTTATTATCCAGTCTGGATCGGCATTGTGTCAAACGCAACACTTTGCTTAACTTTCAACACTGTCCCTGCTCCAGGATCAGCTTTAACATTTCTGTCTTGCTGCTTCACAGAAACAATGCAATGACCTTGCACACCCCCATGCCAGCTCTGCATCCCTACTCCACTTCATTTCTAATCATCAATGGGCCGCACAGTGGCTCAGTGGTTAGCACTGCTGCCTCACAGGTGCCAGGGACCCGGGTTCAATTCCCGCCTCGGGCAACTGTCTGTGTGGAGTTTGCACGTTCTCCCCATGCCTGTGTGGGTTTCCTCCCACAGTCCAAACATGTGGGGGTTAGGTGAATTGGCCATGCTAAATTGTCCGTAGTGTTAGGTGGATTAGTCAGGGGTAAATATGGGGGGGGGGGGTGGGTTTCTCTTCGGAGGGTCTGTGTGGACTTGTTGGGCCAAAGGGCCTGTTTCCACACTGTAGGTAATCTAATCATCTCAATCTGGTTCAAAGAATGGAGAGAACCAGAGGAGACTGAAACCTTTCTCTATGCTGGAAAAGAAACTGAAGCTTATTCAACAGCTTTCATGACCTCAGGAAATCCCAAAGCACACTTTAATCTATCACATATATGATTAAAACTGTAGTTTAATGTAGGAAACAAAGCAACCCAGCTAGGTCCTGTAAATAGCAATGAAATAAATATCAATGCAATCTATTTTAGAGATGTGGATTGAGGCATTAACATTAGTCAGCACGCCTGGGAAAAGATCGATGTTCCTAATTAACTAGTGCAGCATGGTAGCACAATGGTTAGCAGTGCTGCCTCACAATGTCAGGGACCTGTGTTCCACCCCAGCCTCAGATGACTGTGCGGAGTTTGCACATTCTCCGCATGTCTGTGTTGGTTTACTCCTGCAGCTGAAAGATATGCAGGTTAGAAGGATTGGCAATGCTGAATTGTCTATAATGTGCTGGCTGGGTGGCCTAGCCATGGGAAATGCAGGGATATGGTAAAGGGTGCATTGCTCTTTGGAGGGTCAGTGTGAACTCGATGGGCTAAATGGCCTGCTTCTACACTGTAGGGATTTTATGATTCCAGGGTCATAGGGATCTATTACTGCCATTTGAAAGGAATATGGGGACCACAACTTAACCTCTCCATCTGAAAGCATCTCATTAGGGACTATTCCTCCAGCATAAGGTTACAAGTGGCAACACGGGCTGATGAACACACGATATTCAATCTCACAGGTAACTCCTTAGCTGCTGCAGCAGGACAGCACTTCCTTGGTGTTTCAGTCAAATGTAATGGGGCTACAATAACAGACAAATGGACACCATGAAACAATCGCCAGGCAGGAGTGTTCCCTCCCAGTTGGCGTATGCTGCATGCAGTTAATTTTTATTCAGGTCAGGCAGTTGAGTATATTTTAACTTTACTAATTAGGCCACTGTAATGCCGAGTCTATGAATCAGATGAGATGTTGTTTTGTCGCATGTATCTTTGGTGGTTTTGTACTTTGTGGTTTATGCTTCTAAGATATCATCAGGATCCTCCTTTAATATCAAACTGTGTACATGCACTAATTTGATTGCACAGTCAATTAAATTATTCATTAGCCGATCTGCTATTAATTAGATTCTATTTTCTTGCGAAATTGATGCTAACGTTGTGAAGTCCCACAGAAATGAGAAAGGTCTGGGACATAGTACATGGCTCCGAAAGGTACAAGTCAATTCTACCAGGTGCTTCGAGATTTTTCAGTATGATTTGCCTGAAATCAGCCAGATGTATTAAAAAAACCTGGATGTTTAAGCTTAACCCAACTGTTGCCATCAGGAGCAAATGGTTGTTACCATTGTCAGTTCAAAATTACATAAAGTAACCACAGGCATAATTAAGCTAGTATAAAGAGTGTTGTTAAAACCATAAGGTGTAGAAGCAGAAGTAGGCTATTCAGCCCATCTGTTCCACACTGCCATTCGATCATGACTGATCTGTTTCTCAACCGCATTCTCCTGCCTTCTGCATGTAACCCTTAATCCCCTTGTTAATCAAGAACCTATTTATCTCTGTCTTCAATACACTCAATGACTTGGTCTCCGCAGCCCTCTGTGGCAATGCGTTCCACACAGTCCCCACCCTCGGCCTGAAGAAGTTCATCCCCATCTCAGTTCCTTCACTCTGAGACTGTGTACTTGGATCCTAGTTTCTCTGACTATTGGAAACACCTACTCCATATCCACTCTATCCAAGTCTCTCAGTGTTCTGTAAGTTTCAACATTCATCCTTCTAAACTTCATTACATACAGAGCCAGAGTCTTCAGTCATTCTGCATATGACAAGCCCTTCATCCCAGGGTCATTCGTGTAAACCTTCTCTGGAACTCCTCCCATGCCAGCACATCCATCCTAATTGTTAATTGAACCTGCATGTTAACCCTAACAGAATGCTGAACTGGATTCCAAAGCTTTGAAGCTTTCCCCATTGAGAAAACACTTTCTGTTTCTAATCTTTCTGCCAAAATGCATAACCGCACACTTTCCCACATTGTATTCGATGTGCTATTTCTTTGTCCACTCTCCTAGCCTGTCCAAGTTCTTCTGCAGCCTCTCTGTCTCAACAGTACGTGTCCCTCCATCTATCTTTGTGTCATCTGCAAACTTAACAATAATACCCTCAGTTCCTTCATCGAGAACAGTTGTGGTTCCAATGCTGATCCCAGCGAACTCAGCAGTGAAAGTCCCATACAATGAGTGACCCTAGGACAATGTGTACCAGAGACAATCCCACGATGTAGGAACATAGTATTGTAAGAAATAAGGGACTACTATAAATGCCCTTTCAGGGTCAGTTGTATTAATGACCTTTCTTTTATCACATTAGAACTGGGAATTGCATGATGCTCAATCCCATTTCCAACTCCTCAGTTAAATCTAACAATCCATGTCTGCATTTAACAAAACTTGTACACCCTTCAGGTTTGGGTTGACATGTTTCAAGTGACATTTGGACCATCCAAGCATCAGGCAATATCCGTCTGCAAACAGAGAGAGTATAACTACACATCCTTGACATTGAACATTATACCATCCCCGACTCCTCTGGCGGGCACAGTGGCTCAGTGGTTAGCACAGCTGCCTCACAGCACCAGGGTCCCAGGTTCGATTCCAGCCTTGGGTGACTGTGTGGAGTTTGCACATCCTCCCCGTGTCTGCGTGGGTTTCCTCCGGTTTCCTCCCACAGTCCAAAGATGTGCAGGTCAGGTGAATTGGCCATGCTAAATTGTCCATCGTGTTGTGTGTATTAGTCAGAGGGAAATGGGTCTGTTTGGGTTACTCTTTGGAGGGTCGGTGCGGACTTGTTGGGTCGAAGGGCCTGTTCCCACACTGTAGGGAATCTAATCTAATCAACATCCAGAGGGAGGGGGGGGGAACATGTCACCTCTAATCTAAATATAAGCTGGAAAAAGCCACAAATATTTTTACTCATCAAGGTTTGGAAATGCCGGTGTTGGACTGGGGTGTACAAAGTTAAAAATCACACAACAGCAGGTTATAGTCCAACAGGTTTAAATAGGAAGCACTAGCTTTCGGAGCACCACTCCTTACCATCATTACACGTGGGGACACCCCCCCACCATGTATGCGGCAGGCACTCATGTGACTCAGCCAACTTATTTGTTGCAGGCAAGCTTGCCCTAAGGCATGGTACATTGGGGAAACTGAGCAAAGGCTATGGCAACGGATGAATGGGCACTGCACAGCAATCAACAGGCAGGAGTGTTCCCTCCCAGTTGGGGAACATTTCAGCGGTCCAGGACATTCGACCTCGGACCTTCGGGTGACCATCCTCCAAGGCGAACTTTGGGACAGGCAGCAGCGAAAAGTGGCCAAGCAGAGGTTGATAGCTAAGTTCCATACCCATAGGGAGGGTCTTAACTGGGACCTTAGGTCCATGTCATACTACAGGTGACCACCATTGCACTCCAGACACTCCTACACACACACACACACACACACACACACACACATCCTCTCAGAGGCTTAGACCATTCTACACTCATGCACACACATATACACTGTCTCTCACACACTCACAAACCCCCACCCCACACACACACCCACACTCACACATTTACCCCCTCACAGACTTAAGACACTACACTCATATACACACACATATACACACTCTCTCACACTCACAACCCCCCACCCCAGACAGACATACACACACACAAAGACCCACATGCACACATATACATATATTTTGTGGGGTGAATTTGTACTTGCAGGGTTACATTGTACTTTGCTCAAAAACTGCATTAATTCATGTAAGACTCTTATCTCACTTTTTTGATTAGAATCAGTCAAAACATTATGGCGCAGACTGAGAACACAGGGGGCTAACACCTTCAACACATTGTCTGGCTAACACCAATTATTACAGTTAACCTGAGAATGTAACTTAAAAAAAAGTTTTGTGATTTACACATGAAAGAAGTGAAACTATTATGGTATTCGAACAGATGAAAGACTCAACAAACAATCAAGGTATTTTTCATTGTATAATTTCAGTTACATCACACTGTAAACTTTTGCTATAAATTCTGTGCCTTACAATTGTGATCTCCACTACCACCTGATGAAGGAGCGTCGCTCCGAAAGCTAGTGCTTCCAATTAAACCTGTTGGACTATAACCTGGTGTTGTGTGATTTTTAACTTAACTCATCAAGACTTTGATCACTTCTATTTTACTTGCCTGGATGAGTATACTTTCAATAACAATAAGCTCAACACTATCCAGGTCACAGCAATCTATCAGTCAAGTCCCCACATACCACCTCAGTTCATCAGCTGACCATACACAGTTACTGCAGCAACTCACCAACGTGCCTTCAAAAGCACTTTCCCAATCCATGAAAAACAACTCCAGCTGATGCATGGAAATGTTGTCAACTCCATGTCCCTTTCCAGGTCATACACCAACCTGACTTCATTCCATCTGTCCCTCACCACTGCTCGGTCAAACTCCTGGAACTCCCAAATTAAAACAGCACCACCAACAACAAAAACAGAAATTGCTGGAAAAGCTCAGTAGGTCTGGCACCATCTGTGGAGAGAAATCAGAGTTAACATTATGGGTCACGTGACCCTTTCTCAGATACCCAACATTAACTCTGATTTCTCTCCACAGATGGTGCCAGACCTACTGAGCTTTTCCAGCAATTTCTATCCTTGTTTCTGATTTATAGCATCTGTAGTTCTTTCAGGATTTAACTTAACAGCACTGTGGGACATGTACCTACAGCACAATCTGCAATGAGTTGAAAGTAGCAGTGAGTCATCACAATTGCAGATAGATAATAAATACTGACATTCTCAGTGACCATGATTAAATTAAAAAAAAATCTACCCTCTCAAAAAATATGGTAGTCTACCTTTTTTAAGAATTGATTCATGAAGTTCTTTAAAATAGTGCATTCTACTAATGCAACATACCTTCTGCTGATCTGGACTGAATCATTCACATCTTTAACATGTATTGGCACCATATCGCGAAAGGCAAGATTGCTTTGAATTGCAAGCGTTTTATTCCACAGTAAGGTGAATTATTAATTCTTGGTATGAGATTTGTTTATTCCAATTGTTACAAACTATATTTGTGCTATACAACAAAACAATACTATTTCCAATCCAATTGCAACAGGATAATCTCTCTTTTAAGATCTTGGTCTATAGCCCAAGGAAGTGTCAATCTTCTTGCAGATAACTATCTTTCACAAGTCTTCTTTTATTTACCTGCCCTTGTGGAGCTTGTTTTCCAAAGATGGGAGTGACTTGGCAAAGCCACCTACTGAGTTCAAATGAAAGATAAAATCTTAAAGAACAACTTGATGCGTAAGGGGTGAAACTAGTCCACACCCTGCAGTTATGAACCAGGCTCATCTCAAACCAAAGGCCAGTTTATTGCACTGAAGTTCACAGAAACTCTTTGGGGAATCTCACTTGCGAGTCTCGTTGCGGCTTTGGCCTGGTTTGAAATCCTGGCAATTTGAAACTAAGTGCTGGGACTGAGAACACCAGGTTGCTGATTTGCTCCAATTCGGTTTTGCATTAATTGTACAGATCAACTTCCTGCCCTACTGTTTTGTGTCTTCGTAAGACATAGGAGTAGGCCATTCTGCCCCTCGAGCCTGCTCTGCCATTCAATAACATCATGGCTGATCCGATTGTTGCCTGACCTCCCCTCCCCCCCCCGGTCCAATAGTCTCAGGTTCCATCGTAGATAAAACAAAATCTGTCAAACTCTGCCTTGAAAATGTTCAATAACCTGTCCACCACTGTTCACTGAGGAATAGAATTCTGATCGTCATTCTCAAAGGGGAATTTCTTTGTAATCTCCTTTTGAATAGGTGGCCCTTTCGGTACTCCCAGCAAGCAGTTAGGAAGGCAAATGGTATGTCAGCCTTCATTGCAAGAGGATTTGAGTACAGGAGCATGGGTGTCTTCCTGTAGTTATTTAGGCCTTGGTGAGACCATACCTCAAATGTTGTATGCAGTTTTCATCTCCTTACTCAAGACAAGAGGAAGTGTAGTGAAGATTCACCCAATTGATTACTGGAACGACTGATTTGTCATAGGAGGAGAGATTGTGTCAGCTAGGCCTGTATTCACTTGGGGTTTCAGACAATGAGAGCGGATCTCATTGAAATCCATAATATTCTGACAGAACTAGACAAACTGGATGTAAGGTTGACATTACCCCTTGCTGGTGTGTTCAGAATAAAGGATCACTGTCTCAGAGCACACCATTGGCCAATTCAATCTCAGATGAGACAAAATTTCTTCACTTGAGAATGGTGAACCTCTGGAATTTTCTGTCAAAGAAGGCTGTGGAGACTAAGTCACTTAATATATTTAGGAAGAAATAGATTTCTGGAGACTAAGGTAGGTGTCAGGGTATGGGGAGAGAGTGGGAATATAGCATTGAGATAATGAATCAGCCAGGAAATGGTGAAGCAAGCTCAATGGCCCAGATGACCGACCACATATTTTCGATGTTTCCAGATTCTCACATGAAACATCTCCCAGAAGGTACCTCATCAAGCCCCCTCAGAATCTTATTATGTTTCAAAAAGATCACCTTTGAATCTTCTAAACTCCAGCAGCTACAGGTCCAACAATGTCAACATTTAATTACAAGACAACCCCTTCATCCCAGGAATCAATGTCATTAATCTTCTCTCAGCTACTCCCAATGTAACTATGTCCCTCCATGGTACAATGACCAAAACTGTACACAGTACTCCAGGTGTGGTTTCAGTTATATTGTATACTTGCTGCAAAATTTCCAAACTTTCCTACTCAAACCCTCCTGCAATAAAAGCCTACACTCCACTTCCTAATCATTTGCTGTACCTGCATTCTTTCTTTTAGTGAGCAATGTTCAAGGATACCAATCCTTTTGCATCGCAGCATTCTGTAATTTCTGTCCAATTAAATAGCATTCTGCTTTTCCTTTTTCCTGTCAAAGTGGACAACCTCACATCTTCATATATTATCATCCATCTGGCATATTTTTGGCCTTTCACTTAATATATTTTTGGACCCTCCTACAACTCAGTTTTTAAAACAATAAGCTGGATCAGTTATTTTCCTCATTATTTTCAGCAAGTGTAGTTAAAATAAAGTTTATCCCTTTGTCCAATCATTAAATGATAAATTGGTGAAATCCCAGCACCAATCCCTGAACAACTCCACAACAGTTTACCACTTATCCTGATTCTGTCTTCCCAGATAAAGTTAAAAATCACCAATACCAGGTTATAGTCCAACAGGTTTAACTGGAAGCACTAGCTATGTAGGAACTTTTATACAGCATCTTATCAAACACCTTTTGGAAACTGAAATATATTACATTGACTGGATCTCTTTCTCAGCCTTGCTTGTTAGATACTTAAAGGAAAACAGCAGCAGCAGCTGTAGCAATGCCAGGATGGGCCGGACCCAGCCCGGGGTCTTCTGGCGTGTGAGGAACAGCTCCCGGCTGACTCTCCCTGCCTGGGCCCGCAGGCAGGCTGAGGGTCCAGGTCCGCAGCTAGGCCCGGGCACCTGAAGGAACCAAAATGCGCGCTCAGCCTGGCGCGGTAGACTTCCTGTATGTCGATCTCCTTGTGTGGCGGTCTTGTCCCAACGTGGAGGTCGCGTCCTCGTGCTTAGGTCTTCTTTGTCTTCTGCATTCAGGTACTCCAGTGGCCCCAGTGATGGGAGGTCATGTCCTGAAATGGTGGTCTTCTTCAACTGAGGCATCTGGCCCAGTATTCCAGCGACCTAACATGGCAGTCTCATCCAGGCTGTGTCTTCAGGATATTCCATCGCTCCTTAACCAGTTTTCCCTGAGCCCAGGAGCTGCTAACTGAACTGTGATGAACTTTGTCTTAATTTTACTTTGTCTTACTATTATGTATGACTTTGTCATTGCTGTAGGCACCATGGTGGGGCAACTAATAAAACCTTTCACCGTATTTTTCAATTAAAAGTACACATGATAATAAAATTCTATCCTATTCAAACATTATTTTCCTTTCATGAAGCCATATTGACTCTTCCTGATTGTACTATGATTTTCTAAGCACCTTCTTGCACTTTACTAATGAATTTTAGAATTTTCCAATGACTGATATTAGATTTGATAATTTATTCTGTTCTCATTGGAATGTAGAAGGAGATTCGATAGAGACATACAAGATGATCAGAGGATTAGATAGGGCAGACAGTGAAAGTCTTTTTCCTAGGATGATGATGTCAGTTTGTACAAGGGGGCATAACTACAAATTGAGGGGTGTTAGGTTTAAGACAGATGTCAGAGGCAGGTTCTTTACGCAGAGAGTGGTAAGGGCGTGGAATTCCCTACCTGCTAATGTCAACTCAGCCACATTAGGGAAATTTAAACAATCCTTAGATAAGCACATGGATGATGATGGGATAGTGTAGGGGAACGCGCTGAGAACAGTTCACAGGTCGGCGAAACATCGAGGGCCAAAGGGCCTGTTCTGCGCTGTATTGTTCTATGTTCTATAGATTCCTACGTTGTCTCTATTCTTTCTTCAACATAAATATTACATTTGTGGTTTTGTAAACCACTGGGGGATTTCTAGAATCTCAGGAATTTTGGAAGATTAGGTATCTCTGTAGCCACCTTTTTCCAAGATCCTAGAATGCAATCCATCAGGTGACTTAGTCAGCTTCAAGTTCCAGAGAAAAAAATAGAAATTGCTGGAAAAGCTCAGCAGGTCTGGTAGCGGTGGAGAGAAATCAGAGTTAATGTTTCAGGTCAAGTGACCTTTTCTCAGAAGAGCTTTAAGTTCCACTAGTTTTCCATTTTTCTCGAAAGAATGATCATTTGGAACCCCCCCCCCCCCCCACCTTTGGTTTGTTTGTCTCTCCACTTTCTGCAATCCTTGGGATATTTTGAGTCTAGCACTATAAAGGTGGATACAAAATATTTGCTCAAAGCCTCTCCCATTTCATTGATTTCCATTATTAATTCCCTAATCTCCACCCTCTGAGGGGCCAATACTCACTTCAGCTATTGTTTTCTATTTAGAACTTGTAGAAGCGTCTATGCTCTCTCTGTATTTACATTTCTTGCTAGTTTTCTCTCACACTCTCATTTCTCCTTCTGCATTATTCTTTTAGTCATCCTTTACTGGTTCCTAAACTGCCCTTATTCTTCTGGCCTGCTGTTAATTTTGCAGCACCACACATCTTTTCTTTCATTCTGATACCAACTGCAACTTCCTTAGTTTGCCTAGATGGTACATCCGTCCATTAAGAGATTTTCTTCCTCAGTCAAATATATCCTCAGTGAGATTGTTAAATATCTCCTTGAACATGTGCCACTGCTTCTCTACCATCAGTTTTTTTAAACCATTTCCCAGATCACATTACTTTATGAAGACAGCGATGACAGAAGAAATGTAACTACAAGCATTGGACACTAGTCCTGCACCCACATTTCTCACCCTCAAAACCAATTGTAATTCCATCAAAAAACCTGAAATAACTGTGGACACTGGAAATCAGAAACGAAAACAGAAATTACTAGAAAATCTCAGCAGCTCTGGCAGCATCTGAGAGAAAGCGGAGTTAAGGTTTGGGTCCAGTGACCCTGCTTCAGAAGCAACGGTAGTTTGGAAAAGGAAGGCTTTTACACAGAAGCTGGGGTGAGGAGGAGGGGAATTTAAATGATAGGCGAGATAGAGCTCAAAGAGCAGGAAAACAGTTGGACAGTCAAAAGAGTGGGTAATAGTCAGTCTGTGGGTATGAATAGCTGCTGTTCATAGATTCACACAGTGCAAAAAAGACCCTTCGGGCCATCGCGCATTGAGTCTGCACCAATATGACCAGCCCTAAAACTGCACTAGCCCCATATTCTTGAATATTATGATATTTGAAGTACATATCCAAATATGTTTTAAAGGTTGTGAGGCAGTGCATTCCAGATTCCTACCACCCTCTGAATGAAACTTTTCCCAAATCTCCTGCTCCTTACCCTACATCTGTGTCCTCTTGTGGTTGACCCCCTCAACCAAGGAGTACAGCTGCTGTCTAATCACCGGTCCATACCCCTCATAAACCTATACATCACAATCTCTAAAGAAAACAATCCAAGCCTTATAGCTCAATACCTTCATCCCAGGCAACATCCTGGTGAACTTTCTCTGTACCCACCCCCAGTGCTATCCTTCCTGTAGTGAGGTGACCAGACCTACACACAGTACTCCAGCTGGGGCCAGATCAATGCTCTGTACAACTCCAACATTTCCTCCGTGCTCTTATACTCAATCCCACAGCTGATGAAAATAAGTGTCTTTTTAACTATCCTTTTCACAAGCCCTGCTGATCTCAGGAATCTGTTTGTAACTTCTCTGAGATCCCTCGGAGCTACCCAGTCTCCTGCCAATCATTAAATACTCCCTCATCTTGCTTCTTCTTCCAAAGTGCATCACCTCACATTTATCAGGGTTAAATGGCATCAGCCACTGATCTGCCTATCTGACCAACCCATCTATATCTTCCTGTTACCTTCAACCATTTTCTTTACTATTGACCACCCTACCAATCTTCGTGTCATCTGCAAATTTGCTGAACATTCCCCCCACAATTCCATCTCTTGCATTTATGTAGATAACGAGCAATCAAGATCTCAGTGCTGATCCTTATGGTACACAGCTGGACACCAGCCTCCAGTCACTCAAACAGCCTTCTACCACTACCCTTTGTGTCCCTACCCTACCTTGTGCCCAAAACCCTAAGCCAGTTTCTGATCCATCTCACCAAGAGTCCCTCAATTCCATGCGCATTAATCTTCTCAATCAGTCTCCTCAAAAGCTTGGCTAAATTCCGTATTAGCTACATTGACTGAACCTCCTTCATCCACGCACTTGATCACACCCTCTGACAAAGCCATGCTGATTAATCTTAATTAACTTATGCTTTTCCAAGTGGGTATTAATTCACTCCTTCAGATTTTTTCCAATATTTTCTCTACCAGAGTCTGTAGTTTCCTGATAAATCTCTTCCATCCTTCTTAAAAAATAATGGAACCATACTAGTCATCCTCCAGTCCTCCGAGACTCCCACCGTGGCCAGGCAGGAATTAAACATTTGTGTTAGAGCCCCTGCAATGTCCTGCCTCACCTCCCAATACAGCCTGAGATGCAATTCATCTGGGCTAAGGGACCTGGCTGTTTTCAAACCAAACCTGTTTTTAACAGACTCGAATACCTCCCATTACCTAAGTCAAACTCTGCAAGCTCCTCACAGTCCTGTTTCCTGAATTCTGTAGCCACGTTCACCTTCGCCAGAGTAAAGAACGAAGAGAAGGATCATTTAACACCTTTCCAATATCCTGCAGCATTACACACAGGTTTCTCCCATATGGCCCCTACTCTTTCCCTGGTTAATATTGGCTGACAATGGGTTGTGTGTGTGGTAGCAGCCCCATGTGGTAACAAGGCCTGGTGTGTGGAGATGGGGGAAAACATGGGGAAAGGTGCTCAAGACCTAAAACTGTTCAACTCGATATGGAGTCCAGGAGGCTGCAGGGTTCCCAATGGAAAATGAGGTGCTTTTGGAGCACTGCAGCAAGCCTGAGACTGACATGTGGGCCAGGGAATAGGGTGGTGTGTCAAAGTGGCGGGCAACTGGAAGCTCAGGGTCAGCCTTTTTGGACAGAACATAGATATCCCGCAAAGCAGTTAGCCAGACTTCATTTCATCTCCCCAGTGTAGAGGAGACCACACTGTGAACAGCGAATGCAGCAGATTAGATTGTGCGAAGTGCAGGGAAAGTGCTGCTTCATCTGGAAAGTGTGCCTTGGATACTGAACAGATAGGAAGTAAACGGGCAGGGGTTGTATCTTCTGTGGGTGCAGGGGAAGGTGTCAGGAGGCTGTGGGAAGATGTTGAGGGTGAAGGAGGAGTGGACCAGGGTGTCCTGGAGGGTTCAGTCCCTGTGGAAGGCTGATGAGGGAGGGGTGGGAATTGTGTGTCGGGCAGTGGCATCCCACTGGAGGTGATGGAAATGACAGCTAATTATCCTCTGGACATGGACGTTGGGGGGATGGTAGGTGAGGACAAGGGGGACCCTATCACTAATGTGGAAGGGAAGAGAGGGAGTAAGGGCTGAAGTGAGGGAGATGGGTCCCACCTGGCTGGAGAATCCTCGGTTGAGGAAGAAGGTAGAGGTTTCAGAGACCCCTTGTTGACGTGGGCATCATCAGAACAGAATCTAATTCCATTATGTAGTAATCATGCTTGCCTGTAAGACCCTTTAGTGTGAATTCATTAATTTATCCTGTCTCATTAGGCAATGGCCTAGTGGTATTATCGCTGGACTAACAGTGGTATTAATCCAGAGACCCAGGTCATGTTCTGGGGACCTGGGTTCAAATCCCAACACAGCTGATGGAATTTGAATTCAATAAAAAGAAAATCTGGAATTAAGAGTTTCATGATGACCATAAATCCACTACTGATTGTCGGAAAAACCCACCTGGTTCACTAATGACCTTTACGGAAGGAAACTGCCATCCTTACCTGGTCTGGCCTATATGTGACTCCAAACCCACAGCAGTGTGGTTGCCTCTTAACTGCCCTCTGGACAATTACGGATGAACAATAACTGCTGCCTAGCCAGCGACGCTCTCATCGCATGAATGAATAAAAATAACACAGTATTCAGTCCAAAATAGCCTGGTCCCTGGTAGGTTGTACTGCTTGAAGAAATGATCTCAAATACACTGCATGATCCCATTGTCCAGGCTACTGTTGCCAATCTGTTTGTCCAATCAATGTGACAATTAAAATCATCCATGATTATTACGATACCTTTCTGGTAAACCCAATGTTTCTTGATACATACTATATCCCACTGTATAGCTACTGCTAGGCCTTGATAAACGTACTTCCGTCAGTGACTTCTTTCCTTAGTGGTTGCTCATTACCACACAAACTGATTCTACATCCTTACCTTCTCTAATCCATACTCTGTCCTGATTTCATCCTTTATTCTCCAAGCTGTCCCAGCTCCTTTTCCCTTCCTCCTGTTCTTCCAAAATGTCAAGTACATTTAAATACTCAGGTCCCAGCCTTGGTCACCTTGCTCCAGTTTCCCTGTGATGACTTATATTAGAGTCATTTATTCCTACTTGTGCCATCTATTCATTCAATGAATGCACACAGCATTCATAACAAAAAATAATCTGTAATTCTGTTTTTTTTAATCATTTTTCCTTGTGACCTTATTTTATTTCTAGTAAACTCTTACAATTATACAATATTCTTAGAAGTGTACATTTCTTGCTAACAAAACTAGAAATTGTTGAAAAAGCTCAGCAGGTCTGGCAGCATCTATGGAGAGAAATCAGATTTAACATTTCAGGTCGAATGACCCTTCCTCAGAAACGTTAACTCTGATTTTTGTTTTTGTCTCTGATTTACAGCATCTGCAGTTCTTTTGATTTTTATTTCTTGCTGTCCTCTATATTATTACCTTGTTGTTACCCTATACAATTGCTTTTTCCTTTCTCATAAATGTCCCAAATTTCCCCTCCTGTTAATTCCCCAGTATTTAAAGCCCTCTCTGAGGCAGAGTCATGTAACTTGTCAGTACTCTGGTCCCACTGTGGTCTAGACAGAGACGATCTCAATGAAGGGAGATCTCTCATTCCCTGTCTTGATGTCAGTGACCCCTGAATTTAAACTATTTCTCAAACACCAATGTTTGAGCCATGATCCTACTTCAAATTTGCTCATGGTTCAAGTAGCAATTTGGAGGTATGATCTTTGTGGTTCTGCTTTAGTTTAGCCTCTAGCTGTTCCTACTCCCTCAGCGGAGCCTCTTTCTAGTCCCTCTCTAGGTCCTCGGCAGATAGGTGGACCACAAAACACAAATCCTTGCCATATCATGTCACAGCTTTCTTTAACTCCCACACTTGACTGGCTCATTGCATCATGGTATCACGGTCAGTTCATTCATCGCTTCTTCAGTTTTATTTGCACCTTCAGAAGCTGCGAAGGCCATAAACCTGTTGGACAACTGCAAGGCCTGAACATTCTCCAGTGTCACCCTGTGAATCCCCTTATCTGCCTCCTTTACAGTTCCACTTTCCAGGTCCTGACCACTGACACTGGGGAGACTGGATGCCTTCTCACAGAGCATTTTAGGGAACATCTCCAGGACACCTGCACCAATCAACCCCACCGCCCCGCGGCCCAACATTTCAACTCCCCCTCCCACTCTGCCGAGGACATGCAGGTCCTGGGCCTCTTCCACCTCCACTCCCTCACCACCCAACGCCTGGAGGAAGAATGCTCCATCTTCCGCCTCGGGACCCTCCAACCCCAGGGCCTCAATGTGGACTTCACCAGTTGCCTCATTTTCCCTGCCCCCACCTTACCCCAATTCCAACCTTCCAGTTCAGCACCTTCCTCATGACCTGTCCCAGCTGTCAATCTTCCTTCCCACCTATCCGCTCCACGCTCCTCTCTGACCTATCATCTTCATCCCCACCTCCATCCACCTATTGTACTCTTAGCTACCTTCTTCCCAGCTCCACCCCCTCCCATTTATCTCTCCACCCCAGAGGCTCCCAGCCTCATTCCTGAAGAAGGGCTTTTGGCCGAAACGTCGATTTTCCTGCTCCTCGGATGCTGCCTGAACTGCTGTGTTTTTCCAGCACCACTCTAATCTAGACTCTGATCTCCAGCATCTGCAGTCCTCACTTTCACCAAATTCAAAAATATCAAGTCTAAGAGGATTGCCTTCCCCCAGAACAAAATGTATCCATAACCTCCCCGCTTTCTGATGCGCAGTTTCTGAAATTCAGACTCCAGCTCATCAACTCAGAATGTGAGTTTCTCAAGCTGCAGATATTTATTGCAGACATTATTACTAAGGACTACACAGCTCTCCACTAGTTCCCACATGGTCCAGCTGCTTCACATTACCTGCCCTGCAACCTTTACTAGGGGAAAGTGAGGACTGCAGATGCTAGAGAGTCAGAGTTGAAAAGGGTGGCGCTGGAAAAGCACAGCAGGTCAGGCAGCATCCAAGGGGCAGGACAGACGACGTTTCAGGTGTAAGCTCTTCATCAGGAATGGGAGGGGGTGCGGGAAAGGGGGCTGACAGATAAATGGGAGGGTGGGGGTAGGCAGCTGGGAAGGCGATAGGTAAATGCAGGTGATAGGTCAGAGGGGAGGGTGGAGCAGATAGGTGGGAAGGAAGATGGACAGATAGGACTGGTCAAAATATCAAAATATTGCACAATGACTATCTGCACTTACAACAAAAATGGTTTAGCTATAGAATAAGGAGCTATGGAGAATGAGGGGTATGGTTAGTGGGAAATACAGGTGGCGGCTGGGTGAACTCAATTCATCACTGTGTATTAATTACAAGCCATGCAAAAAAACGGTTCCCATGTGAATCTGGGAATTCTCACTGTCAGCACATAGGAGAATCTTCAAGGCTGGTCTTGAACTCGCTTTAATAAAGCATTAGATCCATTATTACTGTGTCAGGAAATGGACGGGCAAGTCCCTGTTACAGAGATCCTAAGCATCCTGCATTCTCCAATCGAATCTTAGGTACCAGTTACAGGCGAATTTCAGATGTTTTAAGACCATAATGTCATAAGAAGTAGGAATAGGAGTAGGCCATTCTGCCCCTCAAACTTGCTCCAACATTCAATAGGATCATGGCTGATTGGAAATCCCTTAAGCCAAATTTCCTGCCTTTCCCCATAACCCTAAATCCCCCTACTGATCCCCTATTGTGAATCTGGGAAATGGGGACTTCACGATAATTAAACTACACTTTAGTACAATCATTTTCACTCTCTCTCATTATGGGCAGTAGTTTAATACTGCAGAGAGAAGTGCTTTTAATCAACTGGCTCATCAGTTGTTTCAGTAAAATTATAGCACAGTGCAAAACCTACAAATAGAAAAAATATGAATTCAAAACTAAAATGGAACATGAGATGGGCTTGAATTAGTGAGGTCTACTTTTGTGGAGTCATTTTTGATCTCCTGTAGAGAGGCTCCATCCCTCCATACACCCATGGGTCAAAACCAGTTCATTGTCAAATTATTTACAGGCCCCAACACAGAACAGTAAAACAAATACAGCACTGGTATGATATCACACACCAATGAAAACTGATCTTTGCATTATAATTACACCAGTTTAAATAATTTGAAGTTTGGTTTTGCTACTAAGGTGTTTTCGCAAACAGGCTGTTTGTTATTTTTAAATTTACACTCCCAATCCAATTACCAACTTAACAATTAGTTATTTGATACTCTCAGAACCATTAATAATTAATGTTAGGCTTTTTTATACTAATTTCAGTTTAAGATGACACTGAATGTCAAAATGTTTTTATGATCATCACTGCCCAACTATATCACTTCAGAATGGTTTTTAGAGCACCTTTTGAATATAAAATCACAACAGCCACTCTACCAGTAACACCTGCTCACTTTATTACACTGAAAAACGTGGTGAAGCACAATACATCAGCCAGGATATCAGAAGGTTGTTCGTTGCTTTTTCCCCAAAATCGGCTTCACAGTGCAAAGCAACACTATCACATGAGATGAAATTGATCTATCACTTCAATACAAAATACAGTTTGCATATATCTCAGAATGATATCAAAGCATGGATGATAATACAACACACATTTGCTGCTCACTTTTGAAGTCCTTGCTATAATCAGCTTTGCACTAACTGCCTAGAATTGCCAAAATGTTTTTTACCTGATAAGAACGAGTGGCCAGATATACCTTCCTAAAATGGCGCCTTTGAGCTAACACGAACAAATCTACAACAGTTAAGTCACCAACAGGAGAAGTGGTGGTTACAAAACCATTCTTCTTCCTGCCTCATGCAAAACCACAGAGTTTTCTGCAAACAAATTAATATGTATTGGAGATAGGCAGCTGCACGCTCAGGAAGTGATGTCATGACAATTTGACAAAGTAGAGGAAATCAGTATCATTTTCACCTTAAACCCCTCAGCTTAAATGTAGTAAATATCATTTATAGTTTCAGACAACATAGAAAAGGTCCTTTGTGCTGTTGAGTCTGCACTGACATAACTATCACTAACAGTGTGCTAATCCCAATTTCCTGCACTTGTCCTATATCTGTGGGTGTCAAGATATTTGAAGTGCTCATCCAAATATTTTTCAAAGGTTGTAAGGTTTCCAGCCTCCACTACCTTCCTAGGCAATGCATTCGCTGAGTGAAAATGTTTTTTTTCCCAAATCCCCTCAGAATTTTCTGCCCTTTAGCCTAAAGTACGCCCTCTCATGATTGACCCCTCCACCACGGGGAATAGCTGCTCTCTATTCACCTTATCAATCCCCCTCATTACTTTATACACCTCAATCGTAACCCCAGTCTTCTCTGCTCTATCAAAGCCTAACTAGTTTCTCCTTATAGGTCAATTTCTCCATCTTAGGCAACATCCTGGTGAACCTCCACGGTACCCCCTCAAATGCTATCACACCCTTCCTGTAGTGAGGTGACCAGACCTGCACACAGTACTCCAGCTGGGGCCTGATCAATGCTCTGTACAACTCCAACATTGCCACCTTGCTCTTACACTCAATCCCACAATTGGTAAAAGCAAGTGTCCCATATGCCTTCTTAACAATCCTATTCACATGCTCCAACAATATCAGGGATTTGTGGATAATTACCCCATGATCCTTCTGTCCCCCTGAGCTACCCAGTCTCCTGCCAATCATTAAATACTCCCTCATCTTGTTTCTTCTTCCAAAGTGCATCTACTCACAGTTATCAGGGTTAAATAGCATCTACCACTGGTTTGTCTGTCTGACCAACCCACTATATCTTCCTGTAACCCACAACCATCTTCTTTACTTTTAGCCATTCTACCAATCTTGGTGTCATCTGCAAATTTATTTAACATGCCCACCACATTTTCATCCATATCACTTACACATATAACAAACAGAAATGGTCCCAGTACTGTGGTACACTACTGGACCCCCGCCTCCAGTCACTCAAACGGCCTTCTCCCACTACCTTTTGTGTCCTGTTACTGATCCATCATGATTCCCTCAATTCCATGTGCTTTAACTTTCTCAATTAGACTCCTGTGTGGGGACTTATCCAAAACTTTGCTAAAATCCATATACACTGTATCAACTGAACTTCCTTCATCCACACACTTGATCACATTTTCGAAAAATTCTAAAACATTTTTTGGGCAATTCACTCCTTCAGAATTTTCTCCAATAGTTTCCCTACCACTTACGTAAGACTCACTGCTCTGTAATTTCCTGGTTCATCTCTACTACCCTTCCTAAAAGGTGGAACCACATTAAGCTGTTCTCCAATCTTCTGGCACCACCCTTGTGACTAGTTTAAAAATTGGTTTCAGAGCCCCTGCAATTTCCTGCCTCACCTCCCACAGCAGCCTGGGATGTAATACATCGGCCCAGGGGATTTGTCTGTTTTTAAGCCTGACAGAGCCTCCAATACCTCTGCACCCCCCCCTCCCCGCCATTTCCTATATCAAACTGTGCAAGTTCCTCACAGTTCCTTTTCCTGAACTCCGTACCTACCTATACACTCGTTTCCAGAGAGTGAAGACTGAAGTGAAGTATTCATTCAACCCTTTTCAAATATCCTGTGGCTACACACACAGGTTGCCCTTATGGTCCCTAACTTTTCCCTGGTTAACCTCTTCCTTTAATGTATTTATAAAATATTTTAGTTTCTTCAGTTTTCTCCTGCATTTCCTATAATCCTCTATGGCCACAGATGAATTGCTCCCTTTGAACTTGCTAAAAGCCCTACTCTTCTTCTTTGTCCAGTCTTGAATTGTCTTAGATATTCAGGATTCTCTGAACTTATTGCTCCTTTCTGAATGCCCCACACTACTCCACTGATGATCTACCTGCAAGGAACTGTTCTCCGTCTTCAGTGGCTAGATCCTGCTTTATTTTAATAAAATCTACCTTCCCCCAATTCATAGCTGTCTTTCACAGGTCACGTTTTACCTTGTCCAGAACAAATTTGAACCATACCACGTTGCTGAGAGTGTGGTGCTGGAAAAGCACAGCAGGTCAGGCAGCTTCCTGAGGAGCAGGAGAATGGACGTTTCAGGCATAAACTCTTCATTAGGGCTTCCTGATTAAGGGTTTATGCCCTGAACATTGATTCTCCTGCTCCTTAGCTGCTGCCTGACCTGCTGTGCTTTTCCAGAACCACACTCTCGACTCTGATCTCCAGCATCTGCAGTCCTCACTGTCTCCATACGATGTTGTGGTCATTATTACCTGAATGATCCCCCCCCTCTGTCACATCAAACACTTGCCTGGCTTCCTTCCTCACAACCACATGCAGACTGTGCTACCCTTTGCTGGGCCTTCTATGAATTGATGCAAAAAGCTCCCCAGATTCTAGAAATCTGCCCCCTCTAAACCCTTCCCCCAGCTAGTTTGCAGAAACCGCTACTTCAGCCCAAAATTGCACAGCGAAGGTCACAGCAGGTACACACTGAAGGAGCAAACACAAAGTGTTAAATGAGCCAAGTTTGATTCATTTCGAGGGAGACTGAAAATAACTGGATTGTGGTTACAGTCTTACAATGCAATCATGCTACCGTGACTTCAGTTGGCACGTCTCAAGGAAGTCCTGCAATCTACTGAATGTCATTTCCTCAGCCAGCCACCATAGCCACACCTCCATACAGAGTCACAGAGTCATAGAAACGTACAGGACAGAAACTGACCCTATGGTCCAACTCGTCCATGTCGACCAGATATCCTAACCCAATCTAGTCCCATTTGCCAGCACTTCACCCATATCCCTGTAAACCCTTCCTATTCATGTACCCATCCAGATGCCCTTTAAATGCTGTAATTGTACCAGTCTCCACCACTTCCTCTCTTACTTACATGATATTTCACAGTCACTACTGAAAGGTTTGATTTTGCAACCTTGTATGCACAAAACAAAGTACAGGCCTGATATGGTTCATTCTCACAATTTGCTCACTTCCTTCATATCCCTCAACTTGTCCACAGTCCTGTGTGCTAGACTGTTTACTGAAGTCATCAAAAAAAAATCAGTAAGTATGAAAATGTGTTTCTTGAAACACTGTGGAAAATGTTTCCAGGTGGTACAGTGGCTCAGTGGTTAGCACTGCTACCTCACAGAGCCAGGGACCCAGGATCGATTCCAGCCTCGAGCAACTCTGTGTGGAGTTTGCACATTCATCCCGCGTCTGCGTGGGTTTCCTCCAGGTGCTCCGATTTCCTCCCACAATCCAAAGATGACAGAATGCACACGTATTTGGAAAATCAAGGTCTGATTAGGAATTGTCAACATGGCTTTGTGCGTGGGAAATCATGTCTCAGGAACTTGACTGAATTTTTTGAAGAAGTAACAAAGAGGATTGATGAGGGCAGAGCGGTAGATGTGATCTATGTGGACTTCAGTAAGGCATTTGACAAGGTTCCCCATGGGAGACTGATTAGCAAGATTAGATCTCATGGAATACAGGGAGAACTAGCCATTTGGATACAGAACTGGCTCAAAGGTAGAAGACAGAGGGTGGTGGTGGACGGTTGTTTTTCAGATTGGACCAGTGGTGTGCCACAAGGACCGGTGCTGGGTCCACGACTTTCCGTCATTTATATAAATGATTTTGATGTGAACTTTGGAGCTATAGTTAGTAAGTTTGCAGATTACACCAAAATTGGAGGTGTAGTGGACAGCGAAGAAGGTTACCTCAGATTACAACAGGATCTGGACCAGATGGGCCAATGGGCTGAGAAGTGGCAGATGGAATTTAATTCAGATAAATGCAAGGTGCTGCATTTTGGGAAAGCAAATCTTAGCAGGACTTATACATTTAATGGTAAGGTCCTAGGGAGTGTTTCTGAACAAAGAGACCTTGGACTGCAGATTCATAGCTCCTTGAAAATGATGTCGCAGCTAGATAGGATAGTGAAGGCGGCGTTTGGTATGCTTTCCTTAATTGGTCAGAGTATTGAGTACAGGAGTTAGGAGGTCATGTTGTGGCTATACAGGACATTGGTTAGGCTACTGTTGGAATATTGTGTGCAATTCTGGTCTCCTTCCTATTGGAAGGATGATGTGAAACTTGAAAGGATTCATTAAAGATTTACAAGGATGTTGCCAGGGTTGGAGGATTTGAGCTATAGGGAGAACAGGCTGGGGCTAGAGCGTTGGAGGCTGAGGGGTAACCTTATAGAGGTTTACAAAATTATGAGGGGCATGGATAGGATAAATAGACAAAGTCTTTTCCCTGGGGTGGGCCAGTCCAGAACTAGAGGGCATAGGTTTAGGGTGCAAGGGGAAAGATATAAAAGAGACCTAAGGAGCAACTTTTTCACACAGAGGGTGGTACGTGTATGGAATGAGCTGCCAGAGGAAGTGGTGGAGGCTGGTACAATTGCAACATTTAAAAAGCATCTGGATAGGTATATGAATAGGAAGGGTTTGGAGGGATATGGGCCAGGTGCTGGCAGGTGAGACTAGATTGGGTTGGGATATCTGGTTGGCATGGACGGGTTGGACTGAAGGGTCTGTTTCTGTTCTGTACATTTCTAGGACTCTGAGTACAGGTTAGGTGAATTGGCCATGCTAACTTGCCCATAGTGTTCAAGGATGGGTAGGTTAGGTGCATGTCAGGGGAAATGTACACTGATAGGGAAAGGGACTGGGTCTGGGTGGAATACTCTTCAGAGGGTCAGTGTGGACTTGTTGGGCCAAAGAGCCTATTTCCACACTGTGGGGATTCTATGATTTTATAATTCAAGAATGAATGCATAAAAACTGCTAGTCAGACTTAAATATAGATCACATTTTGCTTTATTACTTGTCAAACTAAAATATTAACTTACTTTTGTTTATTCTTACGCTGTCAGATCTTTGTGAAATACCACATTTTCTGATTAATTTCAGATCCTTTTTTAATCTCTGCTACAACTATATTCACTCTGGTATCAATTGAAACTAATGTAATGAACATACAGATATTTAAGGTTAAACAGGTTTAAAAAGGGTTAAACAGGTTTGAACTCTACTCACATGAGTTTAGAAGAATGAGAGATGATCTCATTGAAACATATCGGATACTTAAGGGTTTGACAGGGTCAATGCTAAGAGGATGTTTCCCATCAAGGGGGAGTTAGGACCAGAGGGTGTAATCTCAGAATAAAGGGGCACTAATTTCAGACTGAGATGAGGATGAATTTCTTCTCATCAGTCTTTGGATCTCCTTCCCCCAGGAGTGGGTCCTTGTGTATATTTCAGCCTAAAATAGAGAGATTCTTGATCAAAGATTACAGGCAAAATGCCGGAGAGGGGATATAGGAATGTCGGATCAGCTATGATACTATTGAATGGTGGAACAGGCTCAATAGGCTGAATGGCCTCCACCTATTATTATTTCGTATTGTCTTAACAAGTGAACAATCACCCTCACATGTTGCAGCCCATTCACCGCACTTACTTCATTCATTTCCTAATCTGCTCATCTAACACAAAGGAAAGTTTTTAAAAAAAACTCCCAATCTTATCTATTACAATGAAATGCAACAGGTGAACAATCACGATAAATTGTTTCATCTTTCACTTTGAGAAATGTGTAGCACCATGCTGAGTAAGTGAAGGTGTGTGCTATGCTTCCCTATGGGTACACGATGTAGCACCGTGCTGAGTAAGTGAAGGTGTGTGCTATGCTTCCCTATGGGTACACGGTGTAGCACCGTGCTGAGTAAGTGAAGGTGTGTGCTATGCTTCCCTATGGGTACACGATGTAGCACCGTGCTGAGTAAGTGAAGGTGTGTGGTCTGTTTCCCTATGGGTACACGGTGTAGCACCACGCTGAGTAAGTGAAGGTGTGTGGTCTGATTTCCTGTGCGTACAACAGGTGGCAGTGAACTGCAGCTAGCACCTACAGGGAGACTGCGCTTGAACGCTGAGGAAAGAGGTGGACATTTTTAACAAGTATATACATCTCAGGATATACGCGTGTTGACAATGATAGCATTTATTGCTGAAGCAGATTTTCTCTGGAGGAGGTACTGCTGAGCTTGCCTCTGGATCTGTTACAATCGATATGATTAAACAGCCATTAGATGGTGGTGGTAGTCTGAATATTCCCAAATCCAGTAACATAATGCGTATTTGACTTTCTTACTACTCTGCTGGTAAGATGTCTCTACCTTTCTACAAAAATCAAGGAATGCCCATGTTTCAGAGAAACAAACCTAAATAGAAACAGAAATAAAGTGCAGATGCTGGAATCTGAAGGCAGCAAACAGGAAGCTCAAAGAACACAGCAAACCACACAGCATCACGAGGGTTACACCCAAAACGTCGACTTCTCCACCTCCTGATGCTCCCTGGTTTGCTGTGTTCTTCCAGCCTCCTGCTTGTCTACTAACCAAACTTAAGTAGCTGTTTAAAATTTAGACATAAACAGATTTCATAGTCATGAAATCAATTCATATTCAAGACTGAATTTGAACAGAAATCAGCCAAGCCCATTTTGGCAAGTTCTATGGAGGGTTTCTCTCCATGGACCCGAACTAGATTTCTTACACTGTTCTCCAAAACCCCACCACATCACAATGCACCCTTGCCCCTTCTCCAATCTTCCCTCTCACCAGAGGGAGAAGCGTTTGCCGGTGCCTGGACCTCCCAGTTGGTTGGGCAACAACGCCATGTGTAAAGCTCAGCCGTTCACCCAGTCAAGTGCTGCCCGCCTTCATGCTCACTGAGAAAGGAAAACTAAAAGGAAACGTTTCTCAGTTACAGGCTGAAACTTCACTGCAGATACATTTTGATTGGTATAGCTACCTCCTCTCGCTGCTTCTAAGGCTCCTGACCCTAAAGCTGCCAATCCCATCAGAGAGTCAGCAGCATTAGCATTGCCACTGACAGGGCAACACCTAAAATCGAGGGATCATTAAGGGTGATACACCTTATGGGATCACTCATCTGGGATCTGGTGATGCCAGGGGCCCAGTCACATAGGCACTGGTGACAATGGTGGAGGGGGCAGGATATCACTGCTTTCACTGGAGTGAAGGTTATTGCAGCAGGAAAACCCCTCAATGGGATGAGGGCACAAAGAAGACTAAGTTGCCAGGATTTACCTCATGGTCTCCCAATGTAGCTGGGGCCCTTAGCCACCAGGCAAATGTCAGCAAAGGTAGATTGAAGCCTTTAACTGGCCAAGTGCCTCCAGTGGACTTTGGGTTCTGTGCCAATTTTCCACTGCTGGAAAATGACATGACATCATGACAGTACTGTCCAACACCCCCTCAGCCCATACAAACCCTGCCCCATCTCACAACCAGTTATCAAGCACCTGTGAAATTCAGCCCCCCAGCTAGATCAGACCAGCTTCATGGGAGAGGCTGGCTTTGTAAAAACATATTCTCAGTTCAGCAGCTTGTTATTAGAATGTCACTTGGTCCCTGCAGGTGAATCAAAGTAGAAAAATAGAGAGTGTACCCTTACCATGTTAACCATAGTCTGTACTGCCCTTAAGGAAAGCGGTCAGAGGTGACATGAAACAATTGCAATGAATATATATCGATTCCAATGTGCAACAAATATGCAAATGGGTGAGCAGCACCTGAGTCATCTTTGCATACTGAAACAAATGATGTTGTACAGGGTCTTTAGCAAATTAAAATGTGGAAGGCTTTCTGACATGTGGCTGCTTCCACAGTGAATACATTAAGCAGATTTCACTCAGTTTGTTGAAATAATGTTCTGCATCAGTTCCCTTTACATAAAGAAACAAAAATTTATGTTAGAATACATTCCAACTCCCTTCTTCTCCTCACTGACTATCAATGTGTCAGATGAATTCTATTTCATGTGCGTTCAGATCATAAAAGCAATAAACTGTAAAAAACAAAGCTGCATTTTTCCTGCAATTCTGTTCCCTTTTCTTCAGTTAAATTACAAGGCTTTTATCCCATCCTTCCCTTAGGCTTTCACTGAGATTGCAAGTGAAGAGGTATCTCTGTCCATCGGCTTACTGACCATGGCTATGAGCAGCATCACAATCCAAGTACATCTGGCCCCTATCTAATGCTCTCGAGTATAGGCAATTGTCGCCGTACTCATACTGCCTCCTGGGTTCAGGCTGTCCAACTCAGCAAAGATCCCTCTTTCTTGGAAGTTAATTTCTCTACTTTTTGCAATCAGGTAACTTATCGTTTACACTTATGGACAAGGACAAAAGGCAGCAACCCTTGGGTTTTGCCAGAATTATTTGAAACTGATGGCAAGTTTTGATCAAACATTAATCGAGCAGCTCCAAGGATCCATCCTGTTTACACTTATAGCATATCCTTTCAATTAAAATCTCACTAAAGCCAAAGCTCTAGAATTATAAACACTGAACTGACACGGAGGTCCTGCTAAATTCTCTTACATCAAGATAACCTATAGACGATGAAGGGCTTTTGCCTGAAACGTCGATTTTCCAGCTCCTCAGATGCTGCTTGACCTGCTGTGCTTTTCCAGCACCACTCTAAACTTGAACCTATAGACAACGCTAGCTCACACTGCTGCTTGTATTTCACGGATGAGGGGAATCATTGAATACTTATCAAGGCAGAGTTAAGACAGATTCTTGTTTGGTAAGGGAATGAAAGGTTATCGGGGCAGATGAGAATGTGGAATTCAAAACAATCAGATCTTAATGAATGAAGCTGCAGGGCACAAGGGGCCTGATCCTATCATGTTTACTCAGATCTCAGTTTTACAGTTTTATTCAATTAGAACAGACTTGTGTTTTGCTGATAAACAGAAAGCATGAACATAGACAGTCCAAATGTCAACTTAAATTTCAATATTATTGACTTGGAGATGCCGGTGTTGGACTGGGCTGTGCGAAGTTAAAAATCACACAACGCAGGATGAAGGAGCAGTGCTCCGAAAGCTAGTGCTCCCAGTTAAACCCGTTGGACTATAACCTGGTGTTGTGTGAGTTTTAACATCACTATTATTGCAACTGATTGATCGATAAAGATACCATCGTTTAGAAATCATTATTTACTTCAATCAGTTAGCAAAAATTCTCCTTCTACCTCTTAGACATGGATTTGAATAGAACCCAACTTATCAACTGGATCAATGTCTCTTGCCTCTGTTTCTTGTCAAAGTGCTGAAAATGAAATGGAATTATGGTGGAGCATGCTTACTGCTGCTCCCGTATTTATGAATGAATGTAAAATATTCCATGCCACAATGAGTTGTTGACCTTCACCTGTCAAGGGATATCAAGGGTACATATATGGCAACAATATTTAAACTTCTCACAAGCTACTTACACTGAGAGGTAAGAGACAGTATGATGGCTATGATGTCTGGAGGGTGACTATTCAGAAGGGCATTGGAAGACACGAGCAAAAAAATAAAACAGTCAGATATCTTAGAACAGGACTCCGGGGGGGGGGGGGGTGGAGGGAGAAAATAGAGGCTAGCATCTCATCTGCAAGAAAGAGCGCAGACTTGGACATCAGAGTGGCCTCCCGAGGCTTCTCAGATGATGCCTACCACTATGAGCTGATCACCATGGTACATCACCATTGTCTCAAAGGCAAATGACTGCCACCCAATGGCCATATCCCTGGTGAGTTATCCTGGTGTCTGACTAATATTTATCCCTTAATTAGCACAACAAAAAGTCAGGCTGCCTGATCATTAAACAGATGCTTTTGGGAATATGCATATTGAACACTGGGGCTCCTGCATCGCTGCAGTGAGAATAAATTGAAACTTTGCTCCATTGGCTTTAAAGCTCTTTGAGATGTTTCACGATGATAAGTATCAAAAAAATGACACATCGGACATTCTATAAGTTCTGTCTTAACCATGAATATACTTAGCGATCAGTGGTATACAATTCCACTATTCTCCAAGAAAAGGAGATGCCACCTCACCTCTATTTTAAATGGACAACTCCTTATTCTGAGATGATGCCCTCTGGTCCTAGATTCTCCCAAGTGGGAAAGAAACCTTTCCGCATCTCCTCTGTCAAGTCCACTAGATCACCTCTCATTTTTCTAAATTCCAATGAGCATAGGCCCAACCGACTCAACCTCTCCACACACAAGACAATCCCTCCATATCTGGAACAAACCAATTGAACTTTCTTTGTGCTGTCCCAATGGTAGTATATCCCTCCTTCGATCAAGGGCCCAAACCTATTCACAGTGTTCCAGCTGTGATCTGACGAGTGCCTTGTACAGTTACAAAAAACCTTCCCAACACTTGCACCCCACTCCCTTCAAAAAAAAAGAGGCCAACATTCCCACTGGCTTTCCCTATTCCCACTCTATTTGAATACTCATTTTTTGCTATTCCTGCATGAGCACTCCCAAATCCTACCTGTTCTGTAGCTTTCTGCAGTCTATTTAAATAATCTTCAGCTCCACTGTTCTTCCTGCCAAAGAGTATAATCTCACATTTTCCCTGATTATTTTTCATCTGCCAAGTTTTTGCCCATTTACTTAACCAGTGTATATGCCCCTGCAGACCCTGTGTCATCCTCAGTAAAAAAACTCCACAGAGGCTGGTATCCCATCACCAAGTCACCCTTTACTTACACACGGAGAATCTTTGACACTGATCCAGCTCCCTCAGAGCCAGCTCTCAGACTCAACAGAACCTCTGACACCCCTATTTTTTGTAATTTTTTTCCTTTTTCTCTTTTTTTTTCTTTTTATCATTTTTTTTATAGTGCTTATTTTTTCCCCAGCACGCATGTTGTGTGTGTGCAGGTGTGATACCCCTGTTTATATCTGTCAGCCAGGGCTCACTGTTTGGACCAAATTAACATCCCCAATCAGGGTACTCATATTCAAAGTTTGGGAGAAGATTTGTAGCTCGGGTGCTCGTTGTTGTTCTTCTGTTTGCCGAGCTGGGAATTTGTGTTGCAGATGTTTTGTCCCCTGTCTAGGTGACATCCTCAGTGCTTGGGAGCCTCCTGTGAAGCGCTTCTGTGATCTTTCCTCCGGCATTTGTAGTGGTTTGTCTCTGCCGCTTCCGGTTGTCAGTTCCAGCTGTCCGTTGCAGTGGTCGGTATATTGGGTCAAGGTCGATGCGCTTATTGATTGAATCTGTGGATGAGTGCCATGCCTCTAGGAATTCCCTGGCTGTTCTCGGTTTGGCTTGTCCTATAATAGTAGTGTTGTCCCAGTCGAACTCATGTTGCTTGTCATGTGTGTGTGTGGCTACTAAGGATAGCGGGTCGTGTCGTTTCGTGGCTCGTTGGTGTTCATGGATGCGGATCATTAGCTGTCTTCCTGTTTGTCCTATGTAGTGTTTTGTGCAGTCCTTGCATGAGATTTTGTACACTACATTGGTTTTGCTCATGCTGGGTTTTGGATCCTTCATTCTGGTGAGTTGTTGTCTGAGAGTGGCTGTTGGTTTGTGTGCTGTTATGAGTCCTAGTGGTAGCAGTAGTCTGGCTGTCAGTTCAGAATGCTCTTGATGTATGGTAATGTGGCTAGTCCTTTGGGTTGTGGCATGTCCTCGTTCCATTGTCTTTCCCTTAGGCATCTGTTGATGAAATTGCGCGGGTATCCGTTTTTGGTGAATACATTGTATAGGTGTTCCTCTTCCTCTTTTTGCAGTTCTGGTGTACTGCAGTGTATTGTGGCCCTTTTGAACAATGTCTTGATGCAACTTCTTTTGTGTGTGTTGGGGTGATTGCTTTCGTAGTTCAGGACTTGGTCTGTGTGTGTGGCTTTCCTGTAAACCTTTGTGGTGAATTCTCCGTTCGGTGTTCTCTGTACCATCACGACTAGGAATGGGAGTTGGTTGTCCTTTTCTTCCTCTCTAGTGAATCGGATTCCTGTGAGTGTGGCATTGATGATCCGGTGTGTGTTCTCTATTTCTGTGTTTTTAATGAGTACAAAGGTGTCATTCACATATCTGACCCAGAGTTTGGGTTGAATTTGCAGTAAAACTGTTTGTTCTAATCTTTGCATTACCGCTTCTTCTAGGAGTCCAGAGATGGGTGAGCCCATGGGTGTGCCGTTGATTTGTTCATATATTTGGTTGTTGAATGTGAAGTGTGTTGTGAGGCACAGGTCTAGTAGTTTGAGTATGCCGTCTTTGTTGATAGGTTCAATGGCCTGTTGTCTGTTCTGTATGTCCAGCAGGTTGGCTATTGTTTCTCTGGCTAGGGTTTTGTCGATAGAGGTGAACAGTGCTGTTACTTCGAATGAGACCATAGTTTCTTCCTTTTCTATGTGTATATTTCTGATGATGTCCAAGAATTCCTGTGTTGACTGTATAGAGTGTCTGGATCCGCTGTTTCAGGTAATGATTACAGACGCTCACAACAAACTTCACAAATACAGACAAGAAATTGCGCGCCAAAAATCGTTAATTTCAAAAACCACCAATCAGGAAAGGACCCGGACCATAGAACAGGCCGTCACCATAGGACAGAACAGGACCCCTCACCACAAAAAAACAGCAGTAAAAGAAAAAATGGCCAAATTAACACACAACAGAGAGGACACCACAACACACAGCTGGGTTAGAAACCTCTCCCACAGACAGCTCACAGACACGGAAAGAACAATACTGGCCAAGGGACTCAACTACAACCACAGGGACACCAAGACAGCAGACTTCCTAGCAGCACTAGAATGCACACTCAGGAACAATGGACTAACAGAAGAGACACAACAAACAGTGAGACAAAGTATCGTACCGCTGATAACAAGGAAAAGACAAACACATAACCTCAACACCAAGGAGAGGGAAGCACTAAAATCACTAAGAAACGACAAGAACATAATCATAATACCAGCAGACAAAGGCAGAATGACTGTCATCCTGGACAAAGCAGACTACATCCAAAAAGCACAACAACTACTTGCAGATACCAACACCTACCAAAAGAGGGAGTTTGACCCCACCCCACAGCTCACCACCAATAGGATAAACAACACACTGAGGAACCTACAAAAAAATGGACAGATAACCAGGTTTGATCTACAAAGAATGAAATCTGAAAGCAACAACACGTCCAGATTCTATGGACTACCTAAAGTGCACAAACCAGACATCCCACTCAGACCCATAGTATCACTACCAGGGACACCATCACACAAACTGGCGAAAGAACTACAGCAGAAACTGAAACACCTGATCAGCGGATCCAGACAATCTATACAATCGACACAGGAATTCTTGGACATCATCAGAAATATACACATAGAAAAGGAAGAAACTTTGGTCTCATTCGAAGTAACAGCACTGTTCACCTCTATCGACAAAACCCTAGCCAGAGAAACAATAGCCAACCTGCTGGACATACAGAACAGACAACAGGCCATTGAACCTATCAACAAAGACGGCATACTCAAACTACTAGACCTGTGCCTCACAACACACTTCACATTCAACAACCAAATATATGAACAAATCAACGGCACACCCATGGGCTCACCCATCTCTGGACTCATAGCAGAAGCGGTAATGCAAAGATTAGAACAAACAGTCTTACTGCAAATTCAACCCAATCTCTGGGTCAGATATGTGAATGACACCTTTGTGATCATTAAAAACACAGAAATAGAGAACACACACCGGATCATCAACACCACACTCACAGGAATCCGATTCACTAGAGAGGAAGAAAAGGACAACCAACTCCCATTCCTAGACGTGATGGTACAGAGAACACCGAATGGAGAATTCACCACAAAGGTATACAGGAAAGCCATACACACAGACCAAGTCCTGAACTACGAAAGCAACCACCCCGAACACACACAAAAGAAGTTGCATCAAGACATTGTTCAAAAGGGCCACAGCACACTGCAGCACACCAGAACTACAAAAAGAGGAAGAGGAACACCTATACAATGTATTCACCAAAAACGGATACCCCCGCAATTTCATCAACAGATGCCTAAGGAAAAGACAACGGAACGAGGACATGCCACAACCCAAAGGACTAGCCACACTACCATACATCAGGAGCATTTCTGAACTGACAGCCAGACTACTGCGACCACTAGGACTCATAACAGCACACAAACCAACAGCAACTTTCAGACAACTACTCACCAGAATGAAGGATCCAAAGCCCAGCATGAGCAAAACCAATGTAGTGTACAAAATCCCATGCAAGAACTGTACAAAACACTACAAAGGACAAACAGGAAGACAGCTAATGATCTGCATCGATGTACACCAACTCGCCACAAAACGACACAACCAGCTATCCTTAGTAGCCACACACGCAGATGACAAGCAACATGAATTCGACTGGGACAACACTACTATTATAGGACAAGCCAAACAGAGAACAGCCAGGGAATTCCTAGAGGCATGGCACTCATCCACAGATTCTATCAACAAACACATCGACCTGGACCCAATATTCCGACCACTGCAGCGGACAGCTGGAACTGACAACCAGAAGCGGCAGATTCAAACCACTACAAATGCCGGAGGAAAGATCACAGAAGCGCTTCACAGGAGGCTCCCAAGTACTGAGGATGTCACCTAGACAGGGGACGAAACGTCTGCAACACAAATTCCCAGCTCGGCGAACAGAACCACAACAGGGTACTCATATTCTACAAAGGTCCACCTGGCTGACTGTATGACTGTATTACAATCCCTCTCCCTTAGATTCCGAGGACATAGGCCAGCTTTTTTTTGTAGTTTCTCCAGGGAGAGTTTAGCACCAGCTCAGGTTCCTCCAATCCTGCCTCTGATATGGGCAGCAAGCCATTCTGGTCACGAGATTTATCTAGCTGGTCCAGTTAATGACTCTCACCCAAGTTAACAACAGAGATGTGTGAAGGTGTTTGCTGAAGCGGCAATCACAAAGAACCAGGTCAGTTTTATTGGGTGTTTTGTTTTTGGATGATAACTGTATGATGTAGTACACATTAAACATTCTACATTCCACATAACCGTCTCTGTGCCACAATAGGGGGATTCCATGTGTCTAACTTCTGTAAGTTTGGCTGAAGATCCATGAAACAATCCACAGCAAAACAGTTTAAGCACACAACAGTATGGTTAAATCAGGTACAGTATAATTTATTAAACTCTATAACTTATACATCAAACCATGATGCTAGTTGACATGGAAGCAGTAAAGAAGAATTTGAACTTCTGAAGATGTGTGGTTGTTTTTGAGAATGTTTGAGAAGGATCATTTGCAACAATTGTAAAATGTATCAATTGTCATTTTCTTACACAGTAGAGTCATAGAGATGTACAGTATGGAAACAGACCCTTCAAGTCCAACTGATCCATGCCGACCAGATATCCCAACCCAATCTAGTCCCACCTGCCAGCATCTCACCCAGATCTCTCTAAACCCTTCGTATTCATATACCCATCCAGATGCCTCTTTAATGTTATAATTGTACCAGTCTCCACCAGTTCTCTAGCAGCTCAATCCATACACACATCACCCTCTGCGTGAAAAAGTTGCATCTTAGGTCCCATTTAAGTCTTTCTCCTCTCACCCTAAACCTATACCCTCTAGTTTTGGACTCCCCTACCCTGGGGAAAAGACCTTGGCTCTTCACCCTATCCACGCCTCTCATGATTTTGTAAACTTCTATAAGGTCACAACTCAACCTCAGACACTCTTGGGAAAATAGCCCCAGCTTATTTAGCCTCTCCCTCTAGCTCAAATCCTCCAATCCTGGTAAATTCTTGTAAATCTTTTCTGAACCCTTTTAAGTTTCACAACATCCTTCCTATACAGGGAAACCAGTAATGAATTAGTATTCCAAAAGTGGCCTAACCAGTGTCCTGTAGAGTCGCAACATGACCTTCCAAATACTATATTCAATGCAGTGTCCAATAAAAGCAAGCATACCAAACACCTTCTTCACTATCCTATCTACCTGCAACTCTATTTTCAAGGAGCTATAAACCTGCACCCTAATGGCTCTGTACAGCAACACTCCCCAGGACCTTCCCATTAAGTGTATAAGTCCTGCCCTGATTTGCCTTTCCAAAATGCAACACCTCACACTTATCTAAATTAAACTCCACCTGCCACTCCTCAGCCCATCTGATCAAGATCCTGTTGTACTCTGAGGTAACCTTCTTTGCTGTCCACTGCACCTTCAGTTTTGGTGTCATCTGCAAACTTACTAACTATACCTCCTATGTTCACATCCAAATCATTTATACAAATGACAAAAAGTAGTGGACCCAGCACTGATCCTTGTGGCACTCTGCTGGTCTCAGGCCTCCAGTCTGAAAAACAAACCTCCACCACCACCCTCTGTCTTTTACCTTTAAGCCAGCTCTGTATCTAAACGGCTAATTATTCCATGCGATCTATCCTTGTTAACCAGACTACTGTGCTGAACCTTGTTGAATGCCTTACTGAAGTTCCAATTGACCATATCTGCCACTCTGCCCTCAATCCTCTTTGTTACTTCTTCAAAAAACTCAATCAAGATAGTGAGACATGATTTCCCACGCACAAAGTCATTTTGACTATGCCTAATCAGTCCTTGCCTTTCCAAATACATTGTACATCCTGAACCTCAGAATCCCCTTCAACAACTTGCCCACCATCGATGTCAGGCTCACAGGTCTATAGTTCCCTGGCTCTTCCTTATCAACTTTCTTAAAAATACAAAATGTTAGTTAATGCAACATGGCAACTCTTGACCGAGAAACACTTCTCAACTAGAAGGAGGTTAAGAAAGTTAAAAATCACACAACACCAGGTTATAGTCCAACAGGTTTAATTGGAAGTATACTAGCTTTCAGAGTGCTGCTCCTTCATCAGATGATAGGGATGAAGGAGCTTCGCTCCGAAAGCTAGTGAGCTTCCAATTAAACCTGTTGGACTATAACCTGGTGTTGTGTGATTTTTAACTTTGTACACCCCAGTCCAACACCGGCATCTCCGAATCGAGGTTCAGAAAGAAGTTCTACCAGTTCTGAAGAAGGGTCACTGGATCTGAAACACAAACTTTGCTTTCTCTCTGCAGATGCTATCAGACCTAGTGAGTTTCACTAGCAATTTCTATTTTGTTTCATATTTACAGTATTTACAGTTTGCTAACTTAGTCTAAGAAAGCTGATGTCTGGCTGACAGACACAAAGCAAAGTTACAAGCAGAGGATTTTGAGGGTAAAGATGCAGATACAGACAAAAGAAAATCAGCCAACATAGCAGAAGCAATATGGAGAGTGTGAGGAGATGCAGCAAATCACGGTCAGGAAGAGGTCAGTCTTTCAGCTTTAGTTGATAAAAAGAAATGAGCTTTTACATATACTATATGAGCTGTCTGAAGAGGTCTAAAACTTGGAAAGGCCTGAATATCTCAAAGATGCTGCTAAGTGGCTAAACCTTGAAGTGGTTGTCAATGAATTCTGGAAGCAATACCAACAGGGGCTGATAATTGTATCAGTGGATGAAAACTGTTGTTGGATGGGACTCCTGACCAACTGTGTGTGAATAAAGAATGACATTTTATGATCTGTGTGCCTACACAGTGCCAATATTTGTGTACAAAGTAATGCTGGTGCGTGTGATTGTATAAACATAGGAGGATCTTAGTTGTATTGATGATTATAAATAAAAAGTTAATTCTAAGTTTAAGTGTCATTTCCCTGCTAATTTGTGTATAATTAACACATAAGAACCAAAAAAAAAGTACAAATTACAAAATGTAAAAACATTGTTGCTTTCTTTATTATGGTCATTTAGTAAATTTGATAATTTTCCTTTATATATCCTCCATGGAGTTTGTAATACACTTAAAGGCCTTCAAATCAACCTGGGGAAGCACTTGGAAACCAAGTCCTCCTATTCATTACAAAAGTTAAAAGATTTTATAAATGTATGTAAACTTCTGCAAATTACTTGTCTTTTAGACTCAGGTTAACAGAAAGTAGAGATTAGAGTGGTGTTGAAAAAGCACAGCAGGCCAGGCAGCATCCAAGGAGCAGGAAAATCAACATTTCAGGCAAAAGCCCTTCATCAGGAAAGGGCTTTTGTCTGAAATGTCAATTTTCCTGCTCCTCGGATCCTGCCTGACCTGCTGTGCTTTTCCAGCACCACTCTAAATTTGACTCTGATCTCCAGCATCTACAGTCCTCACTTTCGCCTTAACAGGACCAGATTTTTCTACTAAAGTAGAATTATTATTTATTACAGTAAGTAAACTGTAGCTAAAAGTAAACAATTATAAACTGTCAACATATAACTCTATTCATTAAAATTCTAGCCCCCTTATAAATCTCTCTCCCTCCACAAAAAGATACAATAAAACATGGGTGTATGGATGGAGGCCAAAGTCTATGAACACAGTTCAAATGATCCCGATCCACAGGGTTCACAGAGGTCAACCTTTTGGCTTTTCATGACCTGCTGCTCCTTGATCACTCTTTTCCAAGTCCTTTCACTTGCCTGATAGAGACACAGAGTGACTGGTCCTTACTTATAAAGTCTCTGCCTTATTGGTTAAAAGCCACAGCCACTGATATGGAGAAACAGATTTCAAGCTTGAGGATTTTTTTTGTGACAGCTGTGTAAATGACAGCACCTTCCTTCTAATGGCTTATGACCAGACATTCCCATCAACAAGCTGTTCAACTAGCTGGGAGCCAATCATTGTTGCTGTCAGGCAGAAGACCACGGTCATCAACAGCTGGTCACAACTCCACAGACCAATCAGCTACTTGCTGCCAGCTGAATCCCCCTTCCCATACACACCTCTGCTCCAACTCATCTGTAGTAACCTCTCCCACTGTGGGAACAAGCACCCGTTACAATAAGCGTTTGGTAACTTGCTTTTAAAAGGTGCAGCAATCCTTTAGACAACCTCTAACTGTTAAAAGAGTCACTTTCCCATTTCAGTCCACAATCAAAAAATACAGAAGAATAAAAAATGGTATTTACCAAGAAAATAGCAAACACTTAAGAAAAGTGTTTAAAAAGGAAAAAAAGTTTGAGGTGAAGAGATAGAGGGAAAATATTCCAAAGTGGGAATGTACAAGTGGTCAACATTAGAAGAATACAGAAATTTCAAAAGCTGTAACATCTCTGAGTGGTTTGGTGTCATATTTTGTTTCCAAATGCTCTTTTGAAGTCCCTTGCATGGCTTTATATTTATTTGATTTTTTTAATGTAAGAAAGTTGATGCTGCAGCCAGAAACAGGTATGGAGATTAGGGAATTTCAAAGTCATGAATACAGAGTTTAAAAATGAAAGATGAGAATTCTAAGGTTGAGGTGTTACCGAATTTGGTGGCTTTGAGTGTACTAGGTTTAATCTCACTGTCACTGGAGTCTTTGCCAAAGATTTGAAACTCTCTCAATAATTCTGTTCACCACTTTAACCACCTTTAAAGATGCTCCTTAAACTCGACCTCTTTGATCAAGCTTTCACTTAGCTGTTCTGTTTCCATTTGTGTACCTGTGTCAAATGTTGTTCGATAGCGATCCTGTAGCTCTCCTTGCCATCTTAGTCCTTTGTATTAACTCAGAAGTCCATGATGTCAGGTTATAGTCCAGAAGTCATCTGATGAAGGAGCTGCACTCGAATAGCTTGCAATTTCAAATAAACCTGTTGGACTATAACCTGGTGTCGTGTGACATCTGACTGTCCACCGCAATCGAACACCAGCACCTCCACATTACAGCTTCTTGAACACAACCAGAATTTCGTGTCCTTTACCCCCTACAAGCCGCACTCATAAATTTCCAGCAATTATCCAAGTTCAGATTCAGTTCAAAGTGACAAGAATTTTCAAAGTTGTATCACAGATCTGCAAAACACGTCTTTGAAAGATTTCATGTGGCATCAATGGAAGTTGAGTTTAAAGTTGGGAAGCTGCCTGGATTACATTTACTCAAATTTCTATACCTACTATGTATGATTAAGTGTATACATTTATTAGCCAAATGATTGATAGATAAATTTTGGTTTTGGGTCGATGTCCCACTCAAGAGCTTGAGCACAAAAATCAAGGCAACACAGTGACTCGGTAGTTAGCACTGCTGCCTCACAGCGCCAGGGACCCGGTTCAATTCCAGCCTCAGGCGACTGTGTGTGTAGAGTTTGAACACTCTCCTCATGTCTGCGTGTGTTTCTTCTGGGTGCTCCGGTTTCCTCCCATAATCCAAAGATGTGGAGATCAGAGTGGATGGGCCATACTAAATTAGTCCAGAGTTCTGCAGACGAGATAGGTTAGCCATGGGAAGTGCAGGGTTACAGGGATAAGGTACCGGGGTGGATAGACGGGCTGAATGGCCTGCTTCCACACTGTAGGGATTCCATGAATATGCCAATGTCGTATTAAGTGGGTACTGCACTCTCATAGATGCTGTCGTTTGGATGAGATATTAAAAAAAAAGCTCTAACTACCTGGTTCAGTTGATGCAGAAGACCCCACAACACCACACCCTGGCCAATATTTAAAACTTGATCTGTTTTTGTAATGTTGGTTATGTTCTTACAGTTTGTGGGAGTTTGCTGGGCAGTACCTAATTTTAAGAACTCCATATTGAATTGGAAATCAGAAATATTCAGCATCTTTGATAGAACAATCATAAATCCGTTGCTTCTTCCTATCTCAATTCATTCACATTTGCTTTTCCTTTCATCATCTCAATATTATATATTTATCTTTCTTACAACCACTGGTAAATCATTCAGGAGCTTGTGAAATAAAATCCACACAATACCTCAGTCTCAAATACATATTAAGACAAAGTCTCAGTGCCATGCTTTAAATTAACAGAAATCATTTAGCAAAAGCCTGTATGCTCCTGGAGTTCTAGTGGACTTACTATATGCAATGATGGGGAGCCAATGACACTGGAAGTGCGTTGGTGAAAAATAGCTGCATGATTTGTTTGTTGGAAACACTGCCTTCTCATTTCAGCTGAGGAATACCTACAACAAAATAAATAAAAAGTTAGGATAAAATAAAGAATTGCAGATGCTAAAATCAGAAATTGCTGGAGAATCTCAGCAGGTCTAGCAGCATCTGTGGAGAGAGAAACAGCTTAACATTTCAAATCCAGTTTTCTCTCCACAGATACTGCAAGACCTGCTGAGATTCTCTTTTAAAAGTTTTTGTAAAAAGTTAGGCTTAGACATTGACAGGATTCTTTTATGATTTATTTGTTTTGCCATTCTTAATTTTCTGTTTCAGGTGGTAGATTCAGAGGAATTTACACAAACAGAGCCAGTCTCGATTAGCTCAGAAAACTCAATTTTTCTCTTTAATTTTGTGCATGTTGACTGGCAAAGAAAACCCCACAATAGAGTCAGAGAGATGTACAGCATGGAAACAGACCCTTCGGTCCAACCTGTAGTCAGATCAGATGAGTGTCTATTGTGGCCTCAACAAGATACACTGTCAAAGAAATGAGGTTGAAGCAAACACATACATCCCAATTTTACCTCCAGGCATGTAGACACCACCAGTAACACCATCATCAAAATGACCCACTGCAATAATCTTTATTCACACAAAATTATGACAGAGCTCATGAGTGCGACAAACCAGAGTGAAGAAAGATATTATTCAAACATCCTCCTTTTCATACAAAGAAAATTTAAAATTGCACGCTCTCTTATTTACAAGATGCTCAACATCCATGGTCCACAATCCAGCATGAACAAAAGAAACTTCACATCTTTCTAGTCTGTTCCAGTTAGATGTAATTGATATACATAAATTACACACACAATCTTTAAAAGATTAGTATCTGTGACATGATGACTGTTTGTCTAATGTCAAATGGATGCTAGGATGACTCAAATACAGTCATAGTTAAGAGTTATACAACACAGAAACAGACCATTCAGTCTAATTTGTCCATGCCACCCAGATATCCTCAATTAATCTCGTCCCATTTTCCATCATTTGGCCCATGTCCCTCTAAACCCTTCCTATCCATACACCCATCCAGATGCCTTGTTTTTTAAAATATATTTTATTGAAAAAATAGATTTTTTTAATATTACAATAAATACAAAACAATACAATTCAAAGCAGTACAAAAAAAAACACAAATTAAAAAACCCAACCCACCCTCATCTACAAATGTATAAACATATGTAGAAAAATATAAATTTTTTAAAAACTAGCTATATAACTAAATAAATAATAACCAACAAACTAATAAATAGTAATAACTCAGCCAAACATACATTCACAGTTCCTCCTTCCTGGATATTGGGCTCGTAAAACACAGCTATATAAAAGCCCTTATTAGTGTGGCAGTTAAATCTATCTCCAAGTATTCCAAAAAGGGCTGCCATGTCTTATAAAAATTCTCAGTTTTGTGGTGTACCATACTTGTTAGAAGATTCAGGGGAATATGCTCCATAACAATCTTCCACCAATCTGACAGGCCTGGGAGTTTTTTGGATATCCAACCTAACAAGATATTCTTTCTTGTGCAGAAAGTGAGGATATTGAACACCTTTTCTTTTGTGCATCTGCAGGGAAAACACTGGGCAGGCCCAGAAGAGAAGAAATCGGGTCCTTCTCCACCCTTACACCCAAAATCCTCTCCATTGCACCCGTCACAGCACTCCAGTATGTTTGAAGCCGACCATAAGATCAGAGACAATGGGTGAGAGTGCCTGTACAGACCTTGCGCTCAGGACATGCTGAAGATACCCCTGGTTTAAATTTTGATAAATTGTCCGGAGCCAAGTGGACCCTGTGGAGAACCTTTAACTGTAAAGCAAGGGTCCTATTGCAAATTGATATCTACCTGCATTTTCCCAAATATTTTCCCATGCCTCTGAGGAGACTTCAATAGTGTAGTTTTTTTTAAATAAAATCCCTAACTTGAAAAAAACGAAAGAGGTCTCTATTAGATAACTCATTCTTCCGTACTAACTGATCAAATGACATCATTACGTCTCCCTCGAATAAATCGCCCATGCAAGACACAGCCCTAGCTGCCCAATGCTTACATTTTGAATCTATCATCTCCAGTTGAAAATCTGGCATACCCACTAAAGGTGTAAAAGATGTTTTGCCAATGTTACCTTCCCTCTGCCGAATTGCCCTCCATGCTTTAAGTGTTGATGACTATTGGGTTATGGCAATATTTCCTAACTGTCCTCATTTTGTCCAAAAATAGCAAACTGGTAAGTGGGCACCTTGCCTGGGAGACTTCGGTATCTAATCATATTGAAAAGGCATCCCCACAAACACAATCACTCAGGTAGGATAAAAGTGAGCTTAGTTGGTAGCTGTTAATGTCTGGAAGGTCCACTCCCCCCCCCCAAGCCTGTGAGGCAGTTGCAGTTTAGCTAATTTACTGAGGAGCCAGATAAAGGAGCTGAACCAGCCATTCACTCTCCTGAATGTTTGCTTATTGAAAATCAGGGGGAGAATCTGTATCGGGTACAGCAAACAGGGGAGAATATTCATTTTAATAAGCGCTATCTGGCCCAACCACGAGACTGGAAGTGCCTCCCATCTTTGAAGGTCTTGTTTAATTTTGTCAAATAATTGAACAAAATTGGCTTTGAACAGCTGATCCAGAACTGGAGTATTGAATATGCCCAAATACACAAAACCCCGCTGTGACCACCTAAATGGGAATCAATATTCGCCCTCGAGACTTAGCTTCTTCATAAAACCACCCATAGGCATAGCCTCTGATTTTGCAAAAATTAATCTTGTACCCCAAAAAAGGCACCAAAAGCGGACATACATTGCATCAGGCAAGGCACTGAAATTGCTGGATTTGACAAAACAAATTAGGGCAAGGTCCACATACAATGAAATTTTATGTCATTTTGACCCCACTTCTGGAGCTGATATATTGGGATCCCCACGAATGGCCTCTGCCAACGGTTCAATCACTAACGTAAAAAGCAATGGTGAAAGGGGGCAGCCCAGCTGGCTGCCCCTAAAAATGTCAAAATTGCTTGATCGCATCCCATTGGTGATGACCACCGCGAGAGCACCACTGTAGAGAACCTTTACCCATCTTATTTAAAACTTCGTCCAGACCAAACCGTTCCAGAGTATAGAAAAGGTACGGTCACTCAACTCCGTCAAGTGCCTTCTCTGCATCTAGAGAAATCACCAATCCCTGTATTGACTGTTGCTGACACGCTTGAATTACATTAAGCAGCCTCCTAACATTATTGGAGGATCTGCGGCCCTTTATGAAGCCCGTCTGGTCCTCTTTAACAATAGAAGGTAACACAGTCTCCATCTTAACGCGAGAGCCTTAAATGTGGACTTTAAAATCCTCTCTAAGAGTGAAATGGGCCTGCATGAAGCACAGTCCTCCAGGACCTTCCCTTTTTTAAGAATAAGCAAAATATTGGCCTGTCTCAGAGTTGGTGGGAGACGATCCTGACTGTATGAATCATTAAACATATTGAGCATCGGACCAGACAGTATGTTTATAAATTCCTTATAGAATTTGCTGTGAAGTCCATCAGAACTGGGCATCTTTCCACTCTGAAGCTGCCTCACAGCTTCCTGCACTTCTTGCTCTGATAGCAGGGCATTGAGAAAGGACTCTTGTTCAGGGGTCACGTCCAGAAGCTTCAGATCCTTAAAAAAAATTCCTTTTGGCCCACCCCTCCTCACAACCCTCAGATTGGTATAACTTCAGAGTAAAATCTCTGGAACGCCACATTAATCTTTTTAAGAGTCCCGTGTCAAGTTCCCAGACCCTTCCCTAATCACCGTAATGGCTTGTGGGGCACTCCTTTTCGTGGCAAGATATGCGAAGCATTTGCCTGGCCTGCCACCATGCTCATATAACCTTTGCTTTGCAAAACCAAGCTCCTTTACTGTCTGCATGAGCATGGAATTCAGTGCAGACCGCAGCGCTGTGATCCTCTGTAGCTTGACCACCAACGGTCTGTCAAAGTAAGCCTTCTTGGCTGCCTTCAACTGTGCTTCCATGAGACTTTGCTGCTCACCCTTCTGCCTCTTCCTACTGGCAGAGTAGGAAATAACTAACCCCCTGGCATAGGCTTTGGCAGTTTCCTAAAGGACGGATGGATTACTAACAGAGCCTGTTATTGTCCAGGAACACCCAAAATTCCGTAGAGAAATACTCCACAAACTTATTATCCTTGAGGATAAAGGGATCCAGTGCCTTGAACCCACTGTAACGTCCTTTATCTTAACCAACAGGTACACTGGAGCATGATCGGAGATGGAGTGCAATCGGAGATGGCAATATCACCAATCGTACAAGATGCCACCAAGTCCAGAGTTGCCCCAGGGGTCAGAAAAAAAATCAATCTTGGTGTGACATCTGTGCGGATTGTAGAAAAATGTAAAATCCCTGCCTGTAGAGTGGCGACCCCTCCAGATATTCACCAACCCTAACTCCACACACACACACCCACTAACTGTTTAGTTTGTACAGAGGATATCGAGGGACCTTTGGGTAACCTGCCTACTGTGGGATCCATGAGACAGTTAAAATCTCCCCCTATAATGATATGCCGGGACTCGAGACTTAGCAGTTTAGAAAAAGTATCTACCAAAAGTTTAAGGGGACGAACTGGGGGACAATAAATATTTAAAACACTATATTCCTCCCCACTTATCAAACTTTAAGAATTACAAACCTCCCGTTTGTGTTTTCAACACACTCCAACAACTTAAATAGGAGATTCTTCTTAACCAATGTAGCCACTCCCCTACTTCTGGTACTGAATGATGAAAATAAACTCGATCAAAGCCACTCTGCTGTAATTTCAAATGCTCCCTATTACCCAAGTGTGTCTCCTATAACAAAGCAACACAGGGGAACCTCGATTATCCGAACATGATGGGTGGGCACTATTTCGTTCAGATAATCGATTATTTGATTAATCGATTAAATGCCTTTCCTCTATGGCTTGGCGTTTTTAAAGACTGCTACCCATTCAGGAGACCAGCAGCAGCACACAGCAAGCAAGCAAGCAAGCCCACCCTCCCCCAACACCGTCCCACACCTCCTCCACCCCCAAAACCGTCCCCTCGCCCCAACCCGGTGCAACACCTCCCCCACCCCCAATACCGCTCCCCCACCCCCCTGCAACACCTCCCCCGTACCCAACACCGCCTCCTTCCAGCCCCAACCCCCTGCAACACCTCTCCCTGTCCCCAACACTGCCCCCCCCCGCCCCAACCTCCTGCAACACCTCCCCCTGCCCCAAACCGTCCAACACTGTCCACTCTCCGGGGCAGCTGGACTGGACACCAACAAGATTGCTGCAGTTGTCTTTGTGGGGCAAGTCTCCAAATAGCACTCACACACACAGAACTTTTTACTGCAACATTTTGACAGGTTCCACCTTTGCCCTGTACAGGACAACGTTGGAGAGATTATGTGGGGAAGGCGGGGGGGTTAGGTTACACTCCAGGGAAAGTGTGTGGGGAGAGAGAGAGGGTGGGAGGTCAGTCATTTGGAGATGGTGCCTGTTTAATCACTGAACAAAAGAAGCAATCACTGTTAGAAACACGTTTTTGATGTAATGTTTTCATTGGGGCCTCGAGATCTCCTTCGGATAATCTGATTTTTGGATAATTGGTATTCGGATAATTGAGGTTCCTCTGTATTCACCTTCTCCTTTCTAAGGCACAAAAGTACCTTCTTCCTCTCAATTGGTGAGTGACTTCCCTTAATATTCCACGTACACCATTTAATCAAGTCATTAGCCATAACATTCTGCAGTAAAATTTATATTCCAGAGAGGACGAACTTGAACCACAAATCGCTGAGCCTTAGTATCACATAATCCATCAAACATAAAAACTAAAATCACTAAGTTTAACAAACCTACAAAACTCTTAAAAATTAAGAACAACAAAAACCAAAAAGAAACAAACCATTATCTAAAGCGCCAATGGCACTGAATAGGGGAATTCACCCCCTGCCCAGAGGGGCAACTACCCATCCCAAACTACGCATAAGTTGGCATCCAGCCATCCCAACCATCTTCACTTCTCCCAGCTAGAGCTGCACCGCAAACACAAGCAGAAAAGAAAGATAACACACCATAGAATACCAATATGAATAAAGAAAACATTTTTAAAGGGAAAAAAAAGGGATAAATACACCACCTATTCTTTGGTGCATCTTAACTTAGAAATTGAAAATACATGTCTGAACCGCTGCCAAACAGTTTAAACCAAATTATTATCAATAGAGAAAAAAGAAAAAGAAAGCTCCAGCTGGACTTCCTCTGTTTCTTTTACAAAATGAAAAAGACATACCCAAATAACACTACTACTTATACATATTATATTGTTCAGATTAGGTTAATTTGTCCACAAAATCTCTTGCCTTTTCCAACGTGTCAAATAGATGTATGGATCCCTCTAAGGTGTCTGAACCACTGCCAGATGCCTCAGAGAGGACTGGATCCCTAGCTCCCTCAGTCTTCTCTTGACACAGTCACAAGATTTTCTTTTCTGGATCACCGCCGCTGAGAAGTCCTGGAAGAACATGATCTTACAGCCCTTGTAAATTAGGGCCCTCAGATTCTTCCCCTGGATTCTGGAAGCTTCCATGATTCTCTCCTTATCTCTGTAGTGATGGACCCACACCAGGAGAGGATGAGGAAGAAGACATTGACCCCGATCCGATCTCCGCACCGTGACCCGGTGAGCCCTTTCTATCTTCAATTCTCTCATGCCAGCCTCCAAGTCAAGGAATTTCGGTAGCCAATCCTCAACAAATTCCGCATGTCGCTCACTTTCCTTACCCTCAAGCAGACCGAATGTTTTTCTCCTACCTCCGTTCTGAAAATCATCGCGCAATTGGTCACGCAAATTACAGACCTGTGGTTCCAGGGCTTGGATTCTATCCTTGGATGAACTGACAATGGCTTCTACCACTATGACCCTGTGCTCAACCTCATCCATCCTCTTTTCCAGGTCTCCCAGCTGCTGCGCATGCTTCTGCAGCATGAGAGAGATTGGAGCCAGCTTCTCTTGGATTTGTTTCCCCCAACGTCTCACGAGATTTTGTGAGCTCATTTACCAGGGTCTGGAAAGTAATAGAGTCAGAGGACCCTGCAGGCTGCGCTGCAGACCCGGTCTCGGACACTCCTCCTCCCTTTTTTTGGCATCGCTGGACAGCTAGAAACGCAGGTAAGTTAATTTTTCAAAGTTTCTTGGGACTCTTTCTGGAGGCCAGATATCGCGATGGTCCGGGTTGGGCGGGTTGAAGGTTCGTGCTGCGGTGCAGAGCTCTTTAATCCTAGATTGCCGCCATCTTAGATGCCCCAGATGCCTTTTAAATGCTGTTATTGTACCAGCCTTCACCACATCCTCGAGCAGCTCATTCCATACAAGCACCACCCGCTGTGTGAAAAGGTTGTCCCTTAGGTCTCTTTTAGATCTTTCTCCACTCACCCTAAACCTATGCCCTCTAGTTCTGGACTCCCCCACCCCAGGGAAGAGACTTTGTCTATTTATCCTATCCATGCCCCTCATGATTTTATAAACCTCTATAAGGTCACCCCTCAGCCTCCGACGGTCCAGGGAAAACAGCCCCAGCCTATTCAGCCTCTCCAGGAATAGCTCAGACCCTCCAACCCCTCCTTGGATATTATCTTTTCCATGTAAAATTATTTCCTTCAGTTCAACAATTCTCTTCAAAGGTGACGCTGTCCCCAGCTGCTCTCAAGTTGTCCAACCCTCTGTGGATGTTTAATGTAAATTTCTCAGCCTTCTTAAATTGCTCAGGCAGCCTGAATCACCATCTGTTCATGTACAGTTGTAACAGACCACATCTCTTTTTCTGGGGCAAAGGATTTATGGGCGGCGCGGTGGCACAGTGGTTAGCACTGCTACCTCATAGCACCCGAGACCCGGGTTCAATTCCCGCCTTAGGCGACTAACTGTGTGGAGTTTGCACGTTCTCTCTGTGTCTGCGTGGGTTTCCTCTGGTTACCTCCCACAGTCCAAAAATGTGCAGGTCAGGTGAATTGGCCATGCTAAATTGCCCGTAGTGTTAGGTAAGGGGTAAATGTAGGGGTATGGGTGGGTTGCGCTTTGGCGGGGCGGTGTGGACTTGTTGGGCCGAAGGGCCTGTTTCCACACTGTAAGTAATCTACTTCATGTCTGGCAAAATTAAAATAAGATGGACACTGCTCTTAAAAGGGAGAAGGAACAATGCGTTTTGACAATAAAAAAAGGATTAGTGCATATAAACAACGTTATTGTTTAGGATCCAGACGAAGTGGATCCCTAGGAGAGCTCAGTACAGCAACAGGCCTTTGATTGGTCAGACTGCAGCTTGACAGATCCTGGGAGGGAGTGAAATGGATAAAAAGTAGTAAGGAGACTTCTAGAAGTTAAATGCATCAATGTTTCTCTCCAACCTTTCTCTGTAAAGTTGCTCTCTCCAATTTGTTGGAACAGTAGAAAAACTACACTTGAAAATGCTGAAAGAAATACTTCTAAAACACAAATACAACAAAAAAAAACAGATAGTGAATCCAACCAAGTAACCGATAGCCGACAAAATGACCAATAATACTGTGCAAATAATACTGAGCGATCATCAAATAATCGAGAATTCTATTCACCTATTTGCGATTTTGGACTTGTGATACATAGAATGTAGAACAGCACAGTCCAGGAACAGGTCCTTTGGCCCACAATGTTGTGCTGAACGTGACGCCAAATGAAAGTAATCCCATTCTGCCTGCCCTTGGTCTATATCCCTCCAGCCCTTGCATATTCATGTGGTTACCTAAAAGTCCCTTAAAAAAGTCCATGTGGGCGGTACGGTGGCACAGTGGTTAGCACTGCTGCCTCACAGCGCCTGAGACCCGGGTTCAATTCCCGCCTCAGGCGACTGACTGTGTGGAGTTTGCACGTTCTCCCCGTGTCTGCGTGGGTTTCCTCCGGGTGCTCCGGTTTCCTCCCACAGTCCAAAGATGTGCAGGCCAGGTGAATTGGCCATGCTAAATTGCCCATAGTGTTAGGTAAGGGGTAAATGTAGATGTAGGGGTATGGGTGGGTTACGCTTCGGCGGGGCGGTGTGGACTTGTTGGGCCGAAGGGCCTGTTTCCACACTAAGTAATCTAATCTAATCTAATCTAAATGCCCTTATCATATCTGCCTTCACCACCACCCCTGGAATTGCGTTCCACACTCCTACTACGATAGAACTGTGATCTTCAGAATACTGCTTTTCCCTTCACTCAATGTTTGTGTGTTCCTTATTCCCTTTGTGTGTCACTGTGTGTGTCACTGCATGTGTGTAACAGACAGTATAGGGAGAGAGGGAGAAGTTAAAGTTATAAATCCTGTTATTTTACTGTGCTTATTAATTGTTACATTAAATTGACTTCGGTTTTAAAACCATTACTGAAGGAACCTGCTCTGGCTTTGCATTTAGCCAGGGTAGCAGTCGGAGGGAAACTGGGATGTGTAGTAGTTTCATTAAATCCTAACATATGTTGAGGCAAATGTTGGGGAATAGTGGGGCTTGAACTGAAGGTTGGTTAATGTGGGTCAAGGAGTGGTAGATGGAGTTTACATAAATGTGAAATGCTGCATTTTGGAAAGGCAAATCAGGGCAGGACTTATACACTTAACGGTAAGGTCCTTGGGAGTGTTGCTGAACAAAGAGACCTGGGAGTGCTGGCTGATAATTCCTTGAAAACTGAGTCACAGAATGACAGGATAGTGAAGGTGGTGTTTGGTATGCTTGCCTTCAGTGGTCAATGTATTGAGTATAGGAGTTGGGAGGTCACGTTGTGGCTGTACAGAACATTGGTTAGGCCACTTTTGGAACACTGCGCTCAAGTCAAGATGGCAGCAGATAGGATACTCCAACAGGAGCTCTCCCACTCCTTCTTTTCTCCCACTTTGGTCTCTCGGTAGGTCCAGGCCTGATCTCCTGGTGAGTTGTGGTGGGTCCGGCCCCTGGTCTCTTGGCAGGTCATGGCAGTGTCTCAGCTCGGCCTGGGAGTGAATCCTGCCCAGGCATGTTCCCCAGGCACCGGAGGAGATTGGACAGGCAGCAATTTCTGCAGCAGCTGCTTCAACAAAAGACAGCTAAGGTCTCCCAGAGAGTGAGGTGAGTGGAGCACTCAAAGACTGTTAAACCTTTAGCTTTTTCCTTTATTTTCCAAGCTTAAATGAAGAAAACCTGAAAAGTAAACTATAACTTACTTTTTCATTTTTCTACTTTTCAATTAAATAATGCTTAACTTTTTAAACTCTCGTTTCGCTTAAGTAGTAAGTTTGGTGATAAATATCACATTCCCTCACCGAGAGCATGTCCTGTACTCAAGGTCCTCCATGCTTCCAAGTGTTGTTCAACAGGAGGGGCGGTACATGGTTAACAGCTGGAGGTTTGTTTGCCCATGCTCCTCCTGAAGACATGAAACTTCATGGGGTCCAGAATCAATGTCAAGGACTCCCAAGGGAAATCCTACCTGTGCCCCACTGTGCTGCCATCTCTGCTGGGTCTGTCCAACCACTGAGGCAGGACATACCACAGGATGGTGATGGCAGTGCCCAGGACATGGTCTGTAAGGTATGGTCCCAGCTGTTGCTTGGCTAGTCTGTGACACAGCTCTCCCAAATGTTGGCACTGGACCCCAGATGCTAGTAAGGAGATTGCAGGGTCAAGTGCCACGTGACAGCTTTAGGTTGACTACTCTGCCATTCTGCCCTCCCGGCTTCCCCCAGCTTATATCAGGGAATGGGAGACTTTGCTGGGGCATCACCAACAGCATCTCACTCACTGTTTGATGAAAGATCAGAATCTGAAACTTGAACTCAGTTTCTCTCTCTCGCCACACAGATGCTTCCAGGCCCTGCTGGCTGTATCCAGTTTTATCTGGTTTTAAGCCCTCCTGAAGAGCTTGGCATTGGAAAAGAATAATAAAAAAGAACACCGGCTTTGAGACTGGACTGAAACTAAATTTATACTGACATTAAAACATGAAAATCATTTTAAATCTAAATGAGCTTGATGCAAATAAACCATGAGCCCCAAGTAGAAAGGAAAAAGGGGGTTTAAAAAGGACCAAGTCAATAGATGTGAAGCTGGAAAAGCACAGCAGCTCAGACAGCATCTGTGGAGCAGGAGAGTTAATGTTTCAGGCTAAAACACTCAGTGAGGACTCAGGCCAGATGCTGACTGTCCGGCTCCACTCTTCCAGCTAAACATCTATTGACTTTGGCTTCCAACATGCGCACTCCTTACTGTCTCAAAGTTTATAAAGGCCAACCTCCTTTTGATAGGCCAGAGTTGTCCAATTAGAATGCACTCAGTTTTGCAAAGTGACAGAGAGGTATCTTGGGAATAATAAGAGCTTGGCAGATGCAGTTGTTGGCTGGATAGTGGAATGTTGAACAGAGTACCCAAGCACCTTTCACATTCAGTTATGAGGGCAAGGCAGCTATAATGCAGGTAGGGTCAATGTTGCTGGTTCTTTGAATGTGTGCACAGGAGGATGCCTACTTTCCAGTGCACGTTCTGATCCAGAGGATGTATTTTAAGCTATTCATGATGGAAGATAATGTGATACTAAGTTTATGAATATTGGTTCCATTTCATTGAGCTTACAACAATGATCTATGCATAACCTTTTTGAAAATACCACCAGATATTGCTTCAAACTAGCTAGAAGCTTCACAAAAATTCTAAGTGTAAAAGAAAGTTTCAGTTTACATTGCATGTTAAGGGGAGGTAGAGGCAGAAAGCTGCATAACATTTTAGTAGCATTTAGATAGGCACTTGCAACACCGAGGCATACAAGGTATTGGCCTGGTGCTGGAAAACGAGATTACAATAGGGAGGTGGCTGCTTTTTGATCAGCATCAACAAAATGAGCTGAAGGGCTTTTTTCTGTGCTGTGGATCTTCAAGACTGAGCTGTACATCGAAAAATGTGTTACTGGGCAATGTTTTTCAAACATGTGTTGTAGGGGGTCTTCAAGAACAAATCGTTTGCAAATCTGTCTCGGATTATATAGATGCCCCTATTGATCAATTTCAAACATCACTAAATCAGTGAAACTCTGGCAGATATTAATACATTCCTTGGGATTTGAATCCTCCAGTTTGTGAATATCACAGCCAACTATCCAAAAAAGAAAATACACTCAGCAAATGGAGAAAATGTTTTGTTTGACAATGTCACAAAGCTAGTCCTTTTTTTTCCTAAAAGCTGTTCCTTGGCTCAAGGAGACTCTGTCCTTGATTTTTTCAGCGGGGCAATAAACCAGGCCGGGCTCCGATCAGTCTGGTTTGGTACAGAGATGAAAAAGATTTTGAGAGGCCTTTTGTTTATATGTAAGCAGACGAGACTTCAGGCCAAAGTGGTCATGCTTTAGAAGTGACCTGTACAATGAAAGGGGGGTGGTCAGCTCTCTAGCTGAGCCGAGTAGTTTTAGTTCAGTCCTGAACTGGTTGGAGGTTCAACAGGGAGCTGTGTGGAAACTCTCTCGCTCTCTCTTTTCTGCCCTTCAACTGCAACCTGTAAGCATGTGTTCCATTTATACTGTGTTTTAAAGGGAGTTTGCTTGTTGGGACTGTTGTGTATATTTGGAACAGCATAATTAAGTCTAGTTGGATAGGTTTAGCTCTGTAGGAGGCCTTTACTCTGGTCTTTGTGAATAAATTTTTGTCGGTTTTAAAATCTAGTAGCCAGCCTAGCTATCTTCCACTGTATACTTACTGAAACAAATTGCAAAGTTATGGTCTGAGCTGCCTGCTTAACAATGTTTTGAGTGGTCTGGCCTAGTCCCTAACAGACTGAGGGCTCTTTTTAGGATTTAAACAGTGAGAGGTAGGTGCTGGTGTCTTTATTTCGGGTGTGGTTTAGTTGGGTAGACAAAGCTTGGGATAGGAATGGCTCTTTCAGTTGCCAAAAGGTTTCTGGAGGTGGATGCAGTGACTTTGGAAGTTTTGCAAAAAGTGACTAAGTCCAGCATGCTTCTGTGAGGAAAGTTAAAAAAAAATCACACAACACCAGGTTATAGTCCAACAGATTTAATTGGAAGCACACTAGCTTTCGGAGTGTCGCTCCTTCATCTGGTGATTGCCTGATGAAGGAGCGTCGCTCTGAAAGCTAGTGTGCTTCCAATTAAATCTGTTGGACTATAACCTGGTGTTGTGTGATTTTTAACTTTGTACACCCCAGTCCAACACCGGCATCTCCACATCTGTGAGGAAAGGAGAGATAATTACAGCAGTAGTTCAGCGTTTAAACTTGCTGGAGAGTCTATAGAGATGGCAAGGATTCAATTGCAAATGAAACAGCTTGAGTTAGAGGCGAGAGATCAGGAAAGGGCAGCAGAATTGAAACAGTTTGAGTTACGATTAAATGCAGAAGAAAGAGAAAAAGAGCTTCTGAACTTCAAAAACTGACACTTAAAAAGGAAAGTTAACTTAAAAAGGCTGAGGGTAGGCTCAGTGAGGAAGTAGTGGGAACTCATGTGGAAGAGAACAATGAATACAGTACATGCAGCACAAATACATCAGTGATAGAACACAAAATGTTCCTTTCAGGTTGAGATTTTGCTGAATTGCTCAAGAAACAAAATTTGTATATTTGAAATATAATTACAAAAGCTCATCAGTAACATAAGATTATAAAGAAAGAAGAAATTGTATTTGTTTCTTTCAATTAAAATGCTGAGCAGGTTTTATATTATCCAACAACTTTAAAAAGGTAATTCAAATTTCCATAAAACTGTCACTTTGATAACAACACACATTTTGTTTTGCGGAATAAGTTTATAGGTGGATACAGTTCTGAAAACAAAGCACTGAACTAGGTCATGCCTTCCAATAATTCTGCTGCTTTATTATTCATGTTGTTGATCATGCATTTTGTCCATCCTCTCCTTGGAAAAAGATATACTCTTCCTTTGGATCTTAAATGATTTAATCGATAATAAAATACCAGCTGAAAGGCTCATTAACTTTTGGTTTAGAAGATTGTGTTTTGACAGAAGGTTAACACTTGGAAGGGTTCATAGAAAGAAATTTCTGCAGGAACTTTCAAAAGATAATTCTTGAAGAGAACTAATTTGCATGATTTTGGGGGGAAACTTAAGATATGGGACTAAATAAGACAGCTTTTGAATGATTTCTATTTGTGCTATAATACAGGATTCTATGTCTATTTAGGAATGGCCAGGACTCAACAATCGCTCATTCTAGACCTTCTATCAATTGCTCTGGATCTAGGGGGAGTCGGCCACATTCTTCATTTATTTAAAATGGGTGTTGGATCTGTATTTGGTTTAAAGAAAAAGGTTGATGAGGACTTCTGGAGTTTGCATCAATGATAAAGGAATCAACCTGGAAACAGTATCTGGAAGGAGGAAGTTAACAAATGAAGGCCATATGGTGGCAGACACAAAGGAAAACACCACTCAAAACAGCAGGGGGAGAACAGAGTAGGCACATTTATAAGGAACTGTAGATTATCATTAAGGATTATGAGCTGAAGGCAAAGTTAAAGTACAGACTCTGGACAATTCTACGGTCGTGATAAATGGCTGATTAAACTGTCTAATAAGTTTTATAAATAGATTCAGCCAAAGGAAGCTCTGTGTAATCTGTGCCATCATGCTGAGCACCTAGGTGACAAAGTTCTGCAGGTTTTCTGGAATAACTATCTTCTGGACACTTGGATAGAATACAGCGATCACTGTTGGTGACTCCAGGATCAAATCCATTGAGTGAGAAAGGGAGAGGAGATGTTGTTCCAAAGGTCACGTTGGAAAGACAGATTGTACATGTTGTCACATGTTGCAGGATGTGATACAAATGCTTGTCAGTTCATGAGCTAATCTTTTCTCACTCTAATTGCACATGTAATTAACAGTTTGTATTATTTGACAAGATGATGCATAAAGTGGTCAGCTAATATTTCCATTTGCAGATGATTTAGTAAATTGGGTTATTTTGGATGATTCCCCTAGGGGGATCTTAATATTTACAGTTTTGCATATTGTTAAGTATCAAGAGCCACATAAATGTTTCCTTGCAAGAAACCCTGGGGATTTCCTTCAAGTGGTTTTATTTTACATTGCTATGCCTGTTTGTACAATTCTGACAAGAGTTAGTAAAGTATGGTTCACAAAACAGGTCCAAATTTAATTTATCCCATAAAGTGCTGTCAAACAGAGAGATCTAGAGGTTCAGGTACATAGATCGTTAGCATAGCATCACATGTGGACAGGGTGGGGAAGGTAACATTTGATATGCTTGACTTCATTGCTCAGACCATGGAGTACATGAGTTGGGTCATCATGTTGTGGTTGTACAGAACGTTTGTTAGGCCACTTTTGGAGTACTGTGTACAGTTCTAGTTGGCTATAGGAAAGCGATTATCGAATTAGAGAGGGTACACAAAAGATTTAAGGATGTTATCAGGATTGGAAGATTTGAGTTATAAAGGTGAGGGTAGATAGGCTGGAACTTTAACAATGGAGCACAGGAGGTTGAAAGGTGACTTTATAGAGGTTTATAAAATCATGAGGGGCATGGATATGGTAAATAGCTGCACAGCTAGGTTGAGAGGTGGCATATGGAGTTTAATGCGGACAAGTGTGAGGTGATTCACTTTGGTCAGAGTAACCGGAATGCAAAGTACTGGGCTAATGGTAAGATCCTTGGTAGTGTAGATGAGCAGAGAGATCTCTGGTGTTTAGGTACACAGACCCTTACAAGTTGCCACCCAGGTTGATAGGGTTGATAAGAAGGCATACAGTGTTTTAGCTTTTATTACTGGAGGAATCAAGTTCCAGAACCATGAGGTTATGCTGCAGCTGTACAAAACTCTGGTGTGGCCTCGCTTGGAGTAATGCATACAGTTCTGGTCACCACATTATAAGAAGGATGTGGAAGCTTTGGAAAGGGTGCAGAGGAGATTTACACGGATGTTGCCTGGTATGGAGGGAAGGTCTTACGAGGAAAGGCTGAGGGACTGGAGGCTGTTTTCGCTGGAGAGAAGAAGGTTGAGAGGTGACTTAATAGAGACATATAAGATAATCAGAGGGTTAGGTAGGGTGGACAGGGAGAGCCTTTTTCCAAGAATGGTTACGGCGAGCACGAGGGGGGCATAGCTTTAAATTGATAGATATTGGACAGATGTCAGAGGTAGTTTCTTTACTCAGAGTAGTAAGGGTATGGAATGCTTTGCCTGCAACGGTAGTAGATTCGCCAACTTTCAGTACATTTAAGTCGTCATTAGACAAGCATATGGACGTACATGGAATAGTGTAGGTTCGATGGGCTTCAGATTGCTATGACAGGTCGGTGCAACAGAGGGCTGAAGGGCCTGTACTGCGCTGTTATGTTCTATGTCTTCTCCTAGCAAGGGTAGAGAAGTTCAAAACTAGGAATCATATTTTATTAAGAGAGAAAAAAAAGACTTTAAAAGGGATAGAAGGGGCAACTTTTTCCAGACAGAGGATGGTTCATATGTGGAATGTGCTGCTCGAGGAAGTGGTAGATAAAGGTACAGTTAGAATACTTAAAAGACATTTGGATAGGTACAGGAAGAGGAAAGGTTTAGGAGGTCTATGGGCCAGATACAGGCAAATGGAAAGAGTTATTTTATTACATTGTAATTTGTACACCACTGTGCCTGTAGCCTTGATGTGTCAGGAATCACTGTGCTGTCTTGCGGGTTTTGCACTTCAGGCTGCCCTGTGTATGACTGTGTAGTTTGTGCTGTCCATGTAGTGTCCTTGGTCCTGGAGGAACACGGTCTTGTTTATATGGGAAATGAAGAAAAAGGAGATTATTGGCTGCGTATGTCTGGAAGAGCTGTGGTGTTTTTTTTAGAAAAGGTGGTTATTAGTCAGTCAATGACAAACGGCGTTTAAACAGCTGAGGGCGGCACAGTTGCTCAGTGGTCAGCACTGCTGCATCACAGAGTCAGGAACCCGGATTTGATTCCAGCCTCAAGTGACTGTCTGTGTGGAGTTTGCACATTCTCCCTGTGTCTGCATGGGTTTCCTCTCACAGTCCAAAGATGTGCAGATTAGGTGAACTGGCCATGCTAGAGTGCCAATAGTGTTCAGGGATGTGTAGATTAGGTGCATTAGTCGGGGAAAATATAGGTTAGGGGAATGGGTCTAGGTGGGTTACTCTTTGGAGGGTCAGTATGGGTTTGTTGGGCCAAAGGGCCTGTTCCCACTCTGTGTGGATTCTAATTCTGCAGGGATTCTACTGTATCAATTGTATATGGTAGAAATGACAAATAAAGCTACTCTTGACTTGTGTTTATTTTGGGAAACCTTGTGAACAGCAACGAGTTGGTCTGAAGGGTCTGCTGTTCCCATGCTGCATGAATCTATGACTATATCTGAAAACTTTATTAATGCAATGGTGTTAATAGCATTGTGAGCAGTGTGGGCAAAAATACCACTAAATTTTCCAAGTGATGTAGGGTATGGCCTTACCAGAGACACTTGCTTGCGAGCTCAATAAAAATATAATATTAATAACAATGGCACAATGCCATAGAAGGAAGAGTACGGATAAATGGGATACAGTAGAAAGAAAACCTGAAGATGTTGGAGAAACAGAAATAGCTGGTTTGTGGAGACAGGAAGCAGAATTGAAGTTTTGAATTCAATGACCCATCATGAGAACAGGGTCTGTGTCTGATTGACAATAATGAGTGGAGTCCCACGAGGTGTGTGCTGGAGCCTGAACATTTTATAACTTATAGCAATGACTTGGATGAGGGAAGAAAAGCATAGTAGCTACACCACAGAGGACACAAAGCAAGGTTTAAAAAAAAACTGCTGTGAAGAAAGCTTATGGAATTTGTAGAGACTGATTGAACAAAAATCTGGTAGATGAAGTATACTTTGGAAAAACATGAAGTTGTTCATTTTTGTCGGATGAACGAACATTAAAGTCTTACTAAAAAAGGAAGTGGACTGCAGAATTCTGGGTTACAGAGGTATGTGGACGTTCTTGATTATGAATCAAAAGATGTTAGTATGCAGGTCTAGGGCATAATCAGGAGGACATATGCAATTTTATTTCGATTCATTTCTGAGATTTGATGTTCGCTGGCTGGCCTATACCTAGCTACCATTGCAAAGGTGGTAGTGAGCTACCTGTTGAACTGCTCCAGTCCACCTTTTGTGGCTTCACCCACAAACCCACAATGTCCTTAGGGAGGGAATTCCAGGATTTTAACCCAGTGACAGTGAAGGAATGGTGATATATTTCCAAGTCAGGCTAGAGAGAGGCTTGGAGGGGAAACTTGCAGGGGATGGTATTCCCATGTATCTGCTGCCCTTGTCCTTCTAGATGGAAGTGGTCGCAGGTTTGGAAAGGACTGTCCAAGGATCTTTGGTGAATTTCTGTTGTGCATCTTGTAGAGAGCACACATTGCTGCTACTGACGGTCAGTGACAGAGGGAGTGGATGTGTGCCAATCAAATGGGCCGCTTTGTCCTGGAAAATGCTGAGCTTCTTTACTGTTGTCATAGCTTGACTTATCCAGACAAGTGGGAAGTATTCTATCACATCTTTACCTGTGCCTTGTGGAGATGCTTTGGGCGGACAGAGGGTGAGATATTCGCCGCAGTATTCCTAGTTTCTGATCGGCTTTTGTAGCCACTGTATTTATATGGCGAGTCCAGTTGAGTTTCTGGTCAATGGTAACTCCCAGGGTGTTGATAGCAGGTGATTCAGTGATGGCAACACCATTGCATCTTGGTATTCAATGGTCAGATTGTATCTTGTTGGATGGTAATCACCTGGTATTTGTGTGCCATGAATGCTACTTGTCACTTATCAGCCCAAGGCTGGATATTGCCCAGGCTTTGACATATTTAGTAGTTGCTGCAAGTCCAAAATGTTGAAACTAGTCATAGCTTAGCCAACTTAGTTGTAACTTTGTGCAATCTTACTCAGGATCTTACACAACATTGACTGATGCAGGAAGTAGACACATTAACCTGTTGTATGGGGATGCTGTTCTGAAGTCAGGATAAAAGCACATTGTTCAGAACATAGTGTATTTGGGTTATTTATGAGGTCCCTCGCTCATGTGTGATGATTGCAGGTATTCAATAGAAAAAAAAAAATGGGAAAAGATGAACAAGTGCTTCATTCTCCACGCTAGTCTTTCAGATTGTTTAAGTTTCTCAGTCATTTAACATGGTAGGTTTCGCTTGTCTGACCACCTGAGCTGGGCTCAGTTTTCTTATTTAGTAACAGTGAGTCAACAATTACTCTTCTGTGATGACCCTTCAATAAAATCATGGAATAGGTGTGTTCTTCGACACTAGTCACAAAAGGTTTTGGGGATAAATACCCAATTATTAGCACCAGTGATGTACCTAATAAAGACACCAATTGTGATGCCAGAAACAGTGATTGATTTATTCCTGAGATTCCTAGATTAGAGAAATATAGAGTGATAGAATCAAAAAGAGAGAGTGAAGAATAATAGCACTAAAATCCATGCTGAAAGATTATTTTTTCTTTGTCCTTTACAGCTGTGTGTTACTGACATGCTAACATTTATTACCAAGCCCCCATTGTCCATTTGCATCTTGAACTGAGAGAGTGGTTCAAGCTGTATAAGAAAACAAACATGTCTGCTAATATAGAAATAAAATACTGCTGGAAATCTGATATAGAAGTAGAAAATATTCAGCATGTCTGATCACGTGGTGTGAAGAGGGCAGAAGACGGTATAACTGGGGTGGGAGGGATCTTTGATGATGTTGGTGCTTTCCCAAAGCAGTGGAAAATGTAGATGGAGTTAATGGATGGAAAGCTGGTTTGCATGATGGACTGGGCTGTGTTCATAATTCTCTGTAACTTCTTGCATTCTTCAACAGAGCAGTTGTAGTGCATCCGCTGATTCCTAACATCCAGAGTCTTCGGTTTTTTTGATTTATACCACTACAGTACTTCATCACACTGTGCACAGGCATCTTGCATCTCCTCAAAATGAGGTTTGCGTGCTGGACAATCAGGACTCTCTTGGTCAATCCCAGTGGTGAGACCCCCAAACGGTGCACCATGAACATAGCCTGGGAGCTCCACAGAATAATAACACCATCACTGCTCTGAGTGGAGCACAGTGGATAAGAGAAGGCCAACTCAAAAGAACGAGGCAGTGGAATGAGAGGATGGATACACTTTCTTCTGGAAACAGAAAAACTCAGACTCCATGGGATGGTCTTTGCTATAAAAACAAAATAGTTTCCTGTTTTAGAGAGTCCCCTATCCCATGATTAAAAAAAATGCCTCATGAACCTTCAGTTCAGCCTAACCCAGAAACAATACATCACGGTAATCAGTGTGTACACCCCAACACAATGGATGGAGCCAGAGAAAGTCTACTCCAGTCTTGATCAGTCGCTGCCCCATGCCAGTCTTGATCAGTCGCTGCCCCATGTTTCAAAGGGAGACAAGCCAATCCTGTTTGATGATATCAATGCCAGAGTTGTGAGAGGCACAAACATCTGCAAATGGAGGTGGTGATACGCAAACAAGGTAAATGTTAATGAGTGTGAAATAACTCCACACAGGCCAGTATCCTGTCACCAAGTCCCCCTTAATTTACACAGGAGCTGTCCTTGACTGTAGCACTGTCTCACTCAGTTTCATACCCCGGACTTTTAGTGTCTCGGTGCTCCTCCAAGCCCTCAAAAAGCAGGATCCATGGACAGCCAATCAACAACGTGGATCAATTCTCTTGCCCTGGCAGCCTCCTTTCAGCAAGAGCAGATATTAACGATACCTGTGTGTCAATACAGCCTTTGACTGTCTGAGAAACAGAGTGGTGAGGAAGACCAGAGACCTAGCACCAAGCTCATGGTCTACAGGGCAGCAGCGTTACAGCACTCCCGTAAGCAGAGACAGGCACATTGTGCAGCAGCCTCCTCCAATTGCTGGAGAAATATCAGCAATGTCTCTGCAAAATCCTGCGAATCCAATGGCAGGAACATGCTGCAATATCAATGCCTTCTCCAGGCCCAACTTCCCAACCAACAAGAGAATCATTACAGCCAATCAACTTCATTGGTTAGGTCACCTCACTCATGTAAGCAGAGTTTACAAGGATGTTGCCAGGGTTGGAGGATCTGAGCTACAGGGAGAGGCTGAACAGGCTGGGGCAGTTTTCCTTTGAGCGGACGCTGAGGGGTGACCTTATAGAGGTTTACAAAATTATGAGGGGCATGGATAGGATAAATAGGCAAAGTCTTTTCCCTGGGGTCAGGGAGTCCAGAACTAGAGGGCATAGGTTTAGGGTGAGGGGGGAAAGATATAAAAAAGAGACCTAAGGGGCAACTTTTTCATGCAGAAGGTAGTACATGTATGGAATGAGCTTCCAGAGGATGTGGTGGAGGCTAGTACAATTGCAACATTTAAGAGGCATTAGGATGAGTATATGAATAGGAAGGGTTTGGAGGGATATGGGCCGGGTGCTGGCAGGTGGGACTACATTGGGTTGGGATAGCTGGTTGGCATGGACAGGTTGGACCGAATGGTCTGTTTCCATGCTGTACATCTCTATGACTCTAGGTGAGTACTGCAGATGTTGGAGATTAGAGTCAAGATTAGAGTGGTGCTGGAAAGCACAGCAGGTCAGGCAGCATCTGAGGAGCAGGGGAAAAAAAAAATAGACATTTTGGGCCAAAGCCCTTCATCAGAAATTAGGCTGGGAGCCTCGGGAGTGGAGAGATAAATGGGGGGGGTGGGGGCGGCTGGGGAGAAGGTAACTGAGTGCCAATCAACCCCAGTGTCCCATGACTGAACATTTCAACTCCCCCTCTGCGGAGGACATGCAGGTCCCCAGCTCCTCCACCGCCACTCCCTCACCACCTGATGCCTGGAGGAAGAACGCCTCAGTACACTTCAACCCCATAGTATCAATGTGGATTTCATCAGTTCACTCATTTCCCCTCCCCCGCCCCATCTTACTCCAGATCTAACTTTCAAGCTCAGCACCATCCTCATGACCTATCCCAACTGTCAACCTTCCTTTCCACCTATCCACTCCACCCTCCTCTCTGACCTATCACCTTTATCCCCACCTCCACCCACCTATTGTACTCTTAGCTACCTTCTCCCCAGCCCCATCCCCCTCCCCCTCCCATTTATCTCTCCACTCCAGAGGCTCCCAGCCTCATTTCTGATGAAGGGCTTTTGCCCAAAAGTCAATTTTCCTGTCCCACCTCACTCTTGTACCTGACACAAGACATCCAAAAGACAGTCCTGTACTCCGTTCCATCACAGAGTTTATCAAGCTGTTTCAAGTACATCCTCAGAGTTATCCCTGAAAGAAGTGTAACATCCTTAACAATTCAAGGAAATTGCCCACCCAAGACCATCTCATCAAGCAACCACGAAAAGGTGCCAACCTTCCAGCACCTGATGGAGGTCATGCATAAACATGGAAAAGATCATGTGATAACTCAAGCATCCAACAATACTAGCCCTACCACTGGTGAAGTGTAGAGATCCAGCATTGCTGTATTTAAACACCTCAGGATCCACTAATCTTTGATCCTAAGAGACTTGTGAGCAAGTGAGACAGAGACAGAAACACAGACACAACCATAGACATAGACAGAGTGAGAAACACACAGAGACAAAGAGCAAGAGGACAGAGAGAGACAAAACAAGTGACAGACTCAAAGTTCGTGCACACTTAAAACCGGACATGTCTCCTGAATGCCAAGTCTAAATATACAGTTACTGTGAAAATGTGGCAGGAGGACTGATGACAAGAATTGAAACCATTCTTCCTGTCCTAACTGTCTAAAGCTATTTTCTCTATTCTCTCAAAAAAGGATCCATTTTCAAAATTCCAAAATGTCAAGTACCGAAATGTTATCCGTTTCTACTACAATGTCTGTTTTATGTGTTTGGCATTTCAATTTTAATAACAAGTTTCAGCTGAAATCTTCCCACCATTTAAATTAAAACACACTCCTACAATGAGTGCTGGAGCTCTAATTCACTTCACAGTTGTCAAAGCAATGCTCATATTTCGAACACAAGGACATTGGAACAGTGGGATTTTTATACAAAATGTTGTGTTGGTGTTTCTAAACTCCAATGATCCAGCTGCTCAAAAAAAAGGTAGCTCACCACCACTTTCACCAGGGCAATCAGAGATAGGCAATAAACAAATATTAGCCCAACCAGCAACACCCATACCCAGTGAACAAATAAAAAGGCAAATGGATTCTGCTTCTGACTGACCACCCCAACCACATAATTTGATTCAAACAAAAGTTTCAACAGCTAAGTGAAGGCCCTATATTTACTATCCATTCTAAATATTCATGCAAATCCATCTGGGGTGACAAAAAAGGGGTTATTTGCTTACGACATGTCAGAAGACCTTTGAAGAAAAAGCTAACGTGCACACAAGTATTTAAGGCCTGAAAGAATTACAGCTGGGGAATTTAAATTCAGTTAATTGAATAAAACAGAAACAAAGAGCTGCAATCAATAATAGTGGCTATGAAACTTCTGAATTGCTACTAAAAGCCACTGCCTTCCCAATGTCCAATGGGAAAGGAAATCTGTAATGTCCTTATGGATGGAACTTTCCCACCTAAGTCCTTGTCAGAACAGAAACACTTACAGGCTTTTAAAACCACAGCATGGAGAGTAAGGGGTTTTGTCTTCTTCGTTCATAAAACTGACCCTAACAGAGTGAACAGTTGTGCATTATATTTTAGATAGAAGAATCTGGAGATTTTATTGGTTGGGGGAGAAAAAAAACGACCACAGCTAGAAGCCAGCCATTTTGCTTTCAGTTTGCAGGGATCTTGGCTGAAGCTGGAGAGTTGATCCTAGAGAAGAGACACAACTTGGAACAGATAAAGGAGAGTAAAACTAAAATCTTCATACAAGTAAAAGTTTCAGACCAGAAGTGTTTGGTTAAAATCTTTAAGGGTTTGAAGCTAATAAAGTCTCAGCTCAATTGTATAAACATTCAAAAGAAGAGATCAGATTCTTAAAACGAGGATTCAAAGCCACAGCAAAGTCAAACCCAATATCTGGCAGAGAAAGAAATTACCTGCATGTTGGAACAGTGTAAAGAGCTACTACTGGGATTAATGAGATTGTAGTTTTTTGAAATATAACTTGTATTATATGCAAATAAAATAGATAAACCAAGTTATCTGCATCTATTTTGTACAATAAGTCTCTGGTTTATTGCTAAAAGCAAATCACAGCTTGCACCTAAGTGAAAGACCACCTCGTCAAAACAGAACAAAAAAAAAAGACACAAATCGGGTCAGACTGCTGGCTGAGACCTCTCTTATCCATTAACAACTTTGGGTGGAATCATGATAGTCTTTGGAAGGGTATGGTGGTGGATCAGAGACTGGGTAACATGCAAAACTGGAAAATTTCTCTATAATTTGATTTACACATTCAAGTAATATGTCAATGAGGAGAAAAAGTGACAAGCACATAATAATACTTGTCAACATAACAAATGTAAACAATGAAGCCAAAAGCATGAGTTTTAGGATATTTTAAAACCATGTATCCAACAGATAAACTAGATCAAACTAAAACAAATCTAACAAGTGTCAATGAGCTTATCATCGTCTGACCAGTCGAAATTAAGAAAATGATGGGACACACCCCTCTCTAAAGGATGTGAGCACCCTGCTGTGTCATAGAATTATTGATATAAAATATCTGTAACTAAGCCAATGGTCTGGGATTTTAAAAAAAAGGTATCTAAGATAGGATATTGCTACAAGTTCACAAAACCTCCTTTGTCATTCAGCATAACAGGGAAATGTGGGTCAGTTAGCTCAGATGGCTGATTTGCAAGAGAGATAGTGACATCAACAGTGCGGGTTGAATTCCCAACTGGCTGAGGCTATCATGAAGGACTCTTTCTTTCTCACCCTCTTCCCTTGCCGGAATATGGTGACCTTCAGGTTAAACCAGCACCAGCTGTGTCTTTCTCTCTAATGACAGCACAGCCCAGAGGTCTGTAAGACAATGGTGACTTTACCTTTACAGATAATGCCAGAAAGGAACCAGTACACTCTACCTAATGGTGTATTAAAATGAGGCAACTATTAAAATGAGATGCCATAAGCAATCAGAACTGAAATAACTCCAAGAGGGCTGGTATCCCATCACAAAGTCCTCCTTTATTTACATGTGCATAGTACGTGACACTGACCCAGCTAGCACAGACACAGCTCCCAGAGTGAGCAGAACCTCTGACACTCCTGTTTATTTTTTTTTCACCCATGTTGTGTGTGCAGGTGTGAGACACAGTGAAAGACACAAGGTGCACGAATCTTTATTCAGTTTCCACCACCAGGAAGATAGGAAACACCGGAGTGGCCAGTGACAAGCAATACTCTTCACATCAAAGGGCAATGCTGCATGATCAAACAGTGAAGGGAACGGCAGGGATTAAATCAAAATAGAGTTGGAGGGGGAAATAATACATTCCACTCCCTGCAGCACCCACCTCTCCCTGAACAGCTTAAGGGTGTTGGTGGACACTGCGTGCTCCCTCTCCAGAGACACCTGGGCTCTAACATATAGAAGATGGTATCAGCAATAACATTAGCAAATTTGCTGATGACACCAAGCTAGGCGGTAGGGTGAAATGTGATGAGGATGTTAGGGGATTACAGGGTGACCTGGACAAGTTAGGTGAATGGGCAGATGCATGGCAGATGCAGTTTAATGTGGATAAATGTCTGGTTATCCACTTTGGTGGCAAGAACAGGAAGGCAGATTACTACCTCAATGGTATCAAATTAGGTAAAGGGGCTGTTCAGAGAGATCTGGGTGTTCTTGTCCACCAGTCAATGAAGGCAAGCATGCAGGTACAGCAGGTCGTGAAGAAGGCTAATAGCATGCTGGCCTTCATAACAAGAGGGATTGAGTATAGAAGCAAAGAGGTGCTTCTGCAGCTGTACAGGGCCCTGGTGAGAGCACACCTGGAGTACTGTGTACAGTTCTGGTCTCCAAATTTGAGGAAAGACATTCTGGCTATTGAGGGAGTGCAGCGTAGGTTCACGAGGTCAATTCCTGGAATGGCAGGATTGCCTTACACGGAAAGACTGAAGCGACTGGACTTGTATACCCTTGAGTTTAGAAGACTGAGAGGGGATCTGATTGAAACGTATAGGATTATGAAAGGACTGGACACTCTGGCAGGAGGGAACATATTTCCGTTGATGGGGGAGTGCCGAACCAGAGGACACAACTTAAAAATACGGGGTAGACCATTTAGGACAGAGATGAGGAGAAACTACTTCACCCAGAGAGTGGTGGCTGTGTGGAATGTTCTGTCACAGAGGGCAGTGGAGGCCCAGTCTCTGGATTCTTTTAAGAAAGAATTGGATAGAGCTCTTAAAGATAGTGGAGTCAAGGGGTATGGAGATAAGGCTGGAACAGGATACTGATTAGGAATGATCAGCCATGATCATATTGAATGGCGGTGCAGGCTCGAAGGGCAGAATGGCCTACTCCTGCATCTATTGTCTATTGTCTATTGTCTAACATAACCATGGAAGAGGGGCAGGCAGTCGGCCGTAACAACCCCCTCCACAGCCCGCTGCCTGGACCTATTTACACCCATGAGGATGTCTTCAGACCTGCCTTCCCCTCTCTGTACCAGGTGTCCAAAGATCAGCAGCGCAGGACTGAACTGCAACCAAAAGCAGAGGAGGTGGTTGAGAAAATCAGAAAGGGAGTGCAAATGCCCACACCCAATATATACATGGTCCACGGAGTCCACAGTACAAGCAGTTGGGCTGGAAGTCTGTGAACCACCACAATCTGCGGTTGCAGGGGATCGCTGCGTGCAGCACCCTCCACCCCAGATCCCCGAGAGAAAAGGGGAGGACTCCCACATAGAGAGCCCTCCACTGGGACACTCCTGTTTATACCCGTCAGCCAGGGCTCCCTAATTGGGCCAGGTTAGCAGCCCCAAGCGGGGAACTCATTCTATGAGGCCCACCAGGCTGACCGAATCACAATCACTGCAAGAACTAGTCATCAATTCATACAACTTTTACTTTATGCCTACCTTGATAATTAAAGTTATTGAAACGGTTCTTACTGCTCATTTAATACTGTAGGCTGATTTGAGGAGGACAAAATAGGAGAAGGATAAGAGAAAGGAGGAGTATGGGAGGAAAGGCATTGTCGTAGGAGGGGTTGCAGAAGGAATTGTCAGAGGTTAGTGATTATTTATCAGAAATTGCCAGCTCAAATGTCTAGTGTCATTAAATCAAGATTTAAATGAAGATAGAAAGTATGGCTCAAACTTCTATGACCATTTACTTATCAAATTAAAGTATAATTCTACTGGTGAAAACAAATGGGTTTTTATTTAGCTTGAAAATACAATAGTTCATATATCAACACATACGGTTTTAAAATTAAACAGAGCCATTAAATCTGTGTGTTAAATGGGTTAGTAACTCTTTCAAAAGCAATTTTACAGGATCATATTAATTTCTTCTGGAAGTATAAATATTTAAAATTCACTGCTGTATGTAAATAAAGTAGAAATAATGCACAATATAGAGAATGTTTCATGAAGTACAGAAAAAAGAGTCATGCAATTTTTGGCTTGGAATTTTAAAGAAGCTTTTTTTGTCATTTAAAACATATCCTTCAGCCCATAGTTTGAAAGTGATGAATCACTGACATGGGTTTGAACTGAACAGCTGGGACATTTACAGAAAACAACTTAGTGAAATATCCTTATAAACTCATACAAGAACTGCTTCCATCAGTTTTTCCTTAAAGCAAAAAGGAGGTAATGTTCATCTTGCTTTATATGGATCCATAGCAGCCAAGGACATGCACAACCATACAGAATAATAGTTGAAATTAATTAGTAATTTAGAAGGAATTTATATGTGGAAGTATACTTTCTACCTATCAGCATGAGATTATATGATTCAAACAACCGCTCTCACTAGATCTGCATTCCTCAGCAATACTCAGTTTAATTCTAACATTTACAGTTGGAGTTAAAACTCCAGACATCCTTTCTTGCTGGGTTTTGTTCTGAAAATGGTTTGATGTACATCACTTTCTATTACTCTAGGTTGTGTGCCTTCCCATGCACACTTTTACCTTGCTCCGTTTTTCACAAGGCTGCCACTCTTCTTGGTCTCTAGCATCCCCAGTTTATCCTATCAAGGCTAACGCTCTCATGGACAGTGCCACACTTTACTCGGACCTAATTAAAGTGTGGCATTGACAGTGAGATCTTTACTGCTTTAAAAAGGTACAGTATCTAAAAGGAGAAAGTGAGGACTGCAAATGCTGGAGATCAGAGTCGAGAGAGTGGTGCTGGAAAAGTACAGCACAGCAGGTCAGGCAGCATCCAAGGAGCAGGAGGACATACATCCGAAACGTCGATTCTCTTGCTCCTCAGATGCTGCCTATGTAAAAACAAGGACTGCAGATGCTGGAAGCCAGAGTGTAGATTAGAGTGGTGCTGGAAAAGCACAGCAGGTGGAGGAGCTGGGGGAAAAAAAAAAATCGACGTTTCGGGCAAAAGTCCTTAATTAGGAATAGAGGCAGGGTGGAGAGATAAATGAGAGCGGGGTGGGGCTGGGGAGAAAGTAGCATAGAGTACGATAGGTGAATAGGGGTGGGAATGGAGGTGATAGGTCAGAGAAGAGGGTGGAGTGGATAGGTGGGAAGGAAGATAGACAGGTAGGACAGGTCATGAGGGCAGTGCTGAGCTGGAAGGTTGGAAATGAGGAAACTGTTGACGTCCACATTGATGCCCTGGGGTTGAAGTGTTCCGAGGCGGAAGATGAGGCGTTCTTCCTCCAGGCGTTGGGTGGTGAGGGAGTTGAGTGGAGGCGGCCCAGGACCTGCATGTCCTCAGCTGACTGGGAGGGAGAGTTGAAATGTTGGGCCACAGGGCAGTGGTTCGGGTAGTGAAGGAGCAGCGGTGGAGGAGAAACACCGCCCTGTGGCCCAACATTTCAACTCCCCCTCCCATTCTGCCGAGGACATGCAGGTCCTGGGCCTCCTCCACTGCCGCTCCCTCACCACGCGATGCCTGGAGGAAGAATGCCTCATCTTTTGCCTCTGAATACTTCAACCCCAGGGCATCAATGGGACTTCACCAGTTTCCTCATTTCCCCTTCCCCCACCTCCAGCCTTCCAGCTCAGCACCGCCCCCATGACCTGTCCTACCTGCCTATCTTTCTTTCCACCTATCCACTCCACCCTCCTCTCTGACCTATCACCTCAATCCCCACCCCCATTCACCTATCGTACTCAATGCTACTTTCTCCCCACCCCCACCTCATTTATCTCTCCACCCTGCAGGCACCCTGCCTCTATTCCTGATGAAGGGCTTTTGCCCAAAACATTGATTTTCCTGCTCCTCAGATGCTGCTTGACCTGCTGTGCTTTTCCAGCACCACACTCTCAGTACAGTGACTATGTCCTGCTTTTCATATACTCCTCTCTGGTCTGATATTCTACTCGATTCTGCTGATGTCAGAGTAACTTTAACAGTTACATTATTATTTGCATATTCTATCACATTACAAAAGGAGCAATACAATAGAATTAGATTTTATTGTCACACGTATTCAGGTACGGGAATACAGGAGTTACAGTGAAGTCACCATTCACTGCACCATCCTTGGTACAAGGTACAAAATCTTAAGTAGAAAAATAAAGAAAAAAGTTAAAAGTTCAATATTACAGTTCTTTCTTACATGTGGGCCTGCAGTTACTCCACACTGGGTATTCTGCCACGAGGGTGCCATCTCTCCCTGCACTGGGACCAAAATGTACTTGAAACGGTTAACATTGAGGGGGAGGAGGTGTTATGAGTTTTAGCACGCTTACAAAAGGATAAATCCCAGGCCCAGATGAAATGATTCCCAGGATGCTGTGGGAGACAAAGGAGAAGGTTGCAATAACTCGGACATTAATGTTCAAAACCTTTCTAGCCACAGCAGAGATACCATGCTCAGAGGGAGTTAATGTGGTATCATTAACCAAGATGGTAAGTAAGGATAAGCCAGGAAACTATATAGATTAGATTAATGTGTCTAACATCAGTATCAGGGAAACTACTACAAACAAAAAAAACCTCTCAGGGACAGAATTAATCTCTACTTGGAGAGGCAAGGACTAATCAAGGATCAAGGTGACTTTGTCAGGGGGAGATCATGTCTAAAAGATTTGACTGAATGTTTCAAGGAGGTGACTAGGTATATAGATGAAGGTGGTACAGTTGGCATAACCTACATGGATACAATTATGGATCAGACAAGATTTTGCACAGGAGCCTCAGGGTCAAGATGGTAAAAACTTCATGAGGTCCAGGGCAAATTGGCAAGTTGAATCCAAAAATTGGCTGGTGATGATCAAAGGGTATTTGGACTACAGCCGGTGTGCAGTGGTATAAAAGAGGGTTTGGTGTTGGGTCTCTTCCTGGTTCTTGATTACATTAAGTGATTTAAAATAGAAAGTTTGATCAGTAAGTTTGAGGACGACGTGAAAATTGGTGACATCGTAAATAGGGAGGAGGAAATCCATCATTTACAGACAACAGGCTGGTCTAAAACAGTGGCAAATAGAATTTAATGGTGAAAGGTAATGTATCTTGGTAACACCGGCAAGGGAAAGGAGGACACAATGGATGCAGGTTTGCTCATTGAGCTGGAAGTTTCATTTTCAGATGTTTTGTCACCATACTAGGTAACATCATCAGTGAGCCTCTGGATGAAGCTCTAGCGGTATGGCTCGCTTTTTATTTAAGTGATTAGGTTTCCTTGGGTTGGTGATGTCATTTCCTGTGGTGATGTCATTTCCTGTTAATTTTCTTAGAGGTGGTAAATGGGATCCAAGTCTGTGTTTTGTTTGGAATGCCATGCTTCTAGGAATTCTCTCACATGCCTCTCTTTGGCTTGTCCTAGGATTGGGTGTGTTGTCCCATCCTCATCTGTATGTAAGGATACCAGTGAGACAGAGTGGGTCATGTCTTTTTGTGGCTAGTCAATGTCAACAAACACATTGACTTGGATCCCAATTACCACCCCCTGAGAAAAAGAACAGGAAATGACATCACCAACTGAAGGAAACCTAAACACAAATAAAAAGCAGGCCATATCACCAGTGCTTCATCTGGAGGCTCACTGATGATGTTACCTAGCATGGTGATGAAACAGCTGAAAATGAACCTTCCAGCGCAACGAGCAAACCAACATCCAGAACCTCAACCTCAGCTACAAATCTTCTCCAAAAACTCAGAACACAATGAATGGTAAGACCGTAGGAAGTACAGAGAATCAGACGGACCTTGGTGTGCGTGTCCACAGATCCTTAAAGGCTGTAGAACAGGTAGATGAAGGTGGTTACATGGAATAGCTGACTTTGTTAAATCAAGGCATTAAATATAAGTTAGGAAGATGATAAACTTACATAAGACCTTAGTTAGGTCACAGCTGGAGTAATGTGTGTACTCTGGTCACTGTATTATGGAAACATGTAATTACACTGCAGACAATGTATTGGAGATTCACCAGAGTGTGCCAGGGATAGAGCGTGTCAGCTATGACATGAGGTCATAAAGTCTGGGGTTCTCCTTCAAGTAGAGGAGACTAACGGGGTACGTGATTAAGCTCGCAAAAGTATGAGGGACAGAGATAAAGTAAATAGGAAGAAAGTTTCCCCCTCGGGAGAGGAGTCAATAACCAGGGGTCATAGATTTAAAATAGGAGTAGGTGGTTTAGAGGGAAATCTATACACTCAGAATTAGAGTTAGAATTAGGTTTTATTGCCACACGTACTGAAGTGACAATATGGGAGTAGAATGCAAAGTGTACAAAGTCACTGTTCTTTTAGGTACAAAAGGTACATAGCTACAAAATCTGGAGATACAAAGTAGAAAAATTAAACAAAGCTAAAACGTTCAACATTACAGTCCTTCTTAAGTGTTTAGCAATGGACCTGGATCGGAGCTTTTCCAGCACCACTAATCTAGACTCTGAGCTATTCCTCCAACACAGAAGGACTGATGCCTGAAACGTCGATTCGCCTGCTCCTTTGATGCTGCTTGACCTGCTGCGCTTTTCCAGCAACACATTTTCAGCTCTGATCTCCAGCATCTGCAGTCCTCACTTTCTCCTAGTTGATTTTAACCTACTGCGAATCCTCTTGCAAGGATGCCTTCCTTGAAGAAGCTCTCCTCCTCCCTCTACAAGGATCTCAGTGAGTCTCTCTCTCTCTGTGCACACCCCAGGTCATTTCCTCTGCCCAGAAGCTCTTCAGCCAAGTCCTCAAACAGACTCGCTACCACAGCCACATCGCTTTCCTCAGCACCTGTCTACGGAACCGACTGACCCCGCACGGACTCCGGACTATGTTCAGACCAACAAAATTTGGACCCAACCAGGACAACCTGTACCTACAACAAATCCGAAGCCTCCAGCAACAGACCTCCCTCCGGATCCTCCACGCTCCCTGCGGCTCCACGCTCACAGCCATGCGCCGCTAACTTCACTCCCTACAGTCAGCCCTACTCCAGCTCAGGACAACACTCTCCCAGACCTGGAAAGGACCTCTACTGTTCTTCATCCACAGAAGAATTCATACACTAAACAAACAGTTCTTCCTAGCCATATTGGAAATTAGAGATAGTAAGTACCAAAAACTTTCATGTTTCCTGAAGAAGGGCTTATGCCAGAAACGTCAATTCTCCTGCTCCTTGGATGCTGCCTGATCTGCTGCGCTTTTCCAGCAACACAGTTTTCAGCTCTGATCTCCAGCATCTGCAGTCCTCACTTTCTCCTCCTCAACACAGAGACCATTGCCAGTAGTTGGCCTACCTAGAGTCTCTTCACTGCTTCAACACTGGAACAGAGTCACCATCTTGTCTCTAGCATTGACATCGCCACCATGAGTCTGCACTAGACTGATCTCAGCAAAGCAGCTGCCACCTCAAGCCGCCAGGTGCTATACTGGGCTCAAACTTACAACCCAACACCACTGCCATCACCCACCACCAGCACCAACCCGACTCCCCCCTGCCACCCACCCGGAGTACCAACCAGACTCCCTCTGCTGCTGGAAACCAACCTTCCTTCTGACATGCTGGACACCTCAATGCTGTATGAGCTCTCCACAGAAGGTACAATAAAAAAGGTTAAAATAAGTTTCTTAAAAAAGCAGAGAAAGACAAAAATCATTAAAAGCAGATGAAGCAGACGAGCTCTGTGTTATTAGTCTGCTACAGCTCTGAATGTGTCTGCCTCAACGAGTTGTCGAGGTAAGAACCTTTGCAGCATTTCAGAAGTATGTAAATGAATACTTGAAAAGCCATAACGTACAAGGCTACAGGCCAAACACTGGAAAATGGGGAGAGAGTAGATAGGTGCCTGATGATCAGAGCAGAAAGGAGGAGCTGAATGGCTATTTTCCACACTGTAAAACGCAATGACTTTATAACCACTTCTTCTAAGTGTTTCTTCTTTCTGAAGCCAAATGGCAAAATAGATAACCAAACAAAATTGTTTTCTGTAACACCACCTTAAAAAATGACAGAGTGCAGTAGTACACATGGCAGTCTCTTCCCTAACCTACATCCAGTATCTCAGTTTGTTTCTTCATAAAAAATAAACTAGAAATTAAAAAAAGCACTTTGTGTGTTGACTGTCCCTTAGTAAAACTGATTCTTGTGTTCAAACTCAGGAGTGGAATTTGACCCAGGAAATTTGTGATTGGCAAGAAGATGCTGCTAACTGAGCCACAGCTGATAGAACAAAAAAAAACCCAGAAATGTTTAGAGACATGGTTAGTATGATTCAAACCTACATGTGGTGATCCTAATGGATTTCTAATCCATTGCTTTAATTACCCGGCCAAGATTATAAGGCTTTAAATCAACATCTTCATCATTCATGGTGTCTTCCAATTCACTTGGAGTCTGAGCTACTGTGGAAAGATACCCTTTCATGTAAATGTTGTAGCCTAGAGCTATATAGATAATGGTAAAGGTTCCAATTTCTTTCCATCACATTGCTGACCAGGAACCACTCCTACTCTTACTGTCTACCATTGGCACACTGTGGAAGGATTTACAAATTGAAACTCAGTCTGTTTTCCTACATCACCTTAGATGGCCATCATTTCCTGGAGCACAGCAATGATGCTATATACCGTGCCACAAGATTTCTGTTTAAATAGGACTATCACAACAGTGTAATGAAGTGATAATAGGGAAGAACGCTTAAAACTCAAGAAAGTAATAAAAACAAAATTATTTTTCCTCAACATTCATTCTCTTGCTGTTATTTACAAAAGACATGCTGGTGTCAAAAAGTTATAATGATCTCCAGATGAAATAAAAGTTTAGTTCATAAAAAACAAAATTAGCACAATGAAAGATGGCGATCTTTCCCAGGTCCAAATCAAGTGGGCTGCAGAAACATGAACCAGGGAAATCATTGCTCCAGGAAAATGGTTACTGAGAATGATTCCTAATGGAGACATTATCCACAGAAACAGGTTCAGCTCCCACATGCACATATAACAGTGCCCCTCTCGATCCAAAACGAGCTTCACATTTTTGTTCCAATCTTGGAAGAGTCACACATTGCTCCAAACAATGTTGTGACAGGAGCCATTAGCTCCAACAATCTGTCTGTACTCACCATCGATTCAATTCCCAGCCATTTTCTTAACCAGAGTGCTCACAACCAGAGCACTCATTCAGCAACTATAACTTCCAGCATTAAGGCCACCAACCTCCACCTTACCATCATCAGTCACTGCATCTACCATTGGCCAGTGATATCAGTCATTCCTTGATTTTCTGCAGACTTCACTATTTGAAATGTTCTCCTGACCTGCCCCCTATCCATCATACTGTTCATTATCTAGAACTTAGTTGCCTAGATCAAACGCTACTCATCCATCACCAGTGCCCTTTTTCGTACCAATGCTTAAAAAGCTTACATTGTCACACTCGGGTAGAAATGCTTTCCTTGTCTCTTTATATAATACTTCATTCAGTAGTACAACTGCCCACTCCCAGTCTGGAATCTACCACTTCATAGAAGACCACCCTTAAAATTCACCTTCTTACGAAGATGTGGGTCAGCTGCCTTAATCCCCTGATGAAAACACTCGGATGAAATTTTCCAAAACTGTACAGATTCAGTACAAAATCCATTTATCATGTCTATAGTCATTTTGTAAAGTATTACCAATGTTTTCACCTGCCTGAAAATGGTTGTTGCTAGACTATGAATTGCAGATTATAAAGAATAATTTATTAAGTATTGTATGATAAGTATTGTTTAAATCAGTGGCTCCATAAAAAAAAGCTAAATTTTTAAACCAAAAGATTACTGTATTTTCTGGCAAGAGAAAAATATTTACTGAATTTCAAGCTTTGACCTTTTAAGATGTCAATATTGCAGTTTTTTTATTTGCCAATGAAAAGCTATAATTTGGAAATATGTTCTCTATGATTCTGTCAGCAGAAGAATGTGGTAAAGAAGAAGGAGGAACAAAAGTTAGGGAAATCTAGATTCTATCTTCCCAAATATTTTTAATTTGAAGACAGCTCACAATTAGCTCTAAACATGGATTTATGAAAACTCAGAACACTTAGGGTAGCATGCTGCTTTCAGTAAAAACTGAAGGATTGGGTATTTTTATCTCACAAAAGATCACAGATTTATTGCAAACACAATGCTGAGACCTTGATTTGGAGATGCTAACAATATAGTGTGTACTAAACAAGAAAATTATTTCAAGCTGCAGTCATGTAATATTCTTAAATCAGACAAGCTGCTTTCCAGCAAATTCAAAATTCTCTGTATTAAGGGCCAAGTACAATTTCCAAAACTCAGTTCTGTCTTATATGGGATTGCAAAAAATAGAACGAAATTTTATCCTCAAGTGTCTGGTTACTCAGCAAGACGCTTTGTAATGAGGCATTTATGAAATTATTCAAAACATTTATGGATCCTGAATTTAGTCCAATGCAAGTTGAATTGTCATTCTCAAAGACAATATCAGAACATCTGGAGGATTTGAAGAGAGTGTAATTCAGCACACTATCTTCTCACTTCTTGGTTTTGAGGTATAATCGCAACGCTGCTGGTGGAATGCAAGATTCTTTCGGTCACACATCATTCCAGTGATACCACACTAACAGTTAGCCAATTATCTGTTAACCCACACAAAGAGACATGGAGATACTTTTGCACGAAGCACAGAAAGCTAGAACAGATACAGCAGGTAACTAGGAAGATTCAGGAATTGCGAGTGGGTAGGAATTGGTGCTTTGACCGCTGTGGCTGGCATTTGATTCCCAGGTAGGGAGTGATACTTTGGCACTAAATAGGAAAAACTTCTTCAGGACCCTCTCGTAGCAGTGACAGCGCCACTATCCCTGCACTGGGAGGTAAGGGTTCAAGTCCCAACTGTTCCAGACGTGCATTATAACATCTCAAACAGGTTTCAATGAGGAAAAGTAGGTTAATTTTAAAAATAGGGATGTTGGTCCTTATTTCAAGGGGGTTAGAGTGTAAGATTAGCAAAGTCTTATTGTAACTGTACAAGGTGCTGGTGAGACCATGTCGAGAGTAGACATTGGTCTCCTAATTTAAGGAAAGATATCATTTTATCGAAGGCAATTCAGAGATGGTTCACTAGGATGACCCCTTCAGGGAAGGAAATCTGCCATCCTTATCTGGTCTGGCCTACATGTGACTCCAGACCTACAGCAACATGGGTGACTCAACTGCCCTCTGGGCAATTAGGGATGGGCAATAAATGCTGGCCTTGCCAGTGATGCTCATGTCCTGTGAATGAATTTTTAAAAGGTACCTTTTCAAAAAAAACTTGTAAGTTGATTTGTATTATAACCTTGGATTCCCTCAATAGAGGGCAATGCAACTGAAAAACAGCATTTACAATGAGGAGGGAGCCCTGTTACACTGAAATTTTATTCTAATTATCACTTAGCATGCATTTGTGAACAAGTCACAGGCAGGGGTGGAACAAGATGCCAATTTAATTTTTAAAAATCTCAAGTAACGTCTAGAACATTCTTCATGGAACTTTCTTCTTCTTTCATTTGCAGAAATGAAAAAATATCCTGAGGAAGTGAAGTAAGCATTTTTTGTTGGTCAGCTCTTTGTCTCTGATGCTATTTCCTTTTTAAGTCACATCCATGGAGGATGATGTCCACCATGACCTATACGTTATTTTTAAATAGTTGCTGATTAGGAAAGAAAGTTGCCGAACAAGGTGAGAAATGTGAAGCTTTTTAATCGTTCACTCTTCAGGAAGGAGACAAGAATGCCAAAATTTGCAAAAGGGAATAACGATTTACAAAGCACAAAAAAAAGGATGCTGATACTTTTGTTTTGAAGAGATTATTTTATGGGACGTGGGTATCGCTGACAAGCTGGGCATTTATTGTTCATCCCTAACAGCCTTCAAATCATTAGGCCATTACAGAGGGTGGTGAGGAGTTATCGCCATTACTGTATCACATGTAGGCCAGACTAGTTAACGGTGGTCAATTCCCTTCCCTAATATTCACTGCATATATTTAAGAAATAAATAGAAGTTTGGAAGTTAACGTGTCAAAGCATAAAAAGGGGAAGATAGAGATTGGCTTTGAGCTAGGTGATCAGCCATAATCATGTCAAATGGCTGAGCAGGGTTAAATGAACTGTTCCTATTTACCAAGTTTCTCAAAACGACTTTAGTAACCCAAGCCTTTTACAACAATCAATGATGGTAATGGTAAACATAAAACTAAGGCCAGCTTTTATGATGCAGATTGTGTTGTGTTATTTATATATTTTTAAATACTGTACATTATAAATTTAGTTTTTTTTGTTAATAAACATCTGTTTTATTGTTAAAGCAAAATCTGCAAGAGACCACTTTGTTGAAACCAAAATAAAGCACGATTTGTCAAGCTAATTTTCAGTCTGGGATCTCCTTCTTGTCCAGTCATAAGATCAACTGAGATCATAAAACTTTCAATTCTGGATCGGAGTAAATTGAATTCAAATTCCACCAGCAGCCACAATGGGACTTTAATCTGTGTCCCACGGCATTTGCCTAGATCTCTGGCAAACCAGCCTAAGAACATTAGCCAGAGGCCACCATCATCCTGCATTCATATGCAGGAACTATTTGATGCAGATAAATAGGATGTTAAGACATTCTGCCTTCTTCGAATTAATTGAAGCATGAGACAACAATAGGTGATTCTCTATGGCAAACAGTTGACTTGCCAACCCACGAGTTCCCTTTTCTTAGTGTATAAACTGTTGATCCAAATGAAATGTGACTTATTCATATGTGCATTGAGGAGTGCAAGATGAAAAGGTTCAAAAACATTTCTTTTTTCATCGATACATTAAAGTAAGTTGCAGTTAATTCAGAAGAGTGCTAATTACTCTTAGGTTGTGTGATGTCATCAATTCAGAAAATCATGTTAGTTTTAAAGAAAGGCATCAACAAAGGAACCATCGAACTCTGAGCATTTTCCACCAATCAGAATTGGGGTGGTCTGTATGGCAATTCCACTTATGCACACTGAAGCCATATCCCTTCATAACCATATCCATTAAAATGCTTAATAACACAATGAAGCACTTTACACTATTCTTTTGAGAGATACATTGAGAAACCACTTTTTGATAAGTGATTAAAGAATTTAAGACTTAACCCAGCATATAAAATTTAGAATGTAATCAATGATTCCACATACTGGATGTGTAGCATCAGTTTGCGCCTCGGACAATTTGACACTGAATACCTCAAAACTGTTATAGACTTTTACGTTTTCAAGGAAAAGAAAAATCATTTAGCCTTTGAAGATTTCTATATGTCTCAATGCCTTCAATTTGAATATAGGCTGGGTTATCAAAAAAAAAGGTGTAATCCTAAGATTTCATTTCACAGCTACTTTTTCATCGAATGGAAGTATCAATGTGTCAGGTACATTACGAATCCCTGCTGTATCTTTTTTAATATTTAGGCTCAGTGCTATTTAAGTTTTACTGTAGTACTAGACATATGCCACTCTTCAAACCTATAAATGACCACTGTCAAACTTTAGGATAAAAGGTTTTTAAAGCCTAAAGCATTTCAAGAACTTCAATTCAGTTTGTGATCAATACAGGTTTATAAAATGTCCTTCACATTGTAACACACTCCAGGGTGTCACCAAACTATAGGAGAAGCCATTAACCCGAACTTTGGTGAAAGAATTAGACTTTACCATGTATCTTAAAGCAGAAAAAGGGGTTGTTTAGCAATGAAGTGCAAAGAAGAAATGAGACCGCAGTATGAAAGCTCAATTGCATACCAAATTCTCACAGCACAAAAAAAAAAGGAGCCCAATCAGCCCATCATACCCGTATCTGCTCTTGAAGACTGTTGACCAATTTACTCCCACATTTCACATTTTAACCACAATATTGAAAGTAAGTCATCTTCAAATATATATCAAATTGTCTTTTGAAAGTTCCTAAATCAATTTAATTGCATATCCCTTCGGGTCATGCATTCCAGATCTTTAAAAAGGAATGCAATGGAAAGGTCAGCTCATTTCTCCATTATTGTTTTAAATCTGTAATTTTTGGTTACTAATCCACTTGTCATAGGATATAGTGGCTCCTTACTTGTACCATCAACACTCCATATTTCTACTAACTCTACCTTTAACCTTCTTTGGTCTCGAGACAGTTATCCCAGCCTCATTAAGCCTCAGATCACTAGTATCATCTTGACAAATCTTTTCTGCATCCTCTCCATGGCCTTAGCATTCTTCCTATACCATGGTGCACAGAATTGTACACAATGGCCCATCCAAGGTCCAACCAGTAATTTGTACAATGCCCTTGTTTTTCAATTCCTCCTATCAACAGGGTCAAATATCAAGTACGCTTTCTTAAAGTAAAAACCAACAAATCCCCAGGGCTCCATCTGATAGTTTTAAAGTGATTGTGGATGGTCATCATTTTGCAAAATTCCCAAGATTCTAGAATTTTCCCAGCAGTTTGGAAGTTCACAAATGTAACATTGCTATTAAAGAAAGAGAAGAAAAAGAAAAAGAAGAAAAAAAAGAAGAAGAAAAAAGAAAAAGAAAGAAGACAAGGCACTACAAGTTATTTAGTCTGAAATATTTTTATGGAGAAAATGCTGAAGTTTATTAGCAAAATCTTAGCAATGCAATTTCAAAACTTAATCAGATCGTTCGACATCAACTTTGCGTGAAAGGGAACATTTACCAAAAGTGTGTTTTAAGGTGTAACTCAAAGAGTAGGTAAAGAGCAAGTAGATGTAATATAATTGGATTTCCAAAAGGCATTTAATAAGAAGCCCTACTAAAGGTTAGGACATAAGATAAGCAGTTACAGAATGGAGGTAATATATTAGCATGGATAGGAAACAGACATTAAGCAGACGATAACTATAGAACGCCACAAAGATTAGTGCCAGGATCTCCACTATTTTCAATTTACATTAGACAAAAGATATTGATTCTATGTTTTCTTGCACTACAAAGCTAAACAGGAATGGAAGCTAGAAGGAAAATGCCGAAAGATACTTGTATGGACAAGCTATGTGAGGTGGCAAAAAAGTGGCAGACAAAACACAGAGTGAGGAAGTGTGAAGTTCTTCACTTTGGAAGAAACATCTTAAAAAGATCTGAAAAGTCTGAATGTTGATATTGAGAAGAACTGTTACAAGGAACACTCCAAGTTAATGTAGGTATGATAAGCAACGTGATCTCACAGAATACAGGGAGAACTAGCTCAAAAGGTAGAAGACAGAGGGTGGTGGTGGAGGGTTGTTTTTCAGACTGGAGGCCTGTGACCAGTGGAGTGCCACAAAGATCAGTGCTGGGTCCTCTACTTTTTGTCATTTACATAAACGATTTGGATGTGAGCATGAGAGGTACAGTTAGTAAGTTTGCAGATGACACCAAAATTGGAGGTGTAGTGGACAGCGAAGAGGGTTATCTCAGATTACAACAGGATCTGGACCAGATGGGCCAATGGGCTGAGAAGTTGCAGATGGAGTTTAATTCAGATAAATGTGAGGTGCTGCATTTTGGGAAAGCAAATCTTAGCAGGACTCATACACTTAACAGTAAGGTCCTAGGGAGTGTTGCTGAATAAAGAGACCTTGGAGTGCAGGTTCATAGTTCCTTGAAAGTGGAGTCGCAGGTAGATAGGATAGTGAAGGCGGCATTTGGTATGCTTTCCTTTATTGGTCAGAGTATTGAGTACAGGAGTTGGGAGGTCATGTTGCGGCTGTACAGGACATTGGTTAGGCCACTGTTGGAATATTGCGTGCAATTCTGGTCTCCTTCCTATCAGAAAGATGTTGTGAAACTTGAGAGGGTTCAGAAAAGATTTACAAGGATGTTGCCAGGGTTGGAGGATTTGAGCTATAGAGAGAGGCCGAACAGGCTGTGGCTGTTTTCCGTGGAGTGTTGGTGGCTGAGGGGTGACCTGATAGAGGTTTACAAAATTATGAAGGGAATGGATAGGATAAATAGGCAATATCTTTTCCCTGGGTTCGGGGAGTCCAGAACAAGAGGGCATAGGTTTAGGGTGAGAGAGGAAAGATAGATAGATTTAATATATATATATAAAAGACCTACGGGGCAACTTTTTCACACAGAGGGTGGTACTTATATGGAATGAACTGCCAAAGGAAGTAGTGGATGCTGGTACAATTGCAACATTTAAGAGGCATTTGGATGGGTATAAGAATAGGAAGGGTTTAGAGGGATATGGGCCAGGTGCTGGCAGGTGGGACTAGATTAGGTTGGGATATCTGGTTGGCATGGACGGGTTGGACCAAAGGGTCTGTTTCCATGCTGTACATCTCTATGCCTCCATGAAGGAAAATGTGACATTGATCATCATTGGAAGTTTTGCTAAACTGTATAAAGCAAAAGGAAGTTAAATTGCTATAGTTCCAGAGGATCATAGAGCTGGTCTCTTATTAGAGAGAGATGACTGATTATGGTTTAACCCAAGCATCACTACAAATCAGGCAAGGACGGAGGTTGAGAAGGAAGGACCCTAACTGGAAATTGTATAAAGCTTTAATGAAACCAAAACTAGACTATGGTGCGCAATCTTGGTCTTCATTTCAAAGGAAAGCTATATTTGCATTAGAGTTTGTCCAGCAAAGGTTTACTAGGTTTAATGCTGGTATGACAGACAATGAACAGCTGAATACTTTGGAACCATATTCTTTGGATTTATAAAGAAATTAGTGACAATCTTATTGGGACATGAAACTTCCTGGTGGACTGACAGTAGAACTGAGTAATCATTTCCCCTGACTGGGAAGCTAGAATATGGGACAGAGTCTCAGGATGGATTGAAAGTTGAATGGAAAACCATTTGGATTTGGGTACTAGAATTACAACTTCAAAAAGTTCTAAATCAAATTGTGCAGTATAATTAATACTGGAAGGTCTGTGACAAAACAAGGAAAACATTAATAAACCTGATCAATGAAAATATAATTAGCAAGTAAATGGCACAATAACTGAGTGACACATTTGTGGGGAAACCATGTGTTCCTTGGAAACAAAAGGTTGAAATGGAGTAGAGAAATACAGGGATCTGGGACCCACAACATTAAAACAAGTAAATACAGATTAACAAAGACATTTTAAAAAAGCACAAAGATGGCAGGCAGCATGGTATCTCAGTGGTTAGCACCGTTGTCTCATATCGCCAGGGACCTGGGTGTGATTCCACCCTTAGGCAACTGTCTACAGAGTATACATATTCTTGTGTCTGTGTGGGTTTCCTCTGCGAGCTCTGATTTACTCCCACAGTTCAGAGATATCCAGATTAGGTGAATTGGCCATGGGAAATGTAGGGTTACAGGGATAGGGTAGTGGGTGGGATACTCTCCGGAGGATCGCTGTGAACTCAATGGGCTGAATGGCCTTACTTACTTATGCCTGAAACATCGATTCGCCTGCTCATTGGATGCTGCCTGACCTTCTGTGCTTTTCCAGCACCACACTCTTGACAAAGATTCTGTGATGTCCATTTTTAAAGACTGTTGAAAGTTAAGAGTTTATGTTATGTTTTATTAAATCCTGAGTTAGAGCAAACTTGGAGTGTTGGCCTTCATGTTATAAAGAGACTGAAAATTTATATTCATCAAAAAGATTGATCAGGATTGAATTCTTACAAAAGACTGAGGAGTCACCAGTTAGAAATCACTAGGATATGTATAAATTTGGTATGTAAACATTAAAATGCCTCCAATTATAAGAAATAATTACTGATTTGCTCATGGCCTCTAATTATAAATCCTGTACAGAAACATCTTACCTCAAAAATGGTTAGAATACGAAAGTTGCTGCCACAAGGGATAGTCAGGTCAAGTAGCAGAGATGCATTTAAGAGGAATTGAGTTAAACTCATGGTGGGGGGTGGTGAAGGAATTGAATGATAGGTTAGTTGGATTAAAACAAAGATGGGCAAGTGGAGGCTGATCTGGTGAATAAAAAAAAAGGTCAATTCGGACTGGTTCTGAATTAGAAATATTTTATTGTGTCACAAGCAAAGCAATATCGTGCCATCCACAAGGGATTTGCTGCATTCTATTATCCCATCAGTAAAGCACCTGCTTACCAACCATCTCACTCCCCTTAGCCAATTTTGTACCAGTACGAGTTACCGGTGTCTCTTTAACAGCATGTGCTTCTAGTTTCAGGATAAGACATGTGGTACATCATCAATGCCTTTGAAAGTTAACATACACAAAATATCTACTGTACTATTAACTTTTGCTGTTAATGCATTACTTCAAAAATAACTCCGTTACATTTATTAGCCAATACTTAAAGAGTTCATACAGGTCATCCATTACAAACTCATGTATCTCCAAATGAACACTAATTTTGCCTTTGTCAATGGTCTCTCACTGCTGATATTAAAATATTTAGCCTATATTTAATCAAGTCGATTTCCCTTCCATCTATTTCTCAAGCATGTTTCAATACTTGCCATCCTCCAGCCTTTTGGAAAAACTCCCACATCCACAAAACAAATTCTGAATAGAGGTTCAACTATCTACCCTCACAAACAAGGCACCATGCAATAATCAAGAGACTAATTCCAAATCCTACATTGCTATGGCAAATGAAGGGCACAATAATTTAGCACTGTGAAATAAAAGCAAAAATTACTACAGAAACTCAGTAGGTCTGGCAGCATCTGTGAAGAGAAAGCACAGTCAACACTTTTAAGTTTTGCCACCCTGAAAAATCTAATATTGTAGTTTATTTTGAAACTGGGAAAACTCTTTTCTCTTTTGGCCATGGAATCTTGTACATCATGTCAAATCCTTGCCCAGTCCAGCAGCAACTTTGTCAATAGTGTATCAAATGCTACACGAATACCTCAAGCTCATGTGTTGAAGTGGATAGGGCTTGAATCCAGAACTTTTTGAACTGGAAAACACTTCTAACTTCATCAAGCTAAAGTCTGACTTCATAGACCTTTGTAAAACAGGCAGGAGGCTGGAAGAACACAGCAAGCCAAAGAGCACCAGGAGATGGAGTAGTCTTTGGAGCACCCTTTAAATTAAAGCTAGTGTAGATTTTGCCCCGTATTGGTCTCTTAATTCACCCTCTGCCATTTCCCAGTTGTTTCCTTGCATTAGTCCTTGTTGAATCAATGGGGGTACTGTGCTTTTAAAAGGAAAAGTATTAGCAGTTACATGCATCAAACCAGAACCAAACACATGACTGTCATCCGCCCCACATGGGTTACCGCCACATTAAAAAGGAACTTTGGAAGCATACTTCTTTTAAAAAGTGTAACGCACGGTTTTTTTTATAGCGGGAGAAAGATTTCCCCGAGTTAGGTATATCAAGACAGCTACACCCGATGCAAAGACAACAGCAGCCTGAAAGTCCCTGGGAATGTGCGTGTGCATTCCTGCCTTCCCGCAAGTAGTTCTGCATTTCTGAAAAAACGTTCATCTTTATCAACTTCCTCATGAAATAGTGACAAACAATTCAGACATCTCACCTATTGATTCTCTGAGCGAACGCTCTCCGCTCTGAATTCAATGTAGCCATGGATCCTGTGTGTGTATATCCTGGGAATGTCGCCGAGGAACCGATAGCAAGGTTTAGGATCCAATCTTCAAAATACCACAGCGGGGTGGAAACTTCCGCATTTTCACCTTTCTCGCCAACCCTAGAGCCAATTGTGTACGAGGGGACTGGCTGGCTCGCTCTGTGTGTCGAGATTAAAGGTCGAGTCACTTTCCAGGGCATTCGTTCACATTTTCTGAGTGATAATGTTCACATAGCCAGCAGTAAAACATGCATTGCACCAATTTACAATGATTAATTAGAAACTGCGTTTAAAAGGAAAATATAGAATGACATCTTTCGCTAGAGATGGACAAGAACCGCATTTGTACTTGTAACATTGGCGCAACTTTGGTAATATTATTGACTTTAGAGAATATAGATACTATCTGGCAAAATACTGCAGATGCTGGAAACATGAAATAAAAACCAAAAATTGCTGGAGAAATTCAGAGGGTCTAGCAGCATCTGTGGAGAGAGAAGCAGAATTAACGTTTAGAGTCCAATATAACTTATTCAGAACCGAAACAGTTGTTCTGACGAGAGTTAAGAAAAAAAGTCTAACAAATGTGTGGGTGCAGAGTCCATGTGTATATTTAAGTCTGAGATGGATACATTCTCGATCAGAAGGGGAATCTAGGTTAATGGGGAGAGGGAAGGGATATTGTATTGTTAAAACGTGCCAATAAAGGGATATGTCTAAAAGGAGATGTGAGGTGATCCTATTGAATGGCAGAGCAAGCACGATGGCCGACACCTTTTCCTATTGCTAACAGTCTTGTGGCAAAATCATACCTTACAGCACCTGTCTTTGGATCCCCCATTCCCATTGCTTGACTCAATGTAAGAAATTATGGTAGAGTGGTTGGGAACCCCAGGAGGAGGTGGGCTGGGACACCTTAATATTGATTCGAGATACCATGAAGTTTCAGATTTGTTCTAATCAACCTCCTCAGAGATGTTATTACACACCACTGGATCAGGTGGGATGTGAACCCAGGGTTCCTGACTCAGAGGTGGGAGCAGTACCACTACAGCAGAGAATTGTTACACAGTCAGTGCAAAAATGAACCAGCTGATTACTATCTCTCAGACTCCCTCGGCAAATGAATCCATATATCTCCATTGTCACAATTAGTGATACAGGCCCCCAGATTTGCTTGGTTACAACATTGTGGTGCACTTTAGATCAGATTATCTACAGTCAACAAACAGGCCATTTGGCCCAATAAATCCACGCTGACCCTCCACAGAGTTACCCACCCAGACCCATTCCCCTGCCCTATATTTACCCCTGATTCATGCACCTAACACTATGGGCAATTTCGCATGGCCAATTCACCCAACCTGCGCATCTTTGGATTGTGGGAGGAAACCAGAACACCCAGAGGAAACCCAAGCAGACATGAGGAGAATGTGCAAACTCTACATGGTCACCCAAGGGTGGAATTGAACACAGGTCCCTGGTGCTGTGAGGCAGCATTGCTAACCACTGAGCCACCATGCCACCATTTTGTGTGAGTTATTAAGTTAAAGGTGCAAGATAAATTTGAAAAAACTATTGTTTTAGGAAGAAATACAAGAACAGGAAATGCATATAATATGCTTTGGTTAAAGACCTTCAAGATTCATCACCAGTTGTCACCACAAGACCATAAGGTATAGGAGCAGAATTAGGCCATTCGGCCCATCAAGTCTGCTCCCCATTCGATCATGTCTGATATCTTTCTTAACTCCATTCTCCTGCAGTCTCCCTGTATCCCTTGATTCTCTTCCTAATCAAGAACATATCTCGTTCCTTTATCCAGGTTGTTAATGCATCATATGAACATTTATGGTCCTAACATGGACCTGTGTGGAACTCCTCTAGTCACCAGCTGACATCCTGAAAAAGATGCCCCCACTTCCTGCCTTCTACCAGTCAGCCAATCCTCCATCCATGCCTAACATCATGTTTCCCCTAAGACCATTGGCTTGTATTTAGCAGCTTCCTGTGCGGCACCATATCAAAGGTCTTTTGGAAATCCAAATAGATCTTGTCCACTGACTCTCCTTTGTCTAACATGCTCGTTACCTCCTCAAAACATTCCAACAGATTTATCAGGCATAACCTCTCCTTTACCAAATTAACTCTGCCCTACTTTGTCATCTTTGGCAAAACTGGACATCTATGAGTTCAGATATATTTTCTAATCAACCTGTTTGGAGATGTTATTATACATCTCTGGAGAAGGTGAGACTTGAACCTAGTTTTCTTGAGTTAGAGGGCAGGATACTACTACTATGGCACAAGTAGCTCTTCTGATGAATATGGTTGTCAGACTGGGCTGTATAAGAGATAGTGTGTTAATCACATGAAGAAAAATCTAATGATCTTACCTTTGTCAATCTACTTGTCACAGATGCATCTATCCAAATCAATAATAATAAGACTGACCTAGAAGGGACTGCAACCTATCTTTACACTGAGGATACACTCTATCCAAGGACAGTGATAGTTGTGTCTGGGATATTCTCAGTCTCAAACAAGTTAGTTAAATAACAAATCCACACTTCCAAAACCTTTCCTTCCTATAGTTTCTGGGTTTAACCTTTAAACCCCCTTTTGAAGAAGGGTGTAATGTTTACAATTCTCCATTTGCCTGACACCACCTTTCTATCCAAGGATGATGGAATACTATTATCAGTACTTCTGCAATTTCAATTCTTAAATCCCTCAAAATCCTCAGTTTGATTTGGTTCATTGACTTAACAGCTTTCAATACTGACAAGCTTTCCAAAGCAGCACCCCCCCCCATCTGTTTTTCGCCCGTTCAGTGACTCAACTACTTCCTCTTTCACGATGACTTTGGCAGCGGCCCTTCTCTGGTAAAGACAGATGCAAAGCATTAACTGAGTATTTCAGTCATGCTTACTTCCTGACTCCCCAAAGCCTGTTCACCATGTACAAGAGACAAGTCAGGAATGCGATGGAAAACTCCCCATTTATCTGAGTGACTGCAGGTCTACCTACACTTAAGAAGTTTGACACCATGAGGGCAAAGCAACTGACTTGACTGGCACTCCAGTCACCATTTTCAGCATCTATTTCTTCACCACTAATGCAGATTGGCAGCAGAGTAGATGCACAGTAGCAATTCACTGCAGCTCATTGACAGCATGGTTCAAACCTGTGACCTCTACCAGAAGGACAATGAAAGCAGTTGCATGGGAGCAACATCATCTGCATGCTCCCCTCCAATCCACACATCATCCTCATATGGAATTGTATTACTGTTCCTTCAGTGTTGTTGGGTCAAAATCTGTAAAACCTTTCCTAATAGCTCTATGGGTGTGCCTGCACCCCTTAGGTTTCTGCAATTCAAGGCAACAATTCACCACCATCTTCTGAATGGCAATTATTGGCAGGTAATAAGTGTAGACTCATTTATAATGCTTGCATTCTGAGTGAATTAAAAAATCACCCTCCCCCCATACCTTTTTACTATCTATATGTTTGAAGAAAACTTTGACATTCAATTTTATGTTAGCTGCCAGTCTCTGCTTAAACTGTCTCTGCTTCTCTTACACTCCTGCTTTATTTTTTGTTCTGATCTTTCTATATTCAGCCTGGTTTTTGCTTGTATTAGTCACTTTATCTGCTTCAACTTATTCTTTATCTGTTTCACCATGCAAGGAGCACAGAGGCCTGTAATTTGTCATCAAGTCACCCTTTATTTACATGTACATAGGCTCTAACCAGCCAGCTCAGATCCAGCCTCTCGGAAGAAGAAACTGTCTGAATCTCCTGTTTGTATCTGTCAGCCAGGGCTCCCTGATTGGCTCAAGGTAATAATCCAAAACAGGTATTTCATAGTCAATGAGATCTGCCTGGTCCTTGTTCCAGTTACTATAAACTCTGTCTTATTTTGACCACCTTCCCCCAATGTGGGAATATTGCTCAATCCCACTTGAACTATCTCCCGTTTAATGGCAACCTATTACTTTGTTACAGGTTTTCCTGCCAGTGTTTGTTCACAATTAACCGGCCAAGATCCATTCCCCTCCCCTGATATTGACCCTCCCCCAGTGAATTACTTTTTTTATTCTGGATTGTTTTACCGATCATTACCACCAAGCCAGGGCATCAACATTGTTTCGATGAGGAATGTAGAGAGATAGATAACATTTATGGAAATGAGAGACAACAAAGGACTACACACTTGCTAAATTACAGATACAGTCTTTTATAGACTGAGTTAAGCAATCCCACAATCAGCAGATTCTAAATAAAAGTCATGGGACTTGAAACATAAAAACTGTTTCTTTTTCCAGATCTCTCCGGCATTTTCTGTTTTTATTTTGAGTTTTTAGTCAATTTAGTTTAAGCTCCCTGATGTGAAAAAATGTCTGAGTAGACTGGTGCAGGAAAGGCTGCAGGCCCTGAAAACATTCCGGTAGCAGTACTATCAAACTATTTGTGCTTAAGATAAATAACAAGAGCTTCTTTAAATGTAAACAAAAACAAAGACAGAGGCCAAAGTGAACATAAAGCACTTAGAGAATGAGCAATGGGAAATTATAATAGCCAGGCAGGAATTGGCAGAGGAGTTGAACAAATAATTTGTATCGGTCTTTTCAATAGAGGTATTAATACAATTCCAAAATTACTAAATAACCAAGGTACAAAATGGAGAGGAAGTAAATGCAATAACTGCCAGTAGAGAAAAAGTACTAAGAAAATTAAGGGGACTAAACACGGATACATTCCCTGGACCTGGGATGCATCCTAGGATATTAAAGGAAGTAGCTACAGATTTAGTGGATGCATTGGAAGCAATCTTCCAAGAATTTGATTCTGGAAGAGTCCCAGAGGATTAGAAAACAGAAAGCTGTCAATGTAACACCCTTATTTAAAAAGGAAAGGAAACAAAAAAAAACAGGTAACCACAGACATGTTCGGTTAACATCTGCTATTAGGAAAATGTTAAAGTTTGTTATAAACGAGATAATAGCAATGCATTTCAAAGCAGATAATATGATCAAGCAGAGTCCACATGGCTTTATAAAGGGGAAATCATGTCTGACAAGTTTATTAGAATTCTTTGAGGAGGTAACAAGCAGGACAGGTAAAAGGGAAGATGTGGATGTAATATATTTAGATTTCAGAAGGTGTTTAACAAGGAACCATACATTAAGCTATTTAATAAGATAAGAGCTCATGGTATTGAAGATAGGGTCATAGAGTCATAAAGATATACAGCATGGACGCAGACCCTTTGGTCCAACCTGTCCATGCCGACCAGCTATCCCAACTCAATCTAGTCCCACCTGCCAGCACCTGGCCCATATTCCTCCAAACCCTTCCTATACCCATATACCCATCCAAATGCCTCGTAAATGTTGCAATTGCACCAGCCTCCACCACATCTTCTGGCAGCTCATTCTATACATGTACCACCCTCTGCATGAAAAAGTTGCCCTGTAGGTCTCTTTTATATCTTTCCCCTCTCACCCTAAATCTAGGCTCTCTCGTTCTGGACTACCCCACCCCCAGGGAAAAGACTTTGCCTATTTACCCTATCCATGCCCCTCATAATTTTGTAAACCTCTATAAGGTCCAGGGAAAACAGCCCCAGACTGTTCAGCCTCTCCCAGTAGCTCAGATGCTCCAACCCTGGCAACATCCTTGTAAATCTTTTCTGAACCCTTTCAAGTTTCACAACATCTTTCAGATAGGAAGGAAACCAGAATTCCACACATTATTCCAACAGTGGCCTAACCAACGTCCTGTACAGCCACAACATGACCTGCCAACTCCTGTACTCAATACTCTGACCAATAAAGGAAAGCATACCAAACGCCTTCTTCACTATCCTATCTACCTGCGACTCCACTTTCAAGGAGCTATGAACCTGCACTTCAAGGTCTCTTAGTTCAGCAACACTCCCTAGGACCTTACCGTTAAGTGTATAAGTCCTGCTAAGATTTGCTTTCCCAAAATGCAGCACCTCACATTTATCTGAATTAAACTTCATCTGCCACTTCTCAGCCCGTTGGCCCATCTGGTCCAGATCCTGTTGTAATCTGAGGTAACCCACTTCGCTGTCCACTACACCTCCAATTTTGGTGTCATCTGTAAACTTACTAACTGTACCTCTTATGCTCACATCCAAATCATTTATGTAAATGACAAAAATTAGAGGGCTCAGCACCAATCCTTGTGGCACTCCACTGGTCACAGGCCTCCAGTCTGAAAAACAACCCCCCACCACCATCCTCTGTCTTCTACCTTTGATCCAGTTTCTGTATCCAAATGGCTAGTTCTCCCTGTATTCCATGAGATCTAACCTTGCTAATCAATTTCCCTTGGGGAACCTTGTCGAACGCCTTACTAAAGTCCATACAGATCACATTTACTGCTCTGCCATCATCAATCTTCTTTGTTACTTCTTCAAAAAACTCAATCAAGTTTGTGAGACATGATTTCCCATGCAATTTCCCCTCAGACGTGGTTGACGATGCTCTCTCCAACGCATCTCCTCCACATCCCGCTCCTTCACCCTTGAACCCCGCCCCTCCAATCGCCACCAGGACAGAACCCCACTCGACCTCACCTTCCACCCCACCAACTTCCAGCTACATCATATCATCCTTTGTCATTTCCGCCACCTCCAAACAGACCCCACCACCAAGGATATATTTCCCTCCCCTTCCCTATCAGCGTTCCGGAGAGACCACTCCCTCTGTGACTCCCTCGTCAGGTCCACACCCCCCACCAACCCAACCTCCACTCCCGGCACCTTCTCCTGCAACTGCAAGAAATGTAAAACTTGAGCCCACACCTCCCCCCTCACTTCCCTCCAAGGCCCCAAGGGATCCTTCCATATCCGTCACAAATTCACCTGCACCTCCACACACATCATTTACTGCATCCGCTGCATCCGATGTGGCCTCTTATACGTTGGGGAGTCAGGCCGCCTACTTGCAGAACGTTTCAGAGAACACTCTGGGACACCCACACCAACCAACCCAACCGCCCCGTGGCTGAACACTTCAACTCCCCCTCTCACTCCACCAAGGACATGCAGGTCCTTGGCCTCCTCCATCGCCAGACCATGGCAACACGATGCCTGGAGGAAGAGAGCCTCATCTTCCACCTAGGAACCCTCCAACCACACGGGATGAATGCAGATTTCTCCAGCTTCCTCATTTCCCCTCCTCCCACCTTATCTCAGTCCCAACCCTCAGACTCAGCACCGCCTTCTTGACCTGCAATCTTTTTCCCGACCTCTCCGCCCCACCCATCTCCAGTCTATCACCCTCACCTTAACCTCCTTCCCCCTATCGCATTCCCAACGCCCCTCCTCCCTACCTTTTATCTGAGCCGGCTTGGCACACCTTCCTCATTCCTGAAGAAGGGCTTATGCCCGAAACATTGATTCTCCTGCTTCTTGGATGATGCCTGACCTGCTGCGCTTTTCCAGCGACACATTTTTCAGCTATGAATTCCCACGCACAAAGCCATGTTGACCATCCACAATCAGTCCTTGCCTTTCCAAATACATGTACATCCTGTCCCTCAGGATTCCCTCCAACAACTTGCCCACAACCGAGGTCAGGCTCACCAGTCTATTGTTCCCTGGCTTGTCTTTACCATCCTTCTTAAACAGTGGCACCACGTTAGCCAACCTCCAGTCTTCTGGCACCTCACCTGTGACTATCGATGATACAAATATCTCAGCAAGAGGCCCAGCAATCACTTCTCTAGCTTCCCACAGAGTTCTCAGGTACACCTGATCAGGTCCTGGGGATTTATCCACTTTTAACCGTTTCAAGACATCCAGCACTTCCTCCTCTGTAATCTGGACATTTTGCAAGATGTCACCATCTATTTCCCTACATTCTATAGCTTCCATATCCTTTTCCACAGTAAATACTGATGCAAAATATTCATTTATTATCTCCCCCATTTTCTGTGGCTCCACACAAAGGCTGCCTTGCTGATCTTTGAGGGGCCCTATTCTCTCCCTAGTTACCCTTTTGTCCTTAATATATTTGTAAAAACCCTTTGGATTCTCTTTAATTCTATTTCCCAAAGCTATCTCATGTCCCCTTTTTGCCCTCCTGATTTCCCTCTTAAGTATACTCCTACTGCCTTTATACTCTTCTAAGGATTCACTCGATCTATCCTGTCTATACCTGACATATGCTTCCTTCTTTTTCTTAACCAAACCCTCAATTTCTTTAATCATCCAGCATTCCCTATAGTTACCAGCCTTCCCTTTCACCCTGACAGGAATATACTTTCTCTGGATTCTTGTTATCTCATTTCTGAAGGCTTCCCATTTTCCAGCCGTCCCTTTACTTGCGAACATCTGCCTCCAATCAGCTTTCAAAAGTTCTTGCCAAAACCGTCAAAATTGGCCTTTCTCCAATTTAGAACTTCAACTTTTAAATCTGGTCTATCCTTTTCCATCACTATTTTAAAATGAATAGAATTATGGTCGCTGGCCCCAAAGTGCTCCCCCACTGACACTTCAGTCACCTGCCCTGCCTTATTTCCCAAGAGTAGGTCAAGTTTTGCACCTTCTCTAGTAGGTATATCCACATACTGAATCAGAAAATTGTCTTGTACACACTTAAGAAATTCCTCTCCATCAAAACCTTTAACACTATGGCAGTCCCAGTCAATGTTTGGAAAGTTAAACTCCCTACCATAACTACCCTATTATTCTTACAGATAGCTGAGATCTCCTTACAAGTTTGTTTCTCAATTTCCCTCTGACTATTGGGGGGTCTATAATACAATCCCAATAAGGTGATCATCCCTTTCCTATTTCTCAGTTCCACCCAAATAACTTCCCTGGATGTATTTCTGGGAATATCCTCCCTCAGCACAGCTGTAATACTATCCCTTATCAAAAATGCTACTCCCCCTCCTCTCTTGCCTCCCTTTCTATCTTTCCTGTAGCATTTGTATCCTGGAACATTAAGCTGCCAGTCCTGCTCATCCCTGAGCCATGTTTCTGTAATTGCTATGATATCCCAGTTCCATGTTCCTAACCATGCCCTGAGTTCATCTGCCTTCCCTGTTCGGCCCCTTGCATTGAAATAAATGCAGTTTAATTTATTAGTCCAACCTTGTCCCTGCCTGCCCTGACTGTTTGACTCACTTCTGTTCTCAGCTGTACCCGTCTCAAATCGATCTCTTTCCTCACTATCTCCCTGGGTCCCAACTCCTCAGCCATGCATTCATCTGCTCTATCCTCCTATTCCTGCCCTCACTAGTTCGTAGCACTGGGAGTAATCCGGATATTACTACCCTTGAGGACCTCCTTTTTAAATTTCTGCCTAACTTTCTGTAACCTCCCTTCAGAATCTCAACCTTTTCTCTTCCTATATCGTTGGTTCCAATGTGGACAGTGACCTCTTGCTGGCCCCTCTCCCCTGTGAGAACATTCTGCCCCCTCTCTGAGACATCCTTGATCCTGGCACCAGGGAAACAACACACCATTCTTCTTTTTCTCTGCTGGCCACAGAAATGTCTGTACCTTGGACTACAGAATCCCCTAACACAATTGATCTCTTGGAAGCCGATGTACCCCTCATTGCATTAGAGCCAGTCTCAATACCAGAAACTTGGCTGTTTGTGCTACGTTCCCTTGAGAATCCATCACCCTCTACATTTTCCAAAACAGCCTACCAGTTTGAAATGGGTATATCCACAAAAGACTCCTGCCCTAGGTGCCGACCTCTCTCACCCTTCCTGGAGCTAACCCATCTATGTGACTGTAACTGAGACTTTCCCCCCTTCCTATAACTGTCATTCATCACATACTGTTGCTGTTGCAAATTCCTCAACGCTTCTATCTGTCTCTCCAACCGATCCACTCAATGTCATAAGATTCACATCCAACAGCATTTATGGCAGATATAATCCGCAGTAACCCTTAAACTCTCTTTAAACTCCCACATCTGACAAGAAGTACTTATCACTGCAAAGGCCATTTTTGCTCCTTCACAATCTACAGACCCAGAAAATAACACCGTCTTATTCCTCTACAAAACACTGCCCCAGGTTAAGTTAATTGCTGCGATAGGGTTAGGATCAGCATGGATAGAAACTTGGCTAAGTAGTAGAAGACAGAGAGTTGGGAGTAGAGGACATTTTCAGGATGGAAACTGATAACTAGTTGAGTGTCACAGATATCAGTGCTGGGGCCACAATTGTTTACAATATATATTAATGACTTGGATGAGGAAAGTAAATGTGCTAGCACCAAGTTTACAGACAACTCAAAAAGAAGTCCGAAGGCAAGTGGTGAGGGTGACGCAAAGAGTCTGTAAAAGGATATAGACTAGTCCCACCATCCCTTCCTGGCACCCTCCCTGCCACTGCAGGAATTGCAAAACTTGCACCCACATCTCCTCCCTCACCTCCATCCAAGGCCCCAAAGGAGCCTTCCACATCCATCAAAGTTTTACCTGCACATCCACCCATATCATTTATTGTATCCGTTGCTCCCGATGTGGTCTCCTCTACATTGGGGAGACTGGGCGCCTCCTAGCAGAGCGCTTTAGGGAACATCTCAGGGACACCTGCACTAATCAACCACACCGCCCTGTGGCCCAACATTTCAACTCCCCCTCCCACTCAGCCGAGGACATGGATGTCCTGGGCCTCCTTCACCGCCGCTCCCTCACCACTCGACGCCTGGAGGAAGAACGCCTCATCTTCCACCTCGGAACACTTCAACCCCAGGGCATCAATGTGGACTTCAACAGTTTCCTCATTTCCCCTTCCCCCACCTCACCCCAGCTCCAGCCTTCCAGCTCAGCACCACCCTCATGACCTGTCCTACCTGCCTATCTTCCTTTCCACCTATTCACTCCATCCTCCTCTCTGACCTATCACCTTCATCCCCACCCCCATTCACCTATTGTACTCTGTGCTACTTTCTCCCCACCCCCACCCCCCTCCATTTATCTCTCCACCCTGCAGGCTCCCTGCCTCCATTCCTGATGAAGGGCTTTTGCCCGAAATGTCGATTTTCCTGCTCCTCGGATGCTGCCTGACCTGCTGTGCTTTTCCAGCACCACTCTAATCTAGACTCTAGTTACGCTAGTGGGCATTAACATGACAGAGGAATATAATGTGGGAAAGTGTGAGGTTATACACATTGACAGGAAGAATTAAAAAACTGAATATTATTTAAATGGAGAAAGAGTGTGGAAATAAGTTGCATCGAGGGATATGAGGGTGCAGCTAGCACACACATTTATCAGGTAATGGGAAATGCAAATGGACTGGAATGGAATATACAATAAGGGGACATTTTTAAGGCTACACAAGAAACTGGTTGGACTACACCTGGAACAGTGTTCGTCTCTTTATCTAAAGCTAGATATAATGGCATTGGAGACAGATTAGATTACCTACAGTGAGGAAACAGACCATTCAGCCCAACAAGTCCACACCGACCCTCTGAAGAGTAACCCATCCAGCCCCATTCCCCTACCCTATATTTATCTCAGACTCGTGCACCTGATACCATGGCCACCTAAACTGCACCTCTTTGGATTGTGGGAGGAAACCCACGCAGGCATGGGGAGTATGTGCAAACCCACGCAGACAATGGGGAGTATGTGCAAATTCCACACAGACAGTCGCCCGAGGCAGGAACGGAACTTGAGTCCCTGGCGCTGTGAGGCAGCAGTTCTAACCACTGAGCCACTGTGCCATCACAGTCCAGAGATGGTTTGGTAGGTTGATCCTGGGTATGATGGAACTTTCTTATGAGGAGAGGTTGAGTAGGTTGAGCTTGTACTTATTGGAGTTTAGAAGAATGACAAGTAACCTTATTGAAATATACAAGATTCTTAAAGAACTTCAGAGGGTAGATGCAGAGAGGTTGTATCCCCTTAAGGGAGAGTCTGAGACCAAAAGGTATAATCTCAGAGTAGGGAGTGGTCTTTTTAAGACAGAGATGAGGAGGACAGTGGATCTGTGAAATTCTTTTACCACAGATCAACTATCAAGGCTGGGTCATTAAGTATATTCAAGGCTGAGATTTACAGATTTTCAATCAGTAAGTCTATCAAGAGCAATGGGGTGAAAGTAGGAAAGTGGAATTAAGACATCAGATCAGCCATGATCCTGTTGAATAGTGGAGCTGAATGGGCTGAATGGGCTGAATAGTTTACTTCTGTTTAGATGTCTTATGACCTGATGGTCTTCCCCTGTACTTTGGAAGCAATGGAAGCCATTTCCCCATTTCACAGAAAATCCTAGTGGATTTATTTTGCCTTCCTTTCCGTTGGCATAATGGTTACAACTTCAGTGATTATGAACACCAATGGTGCAGAGATTATCTGTGGCTTTATTTGAATGCCAGTAATGTTCCTTTGTATTTCCTCATTTACGAGGAGAAAGTGAGGACTGCAGATGCTGGAGATCAGAGCTGTAAATGTGTTGCTGGAAAAGCGCAGCAGGTCAGGCAGCATCCAAGGAACAGGAGAATCGACGTTTCGGGCATAAGCCCTGAAGAAGATTCCTGAAGAAGGGCGTATGCCCGAAACGTTGATTCTCCAGTTCCTTGGATGCTGCCTGACCTGCTGCGCTTTTCCAGCAACACATTTTCAGCTCGTTTCCTCATTTACCACAATTAAAATGGACAAGGGACAGTTCTGTAGTTCTTGTGAAAGGTTTTCCTGTTTTCTGATTCTACTTTTCTTTAGAATCTATTTCATCCTCTGGTCTCCCTCCTATCTTTGCCTCAATGATACAGACTATTTGATCCATGTCTACAAGGATGCTGCAGTCTGATAGTCCTCAGAATTGACGGCAGCTGTGCTGGCTGAGGTAACCCTTTACTGCCCAATGTGCATTTAATGTTATACAGGAGATATTTTTGAATTCCTATAACCATGTTAATTTCTTTATTCCCTAGTAGTACAGTATCGTTTTACTCATTCATCGGTCTAATGCAATCTCTTTCATTCTTTCGAATTGCAGATACTTTGCCGTGGATTTTTCACGTTAATGCCTAATTGCTGATGGTATGCATCTGGCACAAGTTCACAGGCGCTAAGCATTGCATCCTTAGTCTGTTTGTAAGCAGCAGTCACTGCAGGGTTGGGCATTTCCTGTGAACTGACCCAGGATCAGCAGTGTCCCACATCTCTTGGGCTAATTGAAGTTGAATCTGCATTTTTAAAGCAGAGAGGATGAATTCTACACTCCTCTCTTCGAATCTGAAAACAAATGTAGAGCTTTGGTGCCCATTTCAAGGTTATGAGCTGCTATCAGTGGAGCAAGATTTTCCCCATCAGTTTAAATTGCCTTCAGTCTCTGTACTTCTGTGCTTGCAGCTCCAATTCCTGTTTCTATGAATGGAATTTCCTTTTTATCTTCTTCTCTTAATTCTCTCTTTCTCTCTGTGCCTGAAATTCTAGCTCCTTTTCTCAAGCTTTAAACTCCAGTTCAGTTTCCAATTTTCGAGTTCTACTTGGAATAAAGTAACCCAGAGTGATACAGTTTCTGCTGTCAGTTATGACGATGAATTGAATATAAAATGTTTAGCCAGAATTCTCCAGAATTCCAGTCTCTTTGTTTTCGAGCAGATCCTATGAAATAACACCACAGAGGTCAGTATCTCGTCACCAAGTCCGTCTGTATTTACACGTGTAAAGTCCTTATCACTGATCCAGCTCCCTCAGAGCCAGCTCTCAAGAGTGAACACTCCTGTTCTTATCTGTCAGCCAGGGCTCCCTGATTGGACCAGGTTAACAGCCCCATCTAGGGAACTCATCTTCTATGAGATTGACCTGGCCAGCCTCATCACAGTCATTACATCTTAAGGCCACCTGATTAGAAATCATTTAAACATTCCATATTTGAGGATGTTAACTCCTGCTAATTTCAACCCTTCTGATCAATAAACTCTTGTGCAACAGAAGTTGCCATTTTAAGTCATTGTTAATATTTTTATCTCAAAGCTTGCTGCAATAACTTGTGATTTTGTTTCAGTTCGAACTGTCAGTTCCTTTCAACTTCCAAATTATTTGCAGTCCAAAATTTGGTTCTTTCCACAGTAGATACAGTTATGACTTTTAGTACAAGTTTGACTTTATTTTGCAATGGGTATGACCCCAGATGAGCCCTTAATTGTCACAATCAAAGGTATATTCCCTGAATAGTTTGTTGAAGTGTAAATTTTACAGCACATTTATAATTCCCTTATAATTACCAAGTGCTTGAATATACAAAAAAGCAATAAAGTTTAGTTTTAAACGAGACAAAGCTTAGTTTCTTGCAAAACTACAATGGTAGGTATTCAGGTACGTGGTAAGATTATTAGCTAAAAAGATTAAAAGTAGTTAAGGGTAAAAAAAACTTGCAAAGATGAAAGTAAGATCAAGCTGTAAGAATGTCGCAGGCCTGGCTCATTTGAAAGTATTTCCAAAGTGAAGGGGTTCAAAACTTGAGTATAATTCAGCTGCTGTGATGGATTCTGTACTGAGTATTGTTGTTTGTCTGGATTTAGCCAGTCAACAGGATTTGGGAGAGAGAGAGAGACAGACAGACAGACAGATATATATATATATATAGAGAGAGAGAGAGATGTTTTTATTCCTCCCTATATCTGCTGTTGTGACACTTGCTGATTGCCTGATGTCTTTTGGCAGAACAGCAATTGATTTCTGTACTGCCGTCTTCCTTATGTTTCCATTGGCTAGGAAGCCATTCTGTGATGGGGTCTCTCAGAGTTTCTCCTGGGAAGGTTCTGCACAAAATTGTTGCTCACAGCCTGTTTTATACTGATCAAAACTTTATGACGGCCACTATTTAAAAAAACAGACAAATGATGTTTTGATACTAAGCATTGGCTTTATCTTTATCTGAGAAATAGCTTTTTTTTGACATTGAGACAATTAACCTTTATAACTTCTTTTATTCATTGACAGGATGAGGACATTGCTGGCCAAGCCACTGTTTATTGCCTGTCCCTAATTGCCCAGAGGGCAGTTAAGAGTCGACTACATTGCTGTGAATCTGGAGTTGCATGGAGACCAGACCAGGTAAAGATGGTAGTTTCCTTCAATAAAGGACAGTAGTGAACCAGATGGGTTTTCCCCAATAATCGACAATGGATTCACAGTCATCATTAAACTCATACTCCCAGATTTTAACTGAGTTCAAACAACACCATCTGCTGTAATGGGATTCGAACTCTGGTCCCCAGGATATTACCTGGGTCTGTAGGTTAACTATCTAGTGATAAGGTAAAAACAATGACTGCAGATGCTGAAAATCAAATACTGGATTCGTGGTGCTGGAAGAGCACAGCAGTTCAGGCAGCATCCAACGAGCAGCGAAATCAACGTTTCGGGCAAAAGCCCTTCATCAGGAATAAAGGCAGTGAGCCTGAAGCATGGAGAGATAAGCTAGAGGAGGGTGGGGGTGGGGAGAGAGTAGCATAGAGTACAATGGGTGAGTGGGGGAGGAGATGAAGGTGATAGGTCAAGGAGGAGAGGGTGGAGTGGATAGGTGGAAAAGAAGATAGGCAGGTCGGACAAGTCAAGGAGACAGTAACTGAGCTGGAAGTTTGAAACTAGGATGAGGTGGGGGAAGGGGAAATGAGGAAGCTGTTGAAGTCCACATTGATGCCCTGGGGTTGAAGTGTTCCGAGGCGGAAGATGAGGCGTTCTTCCTCCAGGCGTCTGGTGGTGAGGGTGCGGTGGTGAAGGAGGCCCAGGGCCTCCATGTCCTTGGCAGAGTGGGAGGGGGAGTTGAAATGTTGGGCCACGGGGCGGTTTGGTTGATTGGTGCGGGTGTCTCGGAGATGTTCCCTAAAGCGCTCTGCTAGGAGGCGCCCAGTCTCCCCAATGTAGAGGAGGCCACATCAGGAGCAACGGATACAATAAATGATATTGGTGGATGTGCAGGTGAAACTTTGATGGATGTGGAAGGCTCCTTTAGGGCCTTGGATAGAGGTGAGGGAGGAGGTGTGGGCACAGGTTTTACAGTTCCTGTGGTGGCAGGGGAAAGTGCCAGAATGGGAGGGTGGGTCATAGGGGGGTGTGGACCTGACCAGGTAGTCACGGAGGGAACGGTCTTTGCGGAAGGCGGAAAGGGGTGGGGAGGGAAATATATCCCTGGTGGTGGGGTGTCTTTGCAGAAGGCGGAAAGGGGTGGGGAGGGAAATATATCCCTGGTGGTGGGGTGTCTTTGCGGAAGGCGGAAAGGGGTGGGTATTATCTAGTGATAATACCACTAGGCCATTGCCTCTCTGTCTCAACCTTTAGCTTGAGGGGCGCTCATTGTTGTGCTGTGGTGAGCTGGGAGAAGTTTTGTAAGATTCAATTTAAAAACAGATTACCTTTCTTGATAAAATACAGATTATAAGTACGTAACATCTTAGGGCTTTGCTGATTCTGTGAAATAAGAAGGAACTCTTAACAATTTACCACTGGGCACGCCACATGCACCATAGGAGACTGCAAGTCTATGAATGTTTGCATGAATGCATAAATGAATCCTGCACACTTTTCGCTGCATGATACTGGTTTTCTGAGGCAGATATAAGTGAATTGTATAGAGTTACCTCAATTAGATAATAATTTCCTTTTATGAGTAGCCCTGGTGCATTCTGAAATACAGCAGCTGAGGAAGGAAGTGAACTGGTCCTCTGAGATCAAGCTTCCTGTTTCTCCTTTGCTACCATCATGCATTTCTGCTTTGTATGCATTGTGGCTCACATGATGTTACTTCTCATTGGAGTAGGTACTGTACCCGAGTCTGTGATCAGCATCATGCAGTGTGCTGGGCAGTGTTGTTTCCCTATCTGTACCAGTGGTCATCTTAAATCTGGATGCAAGACATCCCAGTACACCACAATATACAGAGTATGAAGCATTTGTGCTTGAATAGTCTACACCAAAGAGAAAGATATGATACACTGTGATTATAAAGAAAACAGTAAAAATAATGTACCTTTCTCATGTTAACATCCATGGAGTTCAAGAAATTAATTTAAAATTTGACTTAAAATGTCCAAAATAATTTTGACACCAATTGGTAATCTAGTGAAAGGGTTCATGAATTGTATGAACCTAAAGTGAATTGTGAGTTTTTTATGTTGTTGTTTTCACAATGTTTGCAGTAACTGAATGGAGGTCTGATGTTGACTAGTTTCACATTGCTACTTCTGGCTTGATGGAGGTATTAAGTTCTGCCCTGTCTTTTTAATGTTTGATTGAAATGGGTGGGGGGTGTCATATCCTGCCCTGACAACAAGCCTGGCTTCGGCAAGAGAATGGAACACAGAAGCACGGGAACAGGAGTAGGCCATTCAGCCCCTCCCAGCCTGTTCCACCATTCAATGAGATTATGGCTGATTTGTGGCCAAATTCCAGATCCCTGCCTTTAGCCTTGCTTAACAAAAACTAATCTATCTCAGATTTAAAATTAACAACTGATCCAGCATCCACTGCTGTTTGTGGAAGAGAATTCCAAATTTCTCCCACCCTTTGTCTGTAGAAGGTGCTTCCTAACATCTCTCCTGAACAGTCTGGCCCTAATTCTCAGACTATACTCCCTAGGTGTAGAATCCCTAGCCAGTGGAAATAATTTATCTTTATCTACCCTGTTCTTTTTTGTTAATATCTTTGAGACTCCAATCAAATCATCCCTTACCTTCTAAATTCCAAAGAAAATAGCTCTAATTTCTACAATCTCTCCTGATAACTTCACCCCTGAAGTCCAGACATAATATGTGTAAATCTGTAGTGTACTCTCTCCAAAGCCAATCTATCCTTCCTAGGGAGTCATGTCTAGATCCACTCACAATACTCCAAGTGGCTGAGTAAAGTGTGAAGTTCTCACACCTGGAAACAAAAAGGGAACAGTCAGCAGTGTTACCAGTAAGTAGACTTGTAGGCTCTGAGCTGAAAAATGTGTTGCTGGAAAAGTGAAGTGCAGTAGGTCAGGCAGCATCCAAGGAGCAGGAGAATCGACATTTTGGGCATAAGCCCTTCTTCAGGAATGAGGAGGGTGTGCCAAGCAGGCTAAGATAAAAGGTAGGGAGGAGGGACTTGGGGGAGGGGCGTTGGGAATGCGATCGGTGGAAGGTGGTTAAGGTGAGGGTGATAGGCTGGAGAGGGGTTGGGGGCGGAGAGGTCGGGAAGAAGTTTGCAGGTTAGGAAGGTGGTGCTGAGTCCAAGGGTTGGGACTGAGATAAGGTGGGGGAAGGGGAAATGAGGAAGCTGGAGAAATCTGCATTCATCCCATGTGGTTGGAGGGTTCCTAGGTGGAAGATGAGGCGCTCTTCCTCCAGGCATCGTGTGGCCACGGTCTGGCGATAGAGGAGGCCAAGGACCTGCATGTCCTTGGCGAAGTGGGAGAGGGAGTTAAAATGTTCTGCCACAGGGTGGTTGGGTTGGTTGGTGCGGGTGTCCCAGAGGTGTTCTCTGAAACGTTCCGCAAGTAGGCGGCCTGTCTCCCCAAGAGCTTTCGTTGCAAAAGAAAAAAAGAGAGAGGAAAACAACTGTTGTTTTGTCAGCAGGAAATAACGATTGCAGATTGTTTACAAGTGACTGAAGGCATATGTTGGAGGGAGACAGTCTGTAGTCAATGAGTTGCTGTCCACAGCCATCTCAGCAACCTGGAGACTCATCCTTGTGTGGCCAAAGGAGAGGCAACATTATTCTACTGAGATGCTAGTGGAATTGAAAAACTCTCCAAAAACTGAAGGAAACTTGAAGATATTAGGAGGAAGGTATAAAGGAGACATTAGAGGTAGGTTCTTTACGCAGAGAGTTGTGAATGCATGGAATGCGTTGCCAGGTGGAAGCAAAGTCATTGGGGACATTTAAGTGACTGCTGGACGTGCACATGGTTAGCAATGAGTTGAGGGATGCGTAGGTTAAGTTAATATATTTTACATTAGGATTAAGTCTCGGCACAACATCGTGGGCCTAAGGGCCTGTTCTGTGCTGTACTTTTCTATGTTCTATGTTCTATGAAACACAGAGTTACTGCTCAGGGGCAATGGTAAAGTGTGGCGCCATCTAAAGTTGGGACAACAGTAGGTTGTTTGCCACCAGCACTGTTGTATCATGGAGACCATGATGTGGAGGTGCCGGTGTTGGACTGGGATGGACAATGTTAAAAATCACACAATCACAAGCTTGTACTTTCAAATAAATCTGTTGGACTATAACCTGGTGTTATGTGATTTTTAACAGTATTATGGAGAGTGTGATAAGTACAAAAGAGAAATGTTCCTTATTGTAGTTTTAAAATATAAGTTGCCTATCAAGTAGAATTCATTTATAACATTCTACAGTCATGAAGCACGGAAACAGACCCTTCGGTCCAACTTGTCCATGTCAACCAAGTCTCCCAAACTAAACAAGTTCCATTTGCCTGTATCTGGCCCATATCCCTCTAAAACTTTCCTATTCATGTACCTGTCCAAATGTCTTTTACAGGGGAACCTCGATTATCCGAACGTGATGGGTGAGCACTATTTCGTTCGGATAATCGATTATTCAGTTAATTGATCAAATGCCTTTCCTCTGGGGTTTGGAGTTTTTAAAGTCTGCTCCTCATTCAGGTGACTACAGCAGCACACAGCGCGCAAGGCCCCACCCCCCCAACTCCATTCAACACGAGCCCGTCCGCTGACAACCCCGCCCCCAACACCCCCTCGCCCCCATCTGCGTTCAACAGCGCCCCCAACCCCGTGCTACCCTGCCCCCACTCACAGCATTCCCCCTGCTCCCGATCCCATGCAACACTCCCCGCCCCCAACCCCATCCAACACCGCCCCCCACCCCCCACTACCCCAACCCCATAGATACCTGTCCCTTCTCCAGGACAGCTGGACTGGACACCAACAATCATACTGCTACTGCTGCTGCTGCTGCCTTTGAGGGGTAAGTCTCCAAATAGTGCGCGCGCGCGCACACACACTCACACACACACAACTTTTTACTGCAGCTTTTTGACAGGTTCCACCTTTACCCTGTACAGGACAATGTTGGAGAGAATATATGGGAAGGGGGGGTTAGGGTACACCCCAGTGCAGAACTCCAGGGAACGTGTGGGGAGGGAGAGAGGGCGGGAGGTTCGTCAGTTGAAGACGGCGCCTGTTTAATCACTGTAAACAAAAGATGCGATCACTGTTGGAAACACGTCTTTGATGTCATGTTTCCATCGGGACCTTGAGATCTCCTTCGGATAATCCAATTTTCAGACAATTGGTATTCGGATAATCGAGTTTTCTCTGTACTGTATGTTGTAACTGTACCTGCATCTACCACTTTCTCTGGCAGCTCATTCCACATACAAACCACCCTCTATGTGAAATAGTTGCCCCTCAGGTTAGATGAGATTACTTACAATGTGGAAACAGGCCCTTCGGCCCAACAAGTCCATGCTGAACCGCCGAAGCGCAACCCACCCAGACCCCTTCCCCTACATTTACCCCTTCACCTAACACTATGGGCAATTTAGCATGGCCAATTCACCTAACCTGCACATTTTTGGATTGTGGGAGGACACCATGCAGACACGGGGAGAATGTGCAAGCTCCACACAGAGATTCGCCTGAGGCGGGAATTGAACCCGGGCCTCTTGGCGCTGTGAGGCAGCAGTGCTAACCACTGTACCACCATGCCGTCCACCGGTACTTTTAATTCTTTCTCCTCTCACCTTAAAATTATGTTAGTTGTGCTTTTAGTAATTTGTTACAGTAAAAGTCTTAAAATGTGACATCTATTTTGCCTTCCTGTGCAGTTATTAACAGAAAATTCCATTTTTGAAAACCTTTATTGCTCTCTACAGGGATCATAGTATATGTGAATTGATGAATAGATACTGTTTCTATGTGGAGTCATTGTGATCAATGCATCCAGTGAGAAACTAATAAATCAGATTGGTAAACCCATTTTCCAGATAGTCTGATATTCCCTTCCATTGAAGTTCACGTCGGTTGTGCTTGGGGCAAGTTTCACATGACCAAGAGCACCAGGATTCTGAGTAAAAACTCAATGCTCCAGAGTCCTGCAATGTTTTTCCTTACCTCATCAGGCTTCTTACTTTGTGGTAGTTTTGTGCTGGAGGGACACTTTTGGGTTCGATAATCCTTGGCTCAACATTTCCCGTAATTAAAAAAACCTTTGGAAAATTGATCCAAAAGAAACTCGGGTTGGAATCTTCTGGAGGTCTGAGCAGTGGTAATGGAGAAAAGGGTGGCAGGATCAGGCTACCAGTGAAGTAGGAACCCACCTCGATGTAGAAATCATCTCACTCCATCTTCCACACGTTTCATAAGCAGTGTGGCAAGATTCTCACCAGGCAGCAGCAAGATGCCAATTGATGGGGATTAATGCTTGTTCAATAAAAATTGAAGGAACTGTGGAAGCTGGAAATCAGAAACAAAAACAGAAATTGCTGGAAAAGCTCAGTATCTGTGGAGAGAAATCAGTGTTAACGTTTTGGCTCCAGCGACCCTTCTTCAGTACACTTGTGAAATGCCTTGGTGATGGCACAACTCACCTCGTTAATAGTCACCTCTAATCTTACCAAATTTACCAAACAAGCTGGACAGCAGGAAAACATGACAAGGAAACCAGAGAGAACTCCTGCTGTGATTCAACTCGCTGCTTGCTCCAAATGACTTTCAAATTGGAAACTGGTAACCAACATCTGAGGACCTTTTCTACAGGCACTGCCACATGCACACACATCCATGGACATTGGTGTATGGCATGCGCCAGCCTCTAACAACCTCACGGCACATCTCCAATCCATTCACAGGATGTTGCCACACTTTAATGCAGCACCTGTGGCTGCACCAGCCACTTTAACGCTGCAGCAAGGACACACAGCCAACTCCCAAGGCTGCACCAGGCTGCATCTCTGAGCTCTCCTCTCGCTGTCATCACTAACTCTGAGCCTGCCTGAATACTCACGGCAACCCTGCCTGGTCTTTCCTTTTTTTTTGTATTTTGTCCCCTCAGCCGTAGATACCAGATTTATAGTATTGCTGTCTATGCTCAAAGCCAGGCAGCCTGTCACAGCTGTTGTCAGGGCTTAGTCAAGTCAAGGGGGATAGCCTTCTCTCAGGAGTGCGGACACAGTAATTCAAGGGCAGTCTCTAATACCAGTCCATGCTGTACTTGGGCTCTGTCAGTGTCAGGATCCTCTCCTCATTAGGGATAATAACCAAATGGCAGGCAGCACTCCTAAGGCTTTCGGCCCTATTGTTGGTTATGTTCCTCATTAAATGAGACAGAGGCAGGGATTAATGGATGTGAAAATGGCACTGCTACTGTTTGTGCAGGTCGGGAAGTGTTGCTAAGAGCCATCGAGTCATACAGCACGGAAACAGACCCTCCTGTCCAACCAGTCCATGTTGAACATAATCCCAAACTAAGTAAGAACTGGATATTAGTATGAAGAGAAGAGAATTTTATCGATTGTTCTCAAAATATTTGTTAAAATGTGTGAAAGGCATTCACATTTGGAGTCATACTCACTGAGTCGTACAGTATGAAACCAGTCCCCGCTGCCTGCTACTGGCCCATATCCCTCAAACTTTTCCTATTCATGTGTTTATCCAAATGTCTTTTAAAGTTTAAAATTGTACCCACATCCACCACTTCCTCAGGAAGTTCATTCCAAAAGCAAACTACCCTCTGTGTAAATAATTTGCCCCTCATGTCTTTTTAAAATCTCTCTCCTTTCACCTTAAAAGTACGCCTGCTAATTTTGGAATCATTAATCCTTGGGAAAAGTCAACTACCATTAACTCTATCTATACCTCTCATGATTTCATAAACTTTTATCAGGTCGCCTCCCAACCTCCTATACTCCAGTGAAAAAGATCCCAAAATATCCAGCCTTTCTTTATAACTCAAGTCTTCTATACTCAGCAACATACTGGTAAATCTCTTTGGAATCAGTGGGTGATTAAACAGTAAGAGGGTATTCAGGATTAGTGCTGTTGGGAGTTGGAGTGGGTGGCAGTGAACGAAGGAAGACATTGCAGACAGTAGTCAGGGTAATCGAGTGTAAGCCTTGGTGGGAGTTGGGTAGAGGAGCAGTGACAGAGAGAGTGCAATGTGTTGGAAAGAAGATGTTGGAACATACCGTGATGGAGCGGAGGAAAACATTGATCTTCTTGCTACAGTGTTGAATGTTCCTCCAGATGGCTGAGGCTGCTCTACCCTTGATGGTAACCTCAGAGCAGGCTGGCATGGTCTGGTGTCATGACCTCCACTGCTGGTCCTGGGAGACAAAGTCCTGCTTTGGCACCACTTTTCCCAGCAAGACTCCAGGACACTGCCTGCAAAGTAGGGCATCAGTTTCCCTATTTGTCATGTCCAGGGCAAATTTCAACCACTGTGTTCATCTGGCTACACAATGGGCTTTTAAAGATGGCTACGGCACAAGGGATGCTGAGGAGTTCCAGATTCTGCTATTATCCAACAAGTTATTAGTGTGTTATTCCAGGAACATGTGTAGTAAGATGTGGCAATAATCAGATGTGAGAAACTCTAGGGGGCATGGTAGATAACAAACAATATGAGGGTCACTATGCCTCAGCAGAATGGCAAGGTTAGGAAGGCAGGACTTTTGTGTTGATCACTGCTGGTACAGGAATTGAATCTGTGCTGTTGGAATCATTCTGCATTACAAACACACCATCCAGCTAACTGACCCCTTATAGGTTATACTGTGCAAAGCAATACTTTATATGATAGGGTTAGGATAAGCTTTCCACTATTTGTCCATTGAAAAATGCAGTAATAGTTAGGACACTGACTGGCAGAGTTTTCTGGAGGTGCTTGGGAAGAGCCTTAGCTGTCACAGTTTCTATTAGTGTACCCCATTGGCTGGTCAATCAACAATGTCTTGCAGTACAAAATTCCAACCTGGGTGTCTAGAGCGTGTGTCTCAGATTTATAAAATAACAGAAACTTCCGACTGAAGAGGTCATTCAACCTTTCCCCCCCTCAGCACTCCACTTCCCCACCCAAAGTATAGCAATAAATGCTGCCCCATTCACACTACACGTCAGCTCTGATGAAGAGTCAACTAGACTCGAAACATTAGCTTGCTCTCTCTCTCCATGGATGCTGCCTAACCTGCTGTGATCTCCAGCATTTGTTGTTTTTAGTTCAGATTCCTGCATCTGCAGTAATTTGCTCTTACACTCAGCCCTCTGCTGGATCTTTGAAAGAGTAACTGTTCTCAGACTCATATCTTACCTTTTGTTCCACAAGTTCATAATTCTTAAGTACAGCTGTCTTTTAAAATCATTATGGAAACACAATCCACTACCTCTTAGGGTAGAAATTCCCAGACCCTGATATGTTTCCTGGATTGTGTTGGCCCAGAACTATCTATAAATTACCAGCTGAAGCTTGGCAAGTCATATATAAAGTTCCATCATGATCTATTTGCTTTTACATTCTGTTCTTCAATGCATAACCAAAGTAAACTTGTGCATTATAATCATATATCACATTGGTCCTTTTTGATTGTGTCTCATTGACATTTTTCATAATCAGGTAGGTAAAAACAATGACTGCAGATGCTGGAAACCAGATTCTGGATTAGTGGTGCTGGAAGAGCACGTCGATTTCGAAGCTCCTTGGATGCTGCCTGAACTGCTGTGCTCTTCCAGTACCACTAATCCAGAATTTTTCATAATCATGCCATTTAGAGTATATTTTATCATTATTGTCCTTGCATTGTGCATCAATTCACACTTTTCTGCATTGAACCCTAGCTGTCTGTACATCTGTCCATTTTATCACTTTGCTTGTGTCATCTTAAAGTTGACTGGTACCTTCATTTACTACCTACTTCTTTGCCACTTTCATATCTTTGGACACTATTACAATGTTACTCCTATACCCATTCATTTGCAAATATTGAAAGAATCCTGATCCCAAAACTGATTGACCATACTACAAACTGGCAATTCTAGCGCAATCCACCTCTCAATCTGAAAAATATCCAACCACCAATAAAAAAAGTCAAACAACTGCAGATTTGGAAATCAGAAACAAAAACAGAAATTGCTGGAAAAACTCAGCAGATCTAGCAGCATCTGTGGAAAGAAAACAGAATTAACGTTGAAAGTCTAGTAACCCTTCTTCAGAACCACAAAAACAAGATTTCTGTCACTGAGCCAAGCTGCGACCATTGAATTATTTTTGGCAAGTTCATTATGGGCAACATTGTGGCTCAGCAGTTTGCACTGCTGCCAGGGACCCAGGTTTGATTACAGCCTTGGGCGATTGTGTGGAGTTTGCACATTCTCCCCGTCTCTGCGTGGGTTTCCTTCGCGTGCTCTGGTCTCCACCCACGATCCAAAAGATGTGCAGGTTAGGCAAATTGGCCGTGCTAAATTTTCAAGGTGTTCAGGGATGTGTAGGTTAGGTGTATTTGTCAGAGGTGATTATAGGGGAATGGGTTTGGGTGGGTGACTCTTTGGAGGGTCGGTGTGGACTTGTTTCCACACAGTAGGAATTCTAAATACACATTGACTATACTCACTTGATCAGCCATTTTTCTATTAGCTCAGTAAGGATATTAATAGGCAATGCTTCTGACAATCTGGTTTTTCCTGTATTAACCCCTGCCTTTGCAAATTAAAGTTTATCTTGTCCCTGATTGTTGCTTCCAATAAAATTCCCACAGGCCATGTTAGGATCACAGTCCAAATATCATCATCAACCCACTTCACAGTACTAAAACAAAAAAAAAGAGAAATCAGCGAGGGTTCTAACAAACAGAAGAACTTTTCAAAACCAGTATGACTTCAGCATAATCGACACTAGACACCAAGATCATCAGAAGGTGAACTGCACATTTAGGGTGAGACAGATTATTTCTAGTTTAGCCAGAGGAGGGTGCCTTGTGTGTATATCTGTAGTCTTATACAGTGATCAACAGATGGCGCACTAATATAGGCTGCAATTTTAATACTTTTTATGTCATTGTGCAGGTTTGGAGAGGAATTTTTCCCTGTAGCTTACAGTGTCTTACACAGTATTAACAGTATTGGGGTGGCACGGTGGCTCGGTGGTTAGCACCAAGGTCCCAGGTTCGATTCCAGCCTTGGAAAACTATCTGTGTGGAGTTTGCACATTCTTCCTGTGTCTGTGTGGGTTTCCTCCCACAGTCCAAAGATGTGCAGGTTAGGTGAATTGGCCATGCTAAATTGCCCATAGTGTTATGGGCGAATATAGGGTAGAGGGGTGGGTGGTGTGGACTTGTTGGGCCAAAGGGCCTGTTTCCATACTGTCGGGAATCTAGTCTAACAGTATATTACCTTATATGGATTTTTATTATTTGCCCCTTGCTGAATGTAAAAAAAACCAGAAACTAGCTGTGTGAAAACAACAAAAGAACACAAATGCTCTGCATTTAAACTATTTCTGAACAGGTATGATTACACCAAGTGCCCACATCTACCCTGATGTCAGTGTTTACTTAATTTTATTCATTCACAGGATGAGGGTGTCACCGGGGGAGGGGGGAATGGTAAGGATGGTGGTGGTGCAGGGTTTCAGCTCGGCAGGTGGGGGAGATCACAGTACCTGGTGGAGAGGTTGGGTAAGCATTCCTGCGGTGGGAGAGAGAGAGATTGTAGACAGGGTTTAAACCGCGGAGGGGAGGGGGGGGGGTTGGTATTCCCGTGAGGTTGCTGCCTCAGGTGATGCAGATTATTAGTCTCTGGGGAGTGGAGGTTGTTAATATTTTCTCCCCTGGAGGCTGGGGGCTATTAATATCTGCTCCCCTTGGAATAGGGGGTGTGGGTGTCTGCTCCCTTGGGGGTGGGCAATTGGAATTTTGCGCTGGGGGGGGGAGGGAGGGCGTTGGTATTTGCGCCCCTGGGAAGGCGGAGGTGGCCCCAGGAGAGTACGGAAAGTGACACAGACAGAGAGAGAGACACACACACACAGAGGGAGCCCGGGCTGGGTGGGGACTGCAGCTAAACACTGCTACAGAGACAGCCACCCCACCACCCCACCACCCCAGGGCAGGCTGTCCCCCTGAGAGGGAGTGAGTGTCTGTGAGTGAGAGAGTGTGTGTCATTGCGAATGTGTCTGAGTGTGAGTATCAGTGTGAGTGTGTGTCTGAGTGTGAGTATCTGTGTGTGTGTATCTGTGTGTGAGGGTCTGTGTGAGTGTATCAGTGTGTGTGTATGAGTATCTGTGTGTGTGTATCTGTGTGTGAGGGTCTGTGTGAGTGTATCAGTGTGTGTGTGAGTGTTAGTATCTGTATGTGTGCATGTCAGTGTCTGTGTGTGTGACCATCAGTGTGTGTGAATGTATCTGTGTGTGTGAGTATCTGTGTTTGTGTGAGTATCAGTGTGTGTGTGAGTATGTCTGTGAGTATCAGTGTGTGAGTGAGAGTCTCTGTGTGTGTATCAGTGTGAGTGAGTGAGTAACTGTGTGCATCTGTGAGTATCAGTGTGTGAGTCTCTGTGTGAGTGCATCAGTGTGTGTGAGTGAGTAACTGTGTGTGTATCTGTATCAGTGTGTGTGTGTATCTGGGAGTATCACTGTGTGTGTGTATGTGTGTAGCGGGCGGGGATTCCCCGCTGCCAGTGTAACAATTCCCGGAATGATACAGTAACAGCTGCAGCCCCGTGGGAACCCGCTCCGCTAAAGGGTGACTTACACGGCCCTTTTGCTGAAGTAAGTGTTTTACTACAGTCACTGTACTGGGCCGATCATTAAACAAAAACATGGCAGAGAAAGGAAAAGCATCAGCGAGGCGGTGCTAGTCTTTCTATCGCGACACTGAGTTCAGCGGAAACTCCTCTGGCGATTTTTCCAGGCTGGTCGGGAGCTTGCTGAATGTTGGCATTACCGTATTTATGTGATGGTGAGAGTTTAATCCTTCTCAGTTTAAGCTGAGTTGTGTAATTTACTCCTCGCAGCCTGCAATGTTACTCTAGTACTATCTCCTGCCGCTAAAATACCAAGATGCTTGTGAACAAAACATTTAAAAACCTGCAATTTGCAGAATGCAAAGATTAGTTTAAGATTGCAATATTATAGATTTAAACAAACTCGCCGGTAGAGCACAGCGTCAGATTCTCAAATCTCCTCCGGAAATACGGAGAGGGTTTAAGAGAATATTTGAGGATTTGGCCTCATGTGGTAGTGTCTTTACCCCTGAATGGAAGACCTGGATTCAAGTCCCACCTGCTCCAAAGCTGTAAATAACACATCTGAACAGGTTGGTGAGGAAAAATATGTTACTCCCCATGTTTTAATGCTCATGTTATATATAGGGCGATTGGAATATTATTAAATCCAGAAAGCTGCAACACAAAGGGACTTTGGGGAGGGGAGGGGGGAATTGTACATGAAAACAGAGAAAGCTAGCACACAGAGTAAGCAGGTAATTGAATTAACTTTATTGTCACGTGTATGGGGCACAGTGAAAAGCTTTGTCTTGCGAGCAATACAGGCAGATCAAGTAAATAATTGCTAAACAGCAGCAAAACAAAAACACAGCAGAGGAGCTTCAAACCTGTGAGTTTAGATAAAACATACTTATTAATAATTTTTAAAAGTATGCTTTAAGTTTAAAGAATGTAGAATGATTGTAGGAACTAGGAAACTTAGATCTGCACACAGGAGCTTGCAAGGAGTTGACCATATCTGGCATCATCTTGACAGGTTAATCAGAAGGCTAATGGAATGTTGGCCCATATTTGAAAGGGGTTGGAGTATAACAGTAGGGATGTCTTACTGCAACTGTACAAGAGACCACATCTAAATTAAATAGAATTAGTTTTATTGTCGCATGTACTTAAATACAGTGAAAGGTTTAGATAACTGCACCATCTTAGGTGCAAAGGTACCTAGATACAGATATTAAAGATCAAATTCTTAGGAAACAAAAAAATTTATAGAAGTAAAGAAATGAACAGTCCAGCATTATAGGTAACAGGAATGTATTAGAAAACTAGTGAAGTTAAAAAGCTCAGACTGAGTCTTTCTGACCCAGTCCACGCCAGTACTGAGGATCAAGGAAGACCTCCACCCCCTCGCTGCTGCCTGTGTCAGACCCCCCCCCCCCCCCCAGTGTAGGAGTCTCCCCACTCTCGGCACCATCTCATCACCGCTGGGCCCACTTTGCTGGTGCTGCTGAACCCACACTCTCCCCAGAGCCAGGAGTCCCTGTCTCCACGGCCCGGCCAGGCCAGGCCACTGGGCCACGAGGCCTGCTTTAGCTGCAGATATCGCCTTGCAGGTGTCAGCCGCCATTTTGAAGAGTCCGCTGCCAACTCCCCCAACCACCCCCCCTCCCCCTGGAGGACCTTTGCTGCTGCTGTCACCGGCTCCTGATCGCCGGGATAATGGCCTCTCTGTCACCGGTCCCTGATCTCCGGGAGAATGGTCTCTCTGTCACCGGCTCTTGATCGCCGGGAGAATGGCCTCTCTGTCACCGGCTCCTGATCGCCGGGAGAATGGCCTCTCTCTCACCGGTCCCTGATCTCCGGGAGAATGGCCTCTCTGTCACCGGCTCCTGATCGCCGGGAGAATGGTCTCTCTGTCACTGACCTCTGATCGCCGGGAGAATGGCCTCTCTGTCACCGGCCTCTGATCGCCGGGAGAATGGCCTCTCTGTCACCGGCCTCTGATCGCCGGGAGAATGGCCTCTCTGTCACCGGCTCCTGATCGCCGGGAGAATGGCCTCTCTGTCACCGGCCTCTGATCGCCGGGAGAATGGTCTCTCTATCACTGACCTCTGATCGCTGGGAGAATGGTCTCTCTCTCACCGGTCCCTGATCTCCGGGAGAATGGCCTCTCTGTCACCGGTCCCTGATCTCCGGGAGAATGGCCTCTCTGTCACCGGCTCCTGATCGCCGGGAGAATGGCCTCTCTGTCACCGGCTCCTGATCGCCGGGAGAATGGCCTCTCTGTCACCGGCCTCTGATCACCGGGAGAATGGTCTCTCTGTCACTGACCTCTGATCGCTGGGAGAATGGTCTCTCTCTCACCGGCCTCTGATCGCCGGTGAAGCTACATCCTTCACTCTGCATGCGGCCCAGTCTCACTGCCACACCCGGTGATGTCAACTAATTCAACACAGAAAAGGACAGAAAAGGCCAAGAGGAAATTAAGTGAAAGAAAAGAGCAGAAGCAAAAGTGAAACAAAGCAGGAAAGCCGATGGGAGTGGAGAGGTCCCGGGAAAGAGCCTACACACAACCCTGTTACTCTACCACCATCTTGCATTGGGATCTGGAACAGTATTGGTCCGTTATTTAAGGACAGATATCATTTCATTGGAGGCAGCTCAGAGAGGGTTCACTAGGACAATCTCTAGTATGCAGGGATTGTCATCTGAGTAAAGGTGAAATCGATTGGGATTCTACTCACTGGAGTTTCAAAGAACGAGAAGGGACCCCCTTGAGACATATCAGATTGTTAAGGGGGTTCACAGGGTCAATGCTGAGAGGATGTTTCTCCTCATGGGACAGTCTAGGACCAGAGGGTACAGTCCCAGAAGAAAGGGGTGCCAATTCAAGATTCCCTACCGTTTGGAAACAGGCCCTTCGGCCCAACAAGTCCACACTGACCTTCCTAGGAGTAACCCATCCAGACTCATTTCCTTACGTTTACCCCTGAGTAAGGCACCTAACACTATGGACAGTTTAGCATGGCCAATTCACCTAACCTGCACATCTTTTGGAATGTGGGAAGAAATCCATGCAGACACGGGGAGAATGGGCAAACTCCACACAGACAGTTGCCCAAGACAGAAATTGAACCGGGTCCCTGGCACTGTGAGGCAGCAGTGCTAACCACTGAGCCGCCCTAAGACTGAGATGTAGAGGAAGTTAGTTTCAGAGGGTTGTGAGTCTTTGGAACTCGTTGCCAGAGAGAGCTGTGGAGGGGCTACTTGTGTATATAATCCAGGCTGAGACAGACAGATTCTTGATCAGGAGGGGACTCAAGGGGTACAGGGAAAATGCTGAAATGTGAACGTGTGATATATTGGATCAGCTGTGTTATTATTGAAAGGCGGAGCAAGTTCAAGGGGCTGAATGGCCTCCTCCTATCCCTATTTCTTCTGGTTTAATGGATAGATTGCTGGAAATACTGTATGTAATATTGGGAACATTGATACATTTGATTCCTGCTTCAAGATGAACTCTAGTAGTTAGCAAAGTAAGTCGATGCTGCACAGTCTGAATTCTTGGTGACTATTATTCTTAGCATGTCCTGAATGGCAGTTTAGAAATAAATTAATCACAACACCTTCATATGTGTGTGTGTGTGTGTGTGTGTGCATCTCATTGGGCAGCATGAACCATTGGAAATTAGCTTCAGCGAGAATTCTATTCCAAATTAATTCAGGAGCTTCAGTCAACATGACTTTTTTTATCGGAAGGCTGTTGTGAAACTTGAAAGGGTTCAGAAAAGATTTACAAAGATGTTGCCAGGGTTGGAGGATTTGAGCTATTGGGAGAGGTTTAATAGGTTGGGGCTTTTTCCCTGGAGCGTTAGAGGCTGAGGGGTGACCTTAGAGAGGTTTATAAAATCATGAGGGGAATGGATAGGATAAACATACAAGGTTTTTTCCCTGGAGTGGGGGAGTCCAGAATTGGAAGGCAGAGGTTTAGGGTGAGAGGGGAAAGATATAAAAGAGACCTAAGGGGCAACTTTTTCACACAGGGGGTGGTACGTTTATGGAATGAACTGCCAGAGGAAGTGGCGGAGGCTGGTACAATTGCAACATTGAAAAGGCATCTGGATGGGTATATGAATAGGAAGGGTTTGGAGGGATATGGGCCGGGTGCTGGCTGGTGGGACGAGATTGGGTTGGGATATCTGGTCAGCATGGACGAGTTGGACCGAAGGGTCTGTTTCCGTGCTGTACGTCTCTATGGCTCTATGACATTTTTCTCTCATGGTATGTAATAACCACCTTGTAACACCACGATGCTGAATGTGTATTGCTATGCTAGTGCATGTGTCAAACCTTTCATTGATAATTGACAGTCTGTTGCTCCTCCACAGTGCATTATTATGGTATAAAACCATATTTCGGTCTTGCATTATCATTACCTGCAGTTTCTGCACAATCTAATCAGACAGTCTATTCCAAGTAACATATGGTGCAAATCAGTTGAAATATGATTAATATGGCACAAAGGGAGTTCAGCATGCCCTCAAGAACTCATACCAATTTTTATAGTTACACCATAGAAAGCATCCTATCCCGATGCATCACAACTTGTATGGCAACTGCCCTTCCCAAGACTGCAAGAAATTAGAGTCATGGCCACAGCTTGGTCCATCACACAAGCCAGGCCTTCCTTCCATTGACTCCATCTGTACTTCCTGTTACCTCGGGAAAGCAGCCACCATAATTAGAGACCCCTCCCACCCCAGTTATACTGTCTTCCTAATCAGAGACCCCTCCCACTCCGGTTATACTGTCTTCATAATCAGAGACCCCTCCCACCCCGGTTATACTGTCTTCCTAATTAGAGACCCCTCCCACCCCGGTTATACTGTCTTCCTAATTAGAGACCCCTCCCACCCCGGTTACACTCTCTTCATAATCAGAGACCCCTCCCACCCCGGTTATACTGCCTTCCACCCTCTTGCGTCTAGCAAAAGATACAAAAGTGTGAAAACATGAATGAACAGATTCAAGAGCAGCTTCTTTCCCTCTGTTATCAGACTCATAAATGGACCTCTCACGTGTTAGTTCTGATCTCTCTCTCTCTCTGGCTGGAACACTGTACTCTGCACTCTGTTCTGTTACCCTGATGCACTTTGTTTGGTATGATCTGCCTGTATAGTACGTAAGACAGCACTTTTGTTTTTTTAAATAAGCCCTACATTACTGCCTAACAGCGGTAGTGCTTATGTATTCCCCTTGTTGTTTGTGTGCAGGTGTAGGACACAGTGAAGAACGAGTGCGTAAATCTTTATTTATATTCCACCACCAGGAAGAAAGGAAACACCCGAGAGGCCAAAAGGGCAATGTTAGGTGACAGTACCTTTTCATGATATCTCAGTACATGTGACAATATATCAGTCAGTCAAACCTATTAGTTAGCATAGCCATCTAGTTTCCTCAGTTCAGGTGGGAAACTCTGCCATTCAATTAAATCTTCATTTAATAGTCTGCTAGGGGTGTTCTTCATCTCTTTCCCTTCCTGCCCTTTTCGTGAATAAATTTTACATTCAACATAAACGCAATATAGATTAAGATTGCAGGATGTGGCTTGTGGAATCTGTTCTTTAAGTAGACTGGCCTTATATTAGTGATTTTGTTTGTTTTGTCTGGTAAGCAAAACCAGACTTTTTTTGCAAAAAAAGTTCTGTGATACTGCATTGCAATGATAGTTTTGCTGCTTGATTTTAAGTTGTTTAGATTTCTCAACTTTCTTAGCAGATCGGTTGAATACTGAACATAACGCTGACAGTTCAGCTGTCTTTTGTACAGATCACGAAGGTTGTTTTGAGACAAGGTGAGAAGGCTGAATTCTGCTTCACAAATGCCATCGTTATTTTCTTTAATGCCCGTAAATGCAGTCAGGGTTTCAGTGATGAATCCTGCTCTGGAGAATATAGTGTTAAAATATTATATAAATATATTGTGCTTCCAACACCTGGATTTTAGAGATTTTAAGAATTCTATTGATTAAGTGGATTGGTAACTGTTAGGCCATTTACATATTATGTTCTCCTGCATCACATAGTTGCCTATGTATTTAATGCAATGTAATATCCCAACTCCTATACTCAATACTCTGACCAATAAAGGAAAGCATACTAAATGCCTACTTCACTGTCCTACTTACCTGCAACTCCACTATTAAGGAGCTATGAACCTGCACACCAAGGTCTCTTTGTTCAGCAACACTCCCCAGGGCCCCTTTATAAAATAATGCTATCAAATTTGATTAAAACTATGATAGAAATTAGTTAATATTTGTCATTATTTTAATCATTCGCTTCATTAAAAATATATTCTGCCTAGTTATCTCATGGCGATAGTTAAATTTTTGTTTTAATTCTGCAATTTATTAATCCTATCAGGATCAGTTCTAAACTTTGCACAAGTTAAACACCGATGCATTGCTTTGCTGTGTCACAACTCACTGGGATAGTGTGATGGAATTCCAGCTTCACTGTTCCCATAGTCATCGTAAAAGCTGAAGATTTTATAAAAGCATATGAAATTCACTACTTTACCTGTCTGTTAAGACTCAGGTGGACAGATAGTATGGGCTTGGCTTTTATACAGTACTGAACACAAGTTAGTATTTATTTAAAATAAAGGCAATCTAACTACAGGTCATCTGTTATAAATTGTCAACGTATTGCTGCGTTAGTTAAAACTCTAATTTTTGTTTCAAACTCCTCTCACATGTCTGCGTGGATTTCCTCCGGGTGCTCTGGTTTCCTCCCACCTGGAAAGACCGTTTAGGCTCTTGGATAGTGAGCGGGGAGGAGGGGAAGGGGCAGGTGTTGACATTCTGTGGTTACATGGGGAGGTGCCGTGGGTGGTTGTGGAATGGACTAAGATGTCCCATAGAGAATAATTCCTGCAAAATGAAAGAGGGTGGGGTGTGACAGGAAGATGTGTTTGGTGGTGGTGATCCACTGGAGTTGTTTGAAATGGTGGAGAATGATGATTTGAATGCGGAGGCTGGTGGGATGAAAATGAGAACAAGGGGGACCTGATCATGCTGTTGTCAGAGATGGGAAGGGGTCGAGGTGGAAGCATAGATGGTAGGTCAGATGCAGTTGAGGGTCCCCTGCCAGTCACAGTGGGTGGGAACCCATGGTTATTGTAGGAGGAAGCCGTGTCTGGAAGGTGGCATCATTCAAACAGATATAATGTAGGCGAAGGAGCTGGGAGAACGGGATGGAGTCCTTGCAGATGTGAGGTGTAATGAGCTCTAGTGATGGTAGCTGGGTTAGGGGGCCGGTGCCCTTGTAATGGATGGCAATGAACAGGTTATTCCCCGAAAGAAAAGTTTTGTCATTGGTCTTTGGAGGGATGACAAGTCGTAAATAAATGGCTTGTTTACGGTGTAAACTGCACTCACAGTAAATACTTACTTTTAAAAAGTCCAGCAATCCCTTCCACAGTTCTTGGTTTTAAAACAGTCTCTTTCCCATTTCAGTCTACAATCAAGAGGTAAGCTCTTTACAGCTATCGTTTGGAACCTGAAATAGTGCCCTAGAGTTTGACTTGCCCTCAATACTCTCCTTTCTCCCCCTGGCTGTCCCTAGTCATCCAGGATTCAAACTTGTCGGTATTCTCCCTGTGACCCACCACTTTGTTGCTCTGTTTGGTCTGACTTACTGTTGGGCTTTCAAGGTTCTCCCTGAGAGTTGCTTTGCTCTTTCTGAAATTTCCAGTTCACTCTTCCAGAACCCTCCAGTATTTTATTTGTGTTTTTGAATTTGCTGGCCTGAAGATTTGCAAATGTCAAAATACAGCAACATCAGCAGGATGGGGAATACAAACAGAAAATTCTGGGCATATTCAGTAGATCTCGCAGCATCTGTAGAGGGAAAAACAGAGTTATTGTTTAAGGTGGATACCTTTTCATTGGAACTGGAAAAAGATGCTGCAGGTTATAAACAAGTATAGAAGCAGGGAGAAGGAGGAGGGAAATGTAACAATAGGGCAGTTTTGTGGTCAGATGGAAGACCAGAGTCATTAAGTGATGCTGCAAGGAAAAACGTAATGGCAAGTAACCTTGGAATATTTTATTCCACCAACGGTCGCACAAAAAACAAGCTGTGAGGTCAGCATGGTTGAATATTTTCCAACCACTTATTGTCTGGCTTAACTCATGAAAAATGACTATTTGTACCATTTGCTGCAGGGTGTTGAGTACCTGTGATGCAGAACAATTAGTGTTATGAAAAGAGAGTGGAAAAAGCAAGATAACAAGTTGTATCTTCTTGAAGTTTTGCAAACACAAAGGCAAACTTAAATACATTTCAATTTTCTTACTTTGTCATGACTAAAATCTGATTTGTTTTATCTTGTTATATTTCACGATGGTGCTGAATTACCTCAGGTTTTATTGAGTGTTTATTGATTCACTGTGGAAAGCATGGCTGATGTACCTCTGGAAGAAGATGAAGAAGAATGCCCCAAACTGATCCCAATTGAAACAGATTCCAATTTGGGGAGTGCACGGATCCCAGTGACAATCATAACCGGATATTTAGGCAAGTATTGTTGAGGTAATTCAGGCGGTTGTATAAGCTGCATTCCTCCGTGATTATAGCTCCATCACAGAGCACGTGAGAGTCTAAGGAAATTGAAACAAAATTTGAAATTTCGGATAACTGTGGGTGGCACGGTGGCACAGTGGTTAGCACTGCTGCCTCACAGCGCCAGAGACCCGGGTTCAATTCCCGCCTCAGGCGACTGACTGTGTGGAGTTTGCACGTTCTCCCCGTGTCTGCGTGGGTTTCCTCTGGGTGCTCCGGTTTCCTCCCACAGTCCAAAGATGTGCAGGTCAGGTGAATTGGCCACGCTAAATTGCCCGTAGTGTTAGGTAAGGGGTAGATGTAGGGGTATGGGTGGGTTACGCTTCGGCGGGGCAGTGTGGACTTGTTGGGCCGAAGGGCCTGTTTCCACACTGTAAGTAATCTAATCTAATCTAATCTAAATAACATGAGGAATACAACAGTCAAGTAAAAGCAAAATACAGCGGTTGCTGGAGATTTGAAATAAACACAGAATTTGCTGGAGGAACTCAGCAGGTCTGACAACATCTGAGAGAGAAACAGAGTTAATTCTTCAACTGTGATATGACTCTTCACAGTCGAAAAGGATGTTGGAAAAGTTTTAAAAATACTTTTGGCTAAGGGGAAGTGAGGCAAGGGGACAGATGATGTCGAGGTCCAGTGTAAAAAGACATAAGGGTTGTTAATGGTGATGAGAAAGAAAACGAGGTGTAATATGGATGTAAGTGAAAGAGAGAGAATGAGTCCCCTTTACTAAAAGCAAAGTAAACATGACACTCATAAGATAATAATAATCAGGTAATGGATACTAGAAACTAAAACAGTAATTGCTGGAAAAGCCCGTGTGGAGAGAAATCAGAATTAATATTTTGAGTCCAGTGACCCTTCTTCAGAACTGATGTTAGCGAGGAAGGGGTTGGTATTGATGCAGAAGGTGGGGAGGGGGAAGAATAAACGACAGGTAGATATGGAATCCAAGGAGAGAGGAAAACAGTTGGACAGACAACGGAATGAGTCAAGGTCGGTCTGGGAGAATGAATAGCTGTCATGGGGCCTATTAGTAACTGACAATGGGCCGTGTGTGGTAGCGGTACATGTGATGACGAAGTTCTAGATTAGTGTGGTGCTGGAAAAGCACAGCAGGTCAGACAGCATCCGAGGAGCAGGAAAATCGACGTTTTAGGCAAAAGCCCTTCATCAGTTGAAAAGGATGTAATGACAAGGCCTGGTATTGTGGGGGTTGGGTATGGATGTGAGAGAAGGTGCTCCAGCTCTACAATAGTTGAATTCGATATTGAGTCCAGGTAGCTGCACAGTCCCTAAGTGGAAAATGAGGTGCTGTTCCTTCAGCATGTGCTGAGTTTCGCTGGAACATTGCAGCAAGCCTGAGACAGTGATGTCAGCCAGGGAACAGGGTAGGATGTTGATATACTAGATGGATGTGTATTCTTTTTCTGATAAGATTAGAGAGTACTCTGTATGATTGAAAGGAGAAAAAGAAGCAGTTTTAGCCAATGCTATTGCCATTGTTGGCAATGTATTTTTACAGTAAAGATAAAGTCTATATTCTTGTTTATGAGCTATTAACCAGTTTGAAACCCAGTATAAAAGACTTGGAGGTTTAAGTGAGCAGATTATACTCAGCTATTACTAAGATTTTCTACAGAAGAGAATTTCAGCCGGTTGTGCTGAACTGCCTGTCTTTCTGTTTGTCATCTATGATTTTATTCTTTTATACCATTTCCTCCTGCAGTAATCCATAACTTACAGAATGTTGATGTGGAGGTGCCAGTGTTGGACTGGGGTGGACAGGGCCAGAAGTCACACGACACCAGGTTATAGTCCAACAGGTTCATTTAAAATCACAAGCTTTTGGAGCACTGCTCCTTCATCAGGTGAAGTGGAGGGAAGCACACAGGGACAGAATATGTAAGCAGAGAGATAATGGCAAGATAATTCTAAGGCTGTCAACAGATGATGTGAGTGGAGTGTCGATAGGCTGAATAACAAGTGCAGGGATGACCTAACAACTGATTAATTAAGGCAGAGAGATAGTGTCTGTCGACACTCCATTCATACTATTGGGAGGGATGCTGTTCAGAGGGTTGGTGTGGACTCGATGGGCTGAATGGCCTGCTTTGACACTGTAGGGATTCTGTGATTCCAGAACATCCATTCTCTGTTGGTAAGAATTCAAGAACAGCTAATAATGGAAGTGTCGATTTTTTTCAATTGAGTATAAATGATAAACATGGAGGTTATCGGTGCGTAAAAGTCTTCTTCAAGTCTTCTGAACTCAGTGTCAGTGTAATGTAGAATAATTAATACATATGTTGCTAGCTGTGGGAGGTATGATCAAAAAAGGGATGCTGTAGAAAATGAGAATTTTCCTTCTGAAACATTGTTTTGTTCCTTTGAAAAAACCTGAATATAGAATTTATATTTTGACAGGTGCTGGGAAAACAACTCTTCTGAATTACATTCTAACGGAACAACACAATAAGAGAATTGCAGTCATTCTCAATGAGTTTGGTGAAGGTAAGTGATGTTCTGAATACGTGAACAAGGTGGCATTGGATAGACAGACTTAGGATCACAGGAACTGGAGGAGGCCATTCAGCCTTTGAGCTGTTCCACCAATCAATGAGATCATGGCTGGTCTGTGGCCTAACTCCATATACTTGGCTTTGGCCCATATCCCTTTAATATCTGTGCTTAACAAAAATTTACTTCAGACAGATCTAAGATTAACAGCTGATTCAGCATCCACTGCTGTTTATGGAAGAGAGTTCCAAACCTCTCCCACCCTTTGTGTGTCAAACTGCTTCCTAACATTTCCTCTGGAACGGCCTGACCCTGATTCTCAGACTCTGCCCCTAGTTCTGGAGTCCCCAAAAAATGAAGAACAGACAGAAAGGATTTTTTTTTGCCAGTTGGTATAATTTGTTTTGCTACATTACGCCTGTTTTTTGCAAAGTATATTGGTAGTTCAGGTGGATATGATGAACAGTGCTCATTTTAACACAATCTTAAGAGGACTCTTGATGAGCAGTGGTGGTGTCCCTACCCCTGAACCAAGAGGCTTGGGTTCCAGTCCCACCTGTGTGTAACAACATCTTTGAGCAGGTTGATTAGAAAAAAAGGTTGACACAATCTGAACCAGGAAGTGGATGATTGGAGTGAAAGGAAAGTGTTTTGAAAGGTGGAGATAAATAGTGGTCTTTGAAAATCCCTGGGTTCCAAAGTCCTTCAGATCCTGGGCAGAAAAGTGGTGAATAGTAAAAGTTATGTTTTATCATTCATTGTTTTAAGAACTTGCATTGCCTTAATCATAGTGCAGTTTGTTTTACTAATAAGATCATTCCAAATGATCTGTTGTAGGGAGCGCACTAGAGAAATCACTGGCTATAAGCCATGCAGGAGAACTTTATGAGGAATGGTTGGAGTTACGGAATGGATGTCTTTGTTGTTCAGTGAAGTAAGTTTTTTTTTAACTTGGTTAAACCTTTAGGATACACCTGTTAATCTTTACAGAAAAAAGCCGACCTCTTCAATTCTATATTTAAAAGAAAACTTCATTGGGAGTGAGTATTACTGGTAGGGCCAGGACATTACCCATTTCCAATTCCCTTGACTAGGTGGGGGTGAGCGGCCTTCTTGAATCACTGCTTTCATGGGCTGTCAGTGCTGTCCCAGTACTGTTAGGAAGAGAGTTTATGTATAATTCACTTATGGGATGTGGGGCAGCACTGGCCAGGCCAGCATTTATTACCCATCTCTAATTGCCCAGAGAGCAGTTAAGAGTTAACCACATTGCTGTGGGTCTGGAGTCACATGTAGGACAGACCAGGTAAAGATGGCAGTTTCCTTCCCCAAGGACATTAGTGAACCAGATGGGTTTTTCTGACAATTGCCAATGGATTCAAATTCCACCATCTGCTGTGGCAGGATTTGAGCCTGGGTGCCCAGAACATTATCTGGGACTCTGGATTAATAGCCCAGCGATAATGCCATTAAGCCATCACCTAACCTAAAAAAAAGGATAAAAACAGAAGTGCTGGAGATATTGAGCAGGTTTAGTGGTATCTGTAGAGAGACAAAAATGAATTAAAACACTAAAGTTGCATGTGATGCTTCAGAACTCTTAGAAAGGACCATCTCCAACAAGACGAAGTTGAATGATCTACCCTTGATATTCAAAGACACTTCCATCATGGAATCCTTTAGCATCATTGTTCAGGGCATTATCATTGGCAAACTGGATGAATCACATTTGGATATTTTTAATCAATAAGATTAATTAATTAATTAGCATTAATAAGGCACAAGAGGTCCATGTGAGCCACATTAATGCTCTGGTTACAAGAGCACGGTGAGGACTGGATGTTCTATGTTTTTCGATGATCTAATGAAAGGTCACTGGACTCAAAATGTTAAACTCTGTTTCTCTACAAAGATGCTGCTGGACCTGCTGAGTTTCTCCAGCAATTCCTGTGCTTTTTTTGATTGTTTCAGCATCAGCACCACTTAGTTTTTTTATTATCTGAGTAATTTGAGACTCCCAAAAGTTTTTCCAGCATCAGATGTGGAACAGAATGCTTGCTGGATGAGTGCTGCTCCAATAAGACTAAAGAAACTCAACATCATTCAAGAAAAAGCAAACTGCTTGATTTCCATTTGGAAACCCTCACTGCTGTACCTTTATCATGTTGTAACAACAGTTGGTCCCACCTACCAAATGCAGTCAGTAATTTGCCAGGCCTATTTTGACAACACCTTTCAAATCATAAACCATAAGATATGGGAAAGGAATTAGGCAATTCAGCCCATCAGCCATTTGATCATGGCTGATATATTTCTCAACCCCATTCTCCTCCCTTCTCCTGTAACCTTTGATTTCCTTACCAGTCAAGAACCTATTTCTGTCTTCAATATGCTCAATGACTTGGCCTCCACAGCCCTATGTGTCAATGAGTTCCACAGAGTCAGTATCTTCTGGTTGAAGAAATTCTCCTCATCTCCGTTTTAAAGGGTTGTTCCTTCACTCTGAGGCTGTGCCTTTGAATCCATGTCTCTACTTGTGGAAACATCTTCACCACATCCAATCTTTCCAGGCCTCTCTGGATTCTCTAAAGTTTCATCCCCCCCACCTGGTCTTTTCTCCAAGGCCCTAAAGGAGCCTTCCACATCCATCAAAGTTTTACCTGCACATCCACTAATATCATTTATTGTATCCGTTGCTCCCGATGTGGTGTCCTCTACATTGGGGAGACTGGGCGCCTCCTAGCAGAGCGCTTTAGGGAACATCTCCGGGACACCCGCACCAATTAACCACACCGCCCCGTGGCCCAATATTTCAACTCCCCCTCCCACTCTGCCGAGGACATGGAGGTCCTGGGCCTCCTTCACCGCCGCTCCCTCACCACCAGACGCCTGGAGGAAGAATGCCTCATCTTCCGCCTCGGAACACTTCAACCCCAGGGCATCAATGTGGACTTCAACAGTTTCCTCATTTCCCCTTCCCCCACCTCATCCTAGTTCTAAACTTCCAGCTCAGTAACTGTCCCCATGACTTGTCCGGACATGTCCTACCTGCCTAGCTCCTTTTCCACCTATCCACTCCACCCTCTCCTCCCTGACCTATCACCTTCATCCCCTCCCCCACTCACCCATTGTACTCTATGCTACTCTCTCCCCACCCCCACCCTCCTCTAGCTTATCTCTCCACGCTTCAGGCTCACTGCCTTTATTCCTGATGAAGGGCTTTTGCCCGATTTCACTGCTCCTTGCATGCTGCCTGAACTGCTTTTCTCCTTTGCTGTCCCTCAATTCCCCCACACAGATTCTACAACTTCTGACTCTATATCACTTATTGATATCGATTTAATTTCATTTCTTTCTAACAAGGCAACCCTTTCGACATGATGTGTATCCTTGGATATTTAGTGCCCAGTCTTGATGCCCTTGCAGCCATGTCTCTGCGATACCCACAACATTGTACTGGCCAATTTCAATCTGCACTGCAAGCTCATCTACCTTGTTTCCCAAACTGTGTATCTAAGTACAACACCCTCAGTCCTGCATTAACTGCTCCCCCTTGTCATAGTTGTCCCGGTGTGCCTGAAGTTATATTCCAGACCCTTTCCAAACTCTCTGTCGTATAACTTCTCTGGAAAGTTGAATAACCTGCAATGCTTCTCACCTTTTCTATAATATCAATGCAACTGAACTTACGACTTTTTCGTTTAAAATCAAGTTAACAGGCCTAGTTATGGGATTCGTCAGGACGCTGGTCCCAGTGTGATTCAGGTGGAGCCCATCCCATTGGAACAGCTCCTTCCTTCCCCAGTACTGGGGCTAAAGTCCCATGAACTAAAACCCGTTTCTCCCACACCAATCTTTGAGCCACACGTTTACCTCTTTAATCTTGTTGATCCTGTGCCAATTAGCTTGTGGCTCAGATAGCAATCCAGTGATTAGTACCTTTGTGCTTCAGCCTTTTAGTTTAACCCCTAACTGCTCATATTCCTTCAGTACAATCTCTTCCATCTTTCTGCCTATGTCATTGGTACCTATGTGGACCATGACAATTGGATCTGACCCCTCCCACTCCAGATTCTTCTGCAGCCCAGGTGAGACTGTACTATCCCCAATTACAACTACATTTCTCTTTTCAGCCCCTTCTTGAATGGCTCCCTGTACCATGGTGGTATGATCAGTGTGCTCATCCTCCCTACAGCCCCCACTCTCATCCACAGGGATCAAGAATCTCAAACCTGTTGGACAGGCTCAAGGGCTGAGACTCCTTCAGCTGTTCTTCCGGGATCCCTCTCCCTCCCTCGCTTGTAGTCACACCCTCCTGTCCCCTGACTACTGACTGAATTTGAGGTAGTTAATCTAAGGGGTGTGACTGTCTCCTGAACCACAGCATCCAGGTAACTCTGCCCCTCCCTGATGTGTCACTGTGTTTGACCCTCAGATTCCAGTTCATCAACTCTGAGCTGGGAGTTCCTCAAGGATTGACAGATGTGGTCATTGTGAACCACAATGGGGTCCACCAGCTCCCACATCATGCAGATACATTAATGAGCTTCAGATGTTAGTTCAGAGGATTTTGATTAAGCAAAGTGATACTGTTGTTGGTTTAGTAACCAAAGGAGTCAAATTCAAGGTGTTTAGCAAAGGAACCATCGATGATATGGATGGTCTTTTTGTCCATTGCAGTGTTGTGGTCCATCTGAAGGGATGGTGGATGTAGATTTGATAATGACTTTCAAAAGGGAATTAATGAGTTACAGAACAGAGAGAGAAATATACAGGGTTTTATGAAAAGCGTGTGAAAGTGGAACTAAGTGGGCAGCTGTATTAAGAAATGAACAGAAATATAGTGGCCTGCACAGTCTGCATTTGTGTTGTATGCTTCTAAGATATTAACTGGGAGCTTGGAGTGATGTGGGAGATTGTACAATGAATTAAGGAACATGGGCACGTTATGAACATAGAGGCTGGTAAGATCTTTTTGTCACATTGGATTACCTCCCTCCCAGAAGTATTTGACTTGATCTGCATATTTAAAACAGGACCCCGTTTCCTTCCTGAATACATTCTGCTTGCTTACTGAAAAGAGCAAGTTAAAATGGGGACATGTTTAAAGCAAGTTGAGTCTGTCAAAGGACTGACAGCCATTTTAACAGCCCACTCATCCAGTTTACATGGGGGGGTACCATTTAGAAGTTGGGACGAATATTTTAGATCAAATGAGTTTGGGAAACAAAACAGCATTCACTTGCAGTTATTTAACATTACTTGTGTTTATGTTTAGATTTATTTATAAATATTATTGACAAACAATTCTAATATGTGCAAGTGTTTGAAGAATTGTGATCAGTAGTGAATGTTTTTCAACATCTATTATTCTACTCAGGGACAATGGTTTGAAAGCAATTGAAAACCTCATGCAGAAAAAGGGCAAGTTTGACTATATACTCCTGGAAACGACAGGATTGGCTGATCCAGGTAATGGTGCAATAAAACAAAAATATAAAAGCTATCAGCTGATTCAGTTCACACATCTTTGTTTGGAATCATGACCACTAATTTATTCCCACATTCACATGGTTGGACAAATTAAATGCTTTGTCATGTGACTGCAGTATTTTTTATGTGGATTTAGCATCTACATTTCATTTACCTAATTGTCAAATGTTATCTGAGTTTTGCTCACATCCGTTCAAAAGAACTTCTAGCAGAAAAAAAAAGATGGTAGTGTTGTCATAAATGCAGGCTGCATGGAATGCATTTGTCACCAAATTGATGAACGCAAAATATTTTACACCAAGTCCCCATTTTAAATTGTCGAGTGTGTGATACTGGAAAAGCACAGCAAGTCAGGCAGCATCCGAGGAGCCCATTCCACCCTGCAGTTGCTGACATTGCAGCCACTTCTGCCCCTCAAGATGTCAGTCTCCTGCTCCTTGGATGCTGCCTGACTTGCTGTGCTTTTCCAGCACCACACTCTTGACTTTGCTCTCCAGCATCTGCAATCCTCACTTTCTCCTCATTTTAAATTACCTTGTTTTACTTGGTTTCACTTTAACACTGGTTATATGTATTCTTGCTTATTGTCTTGAGTTTTGTTTTCTGTTGGGTCTGGTGAGGGGCCGTGAGAGCCAATCAACCTTGCTCACTCCCAGACCCTTCAACTCATTGTCTTCACTTTATCCAAGATGGCGGCAGAGTAGCAATATGACATGTGGGCTCTTCAGACCAGGAGCCTGTCTACACTGTCCACTTTACTTTCTATTTTCTTTCTATGTTTGTTTTAATGTTTCCATTTATAATGGTACCATACCTTCTTTTAATGACTTTGGCTGAAAGCATCTTCTCCCAGCCCAGGTCCACTGATGAGGCGGCTTCCATTGGCCTGGAACAATGGTAAAGGGCTGGTGCCTGGTAGGACGGTCTCCCGGTCTGGAGGTCTGGTCCAGTGTGGAGGTCTCATTCCAGTTTTCCAGCGTACCCCAAAGCCAAGGAGCTATTAATTGAACTGTGATAAACTTTGACTTTTATCTTTCCTCTTATTTATGACTTCTGTCATTGATTTAGGCGCTATGGTGTGGTGACTTTTAAAACTTTTCACTGTATTTTTCTTGTAAAAATACACGTGACAATAAACTTCTGTTGTGTTTTATTCTCACTGACCACCCTGTAGTTCACACTTTGCCTCCTGCATGACCTTGCTGCTGTTCTCCTGCTTTTATCTGCTCACCCCCACTGCCCCCTCACACACCGAGGGTCAGTAGAGATTTGAGTGAGAGGTTCAGTGAGGAAGATTCAGGAGGAGGGAGGATGAGGGAACAGCAAAGGTCAGAAGGTCGGCACTGAGAGAGATGCCCATGGAGTGGCCGATGCCATGAACCTGGATGGTTGGCAGTGACAGCGAGAGTTGAGAGGTGGCAGAGATTATGGATGGTAACATCAGGAAAGAGGGAGCAGAATATCTGGTAAATGGGAGGTTTGGAATTAGGGATTGTTGATGAGTAGGAGACAAATAAAAAGTCACTACATTTCACTTTTAAAATTTGCTAATCAATACAAAACACTTCACCATACAATATCTTAATGCCTTTCTGATCAGAAAGTTTTGACAGAACCTAACTATTACCTTTATGTTGGTTTTAATCAAAATATCTGATTCACTTAAAGTTGCTTCATTTAAAACTTAAACTTTTCAGGAGCATGATTATAACTGACTTTAATGTATTGGAAGACATGGCTGGATGTTGTGTGTTGTGAGGCGACTGCAGTGCTGAACAATACTGAGAAAAATCCCAAGTTCCAGCTGAATTAATTTTATTTTAATTACTTTAACAGCGCCAATCTTGTGTCAGTCTTCACGTCATATTTGCTTAACTGTAGTTGTGAAAGTTATGAAAATATCCTGATTTGCGCTGTTTTTGCAACCAGTGTAACTATGGGCAAAGGAAATCATCCCAGTAACATTCCCTAATGCTCTCAGGCAAGTAACAATCAGGATCAGTTGAACCACACAGAAGTCATGTATTTTCACATGTTTTCTTCTTTAAACAACGAATTTCATTTAGCTGCAAAGCTTTTCTTCCTTTCCAGAATAATAATTTGGAATTCGTACTTTCCGCTATCTTCCAAATCTCACTCATGTCGAGTTTAGACAGGAACTAATTTTCCCCATGGCTGGCTGCCCCATCATTGTAATGGAGAGGTTTCTGTGGTGGTCATCTTCCACCCCCCCTGCCCCCACCCTATCATGAGGTCAGAAGTGGAGATGTTTGCTGACAGTACAATGTTCAACATCATCCATAACATCAGAGCTTTGGCTGATAAGTGGCAACATTGGCTAGTATCAATCAATATCTGCAACAAATAGACTTTAACCATTGCCCCCTGACATTTAATGACATTACCATTGATGAATTCTGCCACTATCAAGATCCTGAAGGTTACCATTGAACAGAGTCTGAACTGCAATGCAAATCACCTCCTGACTCCCCTGTCTACCATCTACAAGGCACAAGTCGAGAGTGTGAAGCAATACACCCCATTTACCTGGATGAAGGCAACCCCTACTGCACTCAAGAAATGTAAAGTCAACCTGGGCCAAGCAACCTGTTCAATTTGCAGCTCAGCCACTACCTTTTACACTTACTCCCTCCACCCCGACACACTGTGACTGTACCATGTACCATTTACAAGATGTGCTCAATCACCTTCAACAGCATCTCCCAAACCTGTTACCCTCGCTCACTGCATACAGGACGGCAAACACAGATCGTTCAGCTATAAAGTGGGTTATATTAATGCGAATTCGCTGTAATGCAATTGACAAATTGGGGTCACTGTTTCTAAATTGCGACCTTTTAAAATGTTTGTTGGCTGTAATGTGATTACATCGCCAACACTTAAGTTCTGTTTCTAAAGCATGGTTTTTGTATAACACGGGTTTGTATAAAAACGCAATCACTGATTTTCAAGGTAGAAAATCTACCTGTAGCTGGGAACACCACCTTGTGCATGTTCCGTATAAAACAACCAAATGATATTTGTCTTGGAGCTGCATAGTTGTTCCTGCACTGTCACTGGGTCATCATTGTGGTCCTCACTGACAGCGTTTTGAAGTTCCTGCAAACCATGAACCACAGCCGCACAAGAAATCAACTCCCCTTCATCTTCCTGGGGCAGTTAGGAAGGGGCTTGAAATGCAGGCCTAGCAAGTGATGCCCACGTCCTGTGAAAGAACCAAAAACAAAGTGTGGTCAGGAGAAGCAGGCAGTGTGGCACATCCACCTGTTTGACCTGAAGCGTTAACTCTGATTTCTCTCCACAGATGCTGTCAGACCTGCTGAGCTTTTCCAGCAACTTCTGTTTTTGTTTCCAATTTACAGCTGGAGATCAGAGTCAAAAAGTGTGGTGCTGGAAAAGCACAGCAGGTCAGTCAGCATCCAAGGAGCAGGAAAGTTGACGTTTCTGGCATAAGCCCTTCATCAGGAATGTCTTATTCAGAGTCAGAGAGTTCCGAGGGATAACTGGATTCTCATGTGCAAGGGCTGCCCATAACTTTGGTTGGCAATGGTTAAACAGAATTAAAAGTCTGATCCAGCATTTAAGTGAGATCGTGAGTTGATCCAATGGTACTCTTGAGCAGGTGCTATTCCAAGGTAAAAGGGAGTTCTGCAGAAACAGTAGTTGCAAGAAGTCTATTAGAGACAGTTTGATAAGAAATGTCCAAGGATAGACAGCTTGAAAACTTGTAACAAGCATTGAAGGGAAAAGCAAGCTCCCACAATATCAAACACAGATGAATTCAAGGGATTGTGGTTTGTAAACGTTTAAGAGATCAAACAAGTTCTTCAAACTGTGAATGTATTTGAGTTTCAGTGTTATCAGTGAAAATGAGGTTATTCCATTCGGTGGAAAGAGTTAGTCCGGGCAGTAATTCTGTTCCCAAAAGACAGGATGTGATCAGTATGGCTCAGGATGCAGCTGCAAAAACAACAAATAAAGACATGTCACAGTAATTAGTTCTAGTTAAAGACTCTTCAGATAATCATAGATTATTGTACCTCTAGATATACATATATGCAGAATCACTAAAAGCATTAGTGGAAAAGATTCAAGTAAAACTATGAAAGCTAACCCATCTCCAAGAGTGAAGCAGCTCCCTTATCATTAAAGTGAAGAAATGAACCAAACGCACAGAAGGCGAGTAGACATGATGTGGCCTGAGACACATGAGGATAAAGATGGGGTGCCTGGTCCACTCAGTAAGAAACAAATTGCTCACAATTCATTAGTTAAAGAATGCTAACAGTAGGGGTAGATATGAGAGTTTAACTGACTTTATAGTAGAACTAAAACTCTGAATCTCATAACAGTTAGTAAGAACCAACTTCCTTTTGTATATCTTATAATGAGGACAGCGCTAAATGTAGAATGGGTAACAGAATTTGATAGAAATATCAATGAATACACTGGGTAATAGAATGTAGTCGGCCTGTCGAGATAAGCAAATCTGGAAGGAGTATAGCCAGGAACTTTGGATGCAAATTAATAGGATGCATTGAAAGATGCCAAGGCCTGGTGATTACAATTTGTGTTAAACATCATGAGATCATGTGGAGCTTCGGGCTGTCTTTAGGAGTGTCTATCATTGATTAGGTGTTTCACAATATTGTATGTATAAAAGAAGGGGGAAGACACAGTGACCACATGTGTGATTATTATAACATGAAATGTATAAAAATACTGTGTACTACTGGGAAAATTGGAGCATCATTGACCTCTCTTCTGATCTGAGCAAAAGATTAAGGGGATAATTGAATCCTCATGTCAAGGCCAGATTTGGGGATTTGTCTTTGGCCTTCTCTCTGCCTGATCCGGTGACTGCTTGAATAGAAATCTATCACATGCCTGACTTCTGCCTGCCACCTGGTCGGGGCTTTCGCTTCTACATCTTGGGTGGCATGTGGGTCACTGAAGATTCCAACCATGCAGCTGCTGATGTGAGAGGGAAAGGCTGCCATTTCCAAGACATACAGCCTATCTTTGCAGGCCACCCTGACGCTTGAGGCATCCGTGTGCAGCTTCTATTGTATTTCTTTGCAGCACCTGAGCTTAACTTCTGCCTCCCCTACCCCTTTACTCAATGACACTACAATAATCCACCTTCATCTTATTGAACTTTGCCAGGAAACATCCCCCAAGTGAACTGAGTGACTGCTTCCTTAGCTGACATCTGACCAAATCCCAAAGTAAAACCAAACGAGAAAGGTACTGGTAATTTCTAAACAAAAGATTTCTCTAGTTAGGAGGCAAGACATTCCTGTTGTCAGCAGTGTGCTTTCTGTTCAGTCCCAACTCTGCCAGTCATCCCCTTATCCTAGCCCTGCAAATAGTGCTTCCTGACAGCTTGTAGTGAGAGGGATCTGGTAGGGTGCAAGAGTTGAGGATCATGGTGATTGGGCAGATTAACAAGAGAGGAGAGGTGGTCATTGAAATTGCACCCTCCATTTGGAAAAATGTGAGGTTTTAATGCTGCCTTGTAGCTATCCACTTGGTTGGAGCTGTGTGGCAGACCTTGTGTTGGGCTGGAATGCTGCTTGTTTAAGGCCTGCCTTGTTTCCTGATGAATGCTCCTCTGAGATGGTGACATCTCTGGCTGATGCTCCTAGGGCAGATGGGCACTGCCCAACATCACACATTGATATACTGCACTGAGAGTGATTGTTGGCTGCTGCAGTCTGACAGTGATATTGGGCACAACAAGGCCAAGAGTCACAGATTCTCTGCATCTTGGATCTGCAACTCTATTGAGTAATAACAGCTTAATAACAACTATCAGATTGGACAATGAATGCCTTCAAGAAGGCATCCTTTTGGTCATGAGAATTGTCCCAGAAATGGAAAGCTTAACACATGAGGAAAGTTTGCAGACTCTGAGTCCATACGATGGAATTTAGAAGGTTGAGAGGTAAATCTCATTGAAACATACAGAATATTGAATGGCTTGGACAGAGATGATGTTAGGAAGATGTTTTCATTGTTAGGAGGGCACAGTCTTCAGAGTAAAGAGAAGACCTTTTAGAATGGAGATAAGGAGAAACTTCTACAGCCAGAGAATGGTGAATCTATGGGTTCTTGAGTATCAATGGGATCCAAAGGTTACAGGGAGAAAGCAGAAGAATGGGGTTGAGAAACTTATCAGCCATGATTGGATGGCACAGCAAACTTGATGGGCTGAATGGCCTAATTTCTGCTCCTATGTCTTATGGTCTTAAGTTCTAACCAAGACGGTGTTTTAATTCCAACTGGAAACAACTGTAATGAGGAGATATATCAAATTTTCCAAAGCTTAAACTGTGCAGCTTTTTGTTGTATCCTGTCCCAACACTGATGCTACCCTCTGTAATAGCCTGTCATTGCTTCAAACCTGAAACTAGAACTTTTTACTTTTGGAGAACAGAGAGAACATTTTAAAAATTTTGGTCTATAACTCGTGAAATCATAAGTGGAGGATGGAAATTCATTCTGGTAAAGGAAACACCTAGTTTGTTTTTAAATCATAAGTGTACTTTGAGATTTTTATTGCTACCTTGGTTATTCCTCATGGAAAACTTGGCAAGAAAAGAATTCTGAGAGTAATTGCTGTGCTGTGGGACATTCTGTTAAAGTAAAGCACATTGATTTGAATCCTGTAGCTTACCAATTCCATTTCACAAAGTAGGAAAACTATTAAGCTTGGGGAAATAAATCAATACAGATCAGGAAGTCATTAGAGTTTTGGGTTATGTTCTATCTCGGATGAGCAAGCATTGTAAAAAACTGGCAGATCTTCCATTGCCAACAGGGAATGATATTGCAGGTCAGTATCTTGTCAGTTCAGGTAGAAAGGTTTGGACATTGACAAAATGAGTTCAGTTATCAGTGTTTTATTTCCCTCAAGTATTTGATTTTGTCAGCCAGGCATGTCATTATTCTTCAAAAAACAAAAATACTTTTTTTTATCATTTGCGGTTTACCAACAGCTGTCACCTCAGGACATGTCAGAAAATTGTGATTTTTAATGGCATTTTTTTTTGAAAGCTTGTATAATTCTTTTGGTCTTCATGTAGCCCATTTAATTTTATAATCCAAAAGTCTTCACTTCTTATTTCCTGACACTGAGTTTTAGAGCTTTTTTAATATATTGCCATCATTTGCTCATTTCAGTTTGGGGAGGGGGTGTGTGTGTGGAAACTTGTCGCAATGTCTTTTGCAAGTGATGTTGACCTTGAATCCTTCGGTTGTTTTCTGCTGTTTGAACAAAGCAACAGAGGTCCAAGTTTGATCACTTAGTTTGAGATACCTCTCTACTGGTTTGAATACTGAGATGGAAATTTGAAATTTCAAACTGAAGTGTGCTTGCCAGTATGAAGCACATCATTGAGTTTAAAAGAAATTATTAAAATGAATGCTTAAGAAGTGGTTACTGCTGTGTACTGGCTCTAAAGGTGACTGATAGTTCTGAAGTCGGCTAACTAAAATACTGATCACTTTAATCCACTCTCTTTTTTTTGAATTGATGTGTGGACATTTATCTTTGATGGAGCAGGTTAATGTTGAGTATCAAAGGGACTCTGTCAACTGAAGCATCAAGCAGATGTTTCAATGAAATTTATAAGAACTGGATATTCGAATGAAGGGAAGAGCATTTTATTGATTGTTCTCAAAACGTTTGTTAAACTGTATGAAAGGCATTTACGATTGGAGTCATTGTCATTGAGTCATACAGTATGGAAATGGACACTTTGGTCCAACTAGCCCACACTGACTACAATCCCAACTAAGTCGGTTCCCACCTGCCTGAGCTTGGCCCATATCCCTCCAAACCTTTCCTATTCATCAACTTATCCAAATACCTTTTAAATATCGTAACTGTACCTGCATCCACCACTTCCTCTGGAAGTTAATTTCACACATGAGCCAATCTCCATGTTAAAAAGTTGCCCTTGTATCCTTTGTAAATCTTTCTCCTCTCACCTTAACTGTATGCCCACCCTCCCCCCGGTGTTGAAATTCCCCACCATACGTAAGAGACACCTGCAATTCACCTTCTGTATATCCCTCATAATTTTGTAAACCTCTATAAGGTCACTCCAGTGAAAAAGTCTCAGCCTATCCAGCCTCTCCCTATAACTCAAATCTTCCATTCCTGGTAAACCTTTTCTGAATCCTCTCCAGCTTAATAAGAACCTTCCTATAACAGTGTGACCAGAACTGGACGCAGTACTCCAGGAGTGGCCTCACCAACATCTGTGCAACCTCAACATGACTTCTGAACTCCTATTCCCAAAAGGTTTGAACAATGAAGGCAAGCATGCTAAATACCTTAACCACCCTGTCTACATGCGATGCAAGCTTCAAAGAATTATGTACATCACCCCTCCACCTCAGGTCTCTATTTTCCACCACTACTGAAGGCTCTACCATTAATTGTATAAGTCCTGCCCTGTTTGTTTTACCAAGCCTACTCTGCCACTTAATAGGATCATGGCTGATCTGACGTTCCTCGTGTCAACTTTCCTTCATTTTCTCCATGACCCTTGATTGTCCGACTGTTGAAACATTTATCTATCCCCAGTCCTAAATGTACACACAGACTATGTCCCCACAGCTCTCTGTGGCAAAGAGTTCCAACAAGAGAAGAAATTCCTCCACAACTCAGTCTTAAATCAATGTACCTTTATTCCGACTGCGCCCTCTGTTCCTAGACTCTCCCATGAAACACTCTCAGTGTTTACCCTGTCAATCCCTTTAAGACTCCTCTATATTTCAATGAGATCATCTCTCATTCTTCTAAACTCCAGTCAGTAGAGTCCCAAACTGTTTAGCCTTTGCTCGTCGAAGACAATCCCTCCATAATGAATGTGGTTCTTCAATTTTCTGTATTCCTCCCAAAAGTAATTACGTGTTTGTATATAATCGGGATAATTTTACAGGGCTCTGTTGCTGCTGGTGCAGAGGATTGAAAATTTAGAAGGTGAACAGTTGACTGTAAAACAATTTGTAAAATGATTGACGTGGTGTCTCACTAACACTAAGCAGGGATGGGATCCTCTTGCTTTTCTATTTGGCTCACTTTCCAAACTCTGCTTCGAGTTGGGTCCTTCTTGCAGAGAGCAGAGTTTTGTTCAGTGATCCCTGTTCTGGAAAGGGATGAGGTATTTAATGTCTTGGAGAGAAAGAAAAATGAACGAACAGTGAGAGTTGTGTGCCTGTGAAATTCATTGGTTGAGTTACATGAGCAGAAATAGAATAACTTTCAAAATGAGAAATGAGGTGAAAAAGAATAAAGTAATCATTGATCTAATCTGGAACCATCTCGTTACAATGTGGCTGCATTTTTATAATTAAAGGAGTAGCATTTTGTCGTCATTGAGTCCCTTTTTTCCCCACAGGTGCTGTTTCCACCATGTTTTGGGTTGATGCAGAATTAGGGAGTGACGTTTATCTTGATGGTAGGATTTTAAATGATTTTTATATTCATTTCTTGTAATAAAACTGAAATATTCTGAAGTTTTCAACACAAGTAGGGAAGGCTGTAAAAGGCTTCAATAAATAAATAGTTAAATCTATTTATAAGGGAGAGTGAGTCCATTCCATGCACATTCTTTTGATTGCCATTCTGTAATACATCGTTCACCTACGGAGGCATTGGAATAGATTTCTAAAGCTCTAAGCATTATCATTGATTTGCCTATCTTAAACAATATTCATAATGCTAATTGTTTCTTAATGTTGCAGAGTTCTGCTGGTGATATTATTTGAGCAAAAAGTAATTCTAACATATATGGCCCAGTGCTATTATTGCTAGACTATTAATCCAGAAATTCAGCTAATATTCTGGGGATCTGGGTTCAAATCCTGTTCTGGCAGATGGTGAAATTTGAATTCAGTAACGAGTCTGGAATGAAGGCTCGAGTGATGACCATGAATCCATTGTTGATTGTTGGAAAAATCCATCTGGTTCACTAATGTCCTTTAGGAAAGGAAACCACCATCTTTACCTGGTCTGGCCTACATATGACTCCAGACCCACAACAATGTGGTTGACTCTTAACTGCCCTCTGGGCATTTAGGGATAGGCAATAAATGCTGCCTGGCCGGAGATGCCCGGATGTTGTGGGTGAATTTTTAAAAAAGCTACCGTTGACTGACTGGAGAGACCGCTGATGGGATTAACATCAGCTATTTATTAAACTTCAGCCTGCTTCTCAGAGAGGGGATGTAGATGGTAGCCAGGGAATAAAAGTTCCATGGGGTGGAGCAAAGAAAAGGACTTATGTCTTCCCAGTTTTATTTGGATGAAATTCCTACTCATCCAGGCATTGGACAAGCATTCTGAAGATTTAGAGAAAGTAAAGGAAACGGAAGAGGTGGTGGCAAGGTGCAAGTCAAGAGTCCAGTGGAATGTTCTTTACTGACCTGGATGGGTACAACTGTGATAGTGCTGAAAAGTAAAGAGCATAGAGAAATCACCCTGATTTCAAACTGTCCTTTGTCTTAAACACTTCCATCCCAATAGGCAGGTCTGTTGTGTGCACTCTCCACAGAATGTGTTACGAATATGCACTCAAATATTATTTGACAGTATCTCAAACCCATAACCTCCAACACAGGGAAGGCCAGAGGCAGCAGGGGTGTGAGAACATGATCACTTCCACGTCACTAACTATTGCAGGTCAAATGCAGCAACTGATTGTCATACAAACAACAATGAGGTGGACGAGCGATAGTTTATTTTAAGATACCAAGATTTTTTTAAAAACTCCTGATTTCCTGGTTTAGCACTCTGGGATCTTTTATATCCACTTTGGAGGATTTTGCTTTGTTGTTTCATCTGGAACATGGCACTTATGACAAAATGACACTCCTTGGATACTGCAGTATAGTGTCAGCAGAATATTTGTGCTCACCTTTCTGATGTAGGGTTGAAAGTGCCAGTGCAGTGATCTGGGCTATGATTTGAGATGCAATGATATAACTTTGCTTTATAGTCAGAATACTTTGAAAAATGCATTGTAACAGGAAGCATTGTTCCTGATATCTGGGGACTGGAAAATAGGTGTTATTCTGAAGAGGTTTGGAAGTTATACTGATAGAAATATAGAAGATCGGCCCTTTGAGTCTGCACCATCATTCAATGTGATCGTGGCTGATCATGCAATCTCAGTAACCAGCTCCCTCTTGAATATATCTAATGAACTGGCCCCAACAGCTTCCTGCGGGGGAGGGAATTCCACAGGTTCACAACCCTCTGAGTGAAGAAATTCTTCCTCCATTTGAGTCCTGAATGGCTTACCCGTTATTCTTAGACTGTGACCCCTAGTTCTGGACTTCCCCAACATCGGGAACATTCTCCCTGCATCTAGCCAGTCCAGTCCCATCAGGATTTTATAGGTTTGATGAAATGTTCCTCTTACACAATGCAACAAATTTCCAATTAAATAAATGGATCATCAAATACTCGCATGAAAATAATTTAAATATTTCTTCTCTACCGTTGTAGGTATTATTTCTGTTGTTGATGCAAAATATGGAATGCAGGTAATAAAGCTTTTTTTAAAATAATGTGAACTTTATGGGCTCTGGGAAATTAAAAGCCATGTACATATTTTGCTCCAAACCATTGTTTTCTTTCTGTTCAAAGATTGCAGACACGTCAGTGTCTCACTCAATGTTTCCAAAATATTGTTTCTCTGCTGATAGGAAAGTCCGGTGTATAGCTCCTGATGAAAAGTCCTCTTTTAATTAACTCAACTTAAGGTCCAATATTTGATGACTGGTCTGTGCTGAGTTAGCTGATGTAAACCAGAGTATGGTTTGTGAAACCCAGAAAAATAAAAATTGAGCAGGAATAGGTCATCCAGCCGTTTGAGCCTGTTCCACCATTCAGTATAATCATTACTAATCCTCAATCTCAACACCATGTCACTGCTTTCTCTCTATATGCTCTGATGCCTTTAATATCTAAAAATATACCAATATCTTTCTTGAATATATTCTGTGACTTGGTTTCCATAGCCTTTTGTGAGTTCCACAGATTCCACCCTCTGAACAAAGAAATGTTTCCTCATCTCAGTCTTAAATGGCTTAGTCAGTATTCTGAGATTGTGACCCAACAATAAAAAATATTCTCTCTCCTTCTAGTTACTCTAACCCTGTTAGAATTGCTTAGGTTTCATTCAGATCCCCTGTCATCCTTCTAAGCTCTCATGAATACTGGCTCAGTTGAATCAATCTCTCTTCGTATAGCAGTCTTCCCATTAAACATTGGAACAGGTTTAAGCCATTCAGCCTCTGCAGTCTGTTCATCATTCAATAGGATATGTTGCCTAACTCCATATGCTTGCCTTTGACCCATATCCTGTAATCCTGTGCTTAACAAAAAGATTATCTTTGGTAGATTTAAAATTACCAACTGATCTAGCATCCACTGCCATGTGTGGAAGAGAGTTCCAAACCTCTCCCACCCTTTGTGTGTAGAAGTGTTTCCTAACATCTCTCCTGAACAGTTTGGCCCTCATTCGCAGACTATGCCCCTATTTCTAGAATCCCCAGACAGTGGAAATAGTTTATCTTTATCTACTCCGTATTTTCTTGTTAATATCTTGAAGATGTTAATGAGATCATCCCTTAACATCTCTAAACTCTAGAGAAACCTGTAATTTTTTTTAAGATAATTAATTGAAATGTGGATTTGAACCGTATTTTTAAGAAGGGATGGATGAATTGAATGCCTCAATTAAAGCATTAAATTGAATGCTTCTATTAATCTTCATCTCCACATGCAGTGAAAATACCAACTTAAGCTCCAGGAATTTGAGGAGCTGTTTGTTGTCAAATGTACAAACTCCAACACAGAAGGACAGAGGCAGCAGGGATATGAAAATACTATCACATCCAAATCACTAACTGGTGCATGTCAACAATTGCACATCATGGGGAGGCAATGGCCTAGTGGTATTACCTGTTCCCTGCTAGATTTCAGATTATATTGTTATAAGGGACTGTACCAAATACAGTTGAAACTCTGAGCATGTTCATTCCTTACACTGTGTTGTCATTCCCTTTCAAGGGTCTCCTGGAAACATTGTCTCTCTCTCTCTCTCTCTCTCCCCCGTGCACCTCTCTGGTGAATACCCTTTACATTGGGTCTCTGAATCTTCAAAACTTGGGCTGCTGTCCCATTTTCTTGTTAAATTGTCCTCCTTGCAACACTCAAGTTTCTGGTCAGTTCCTTTTAGGAGTAATTGTTGCCTTTAAAAGACGGAGAGTAGCTCAATCATATGTTAGCCTCACATGTTCACATATGTTCAGTTGTCCAGCAGCATTTCTTGATGAATGTGAAATAATGTCATTGATACTTTCCTAGTAACTGCTCCATTGCTGCACCTATCAATCATTTTGTGTCCGAGTAGTGAGAAAGGTTCCAAACCTGATGCCTTTGCCTGGTCAATAACCCTGTCCCTGACTGGTATCAACAGAGTTTATGCTGCAGTCCACAGTGGCAGCTCTGTATTACTGAAGGGGATATAAAACTTTGTCTTGGAAACTTAGATTCACTTTAAAATGTAATAACATGCAAGCCATTGTGCATCATTATGCCACACAGCTACATAGGTTAATAGAAGGTAAATAACATGGATTTTGTTCTATTGTCATCTATTAAAGTTTCTTTATTTTTCTTTGGACATACACATTATTTTACAGATGTGTCCTGTGGGTGAATGGTATATAAGAAGGGTTTTAGCTGCATTTTCATAGCTTTGTAAAACTGTTTTGTCCAGTCATTATTCTTGCTGTGATAATCCTTCTCTCTGCTGAGTTACTTCGACAGGGTCAGCAGTCACACTGCTGAAGATTTATTTTTTTCCCCCTCCTGTTCTCAAGTTTCCTCCAACTTCCTTTCTACCTTCAATTTTCTTCCCCATCTTGCTTGATCCATCCACCTCGTCTCTCTCTCTCTCTTTCTTCATCACCGCCCTCCACCCCTTCCCCCTATTTGTTGGCTGTTGTTACTAAGCTCCGTAACCTATAAGCTGATCATAAGATCGACAAGCAAGTTACACAGGAAACTAACAAGTGGCAGGTGTGGGCAGTGAAAATGAGCCATGGTTTCCATTTTTGATTCCTGAAAGTATGGCAACAAGTGATGGAAGATGAAGCAAGTCCAGTTGGATGAAGTGGGGATGTTTATACTGTGGAATACTACTTTTGAGAGTGAATACATTGAACAAAATAAGAGTTGGGAATGGAGGGGTAGGAAGAAAGAAATTGGAATATTTGACAGTGTTGCTATTTGTGTTCCAGTTACCACCCCATAAGAACTTGTCTTTTTGAACCCTTGGGTAAATACTGCATTGTGAACCTGGCTCTTTGACATCAGTTAAATCTACTGAAATGGTGTGGAGATTTGTTTTGATTGGTGACTGTACTGTCACGTCTTTTTATAGAATAAATATTTCAAAGACACATTGACAGTCCCTTTATTGATTTGAAAAGCAATTGTTAAATACACATGTAGACTAGATGAAGTTATTTCTTAAAATGCAGAATCCAGGTTGAAAAAGTGACAAGTTGACAGATTTACAGAAAGCTGTTGCATTTCAATTATGGCTTGAAATATCTGAGCTTTTGTTCTCTTCTCCGTTAGGAATGAAAATTTGGCAACTTGTCCACCTCTCTAACTCCTGATGCTTGACCTCTGCCAGTTACTTAGCGTTTAAATAGTTTTGATGTCATTACAAGTGATGACACCTCAGTAAATAGGTAGCAATTGGAATGTGTCATGCCTCACGGACAGGGTCCATCACAGCTGAATCGGGGAGAGCTGTTGTGTGCTCAGCCTGTTAAATTGAAACTGAACTGATAATTGAAATCAGGGCCTATCACGGAAATGGGATTGTCACCTAGTCATCTAAAATATTAATTTCCTAATCATGATCAAATGATTGGACAAGTGCAAATGACAGCTTTTTGACTCCAAGGACCCGGCATTTAGGCCAGAGTAACAATTCTTTTGTAATTTGGCTTAAATGTCTTGACAACATCCAATTGAAAGGAATTAATGAACAGGGAATTATATGAAGAAGGTCAGGGAAAGGTGTTTTTTTATTTTCTGAATTGATATTGTACAAGTTGATTTTGATTATTTACGGTGGAAATGGTCTTGATTTGAATTACCAGTAGAACTGCTATATAATAGAAAGTCAGTGAGGTTATATTCAAGGGTCAAATGACAGTGAAAACTTTCTACCTTTGTAGTTTGCTAATCTTGCACTTACTAAAATATGTTGGCCTAATGTGAACAATTTCTAATTTTCTCCTGTGTTGGTTAGATAATTTACCTTATTCCACAAGTTTGCTATTTTTGTGGGTATCCTCCATTATAAATTCTCCTTTTTGTTTAATTATCAAACTAAATATATTCACCCTGAAATAATACTGCTGTTGGACAGCACCATTGACATAAGTGCTGCACCAGAAGTTTTGTTAATCTTCCTGTTTTCCTTTTTGCAAATTTAATACTTTGAATTTGCAGTGGCTTTTTCATACCTTAATTCAGTCATTAACAAATGTCTTTTCCATTGGCTGCCAGTCAGAGAGACTTTTGTCACTGTCAAGGAATAGAGCTGTTTGATCATTTTGCTTCTGACTCACTCTGTATTAGTGGGAGCTGTATTCCCAGCAGGAACTTGTTGGGCTGAATGGTCTGTGTCTATGTGAATAGTTTTGCAATACAAAATCAGGGTCTTGCTTGATTGATTTAGATTTTGTGGCTTCAGTTATAATGTTATATCTGCACGTAGAAGGTAAATTAACAAAATATTTGAGAAATGCATTTGTGAAGTAGTTGTGACTGAGTTATGGTTGCCTTTTGCAAAGATTCTACAGTTTTGTGCTGCAGGCCACCATTTCATTTTAAATGCGAAGGAAATAGTTATTTTTTACAAGTTTTTGCTTTGCCACCACTTTGGAACTTCTAATTTCAAACACCACCTTTGGTCAAAAATTCAAAAGACATTCCAAAACATTTTTAAAACTTTTTTTGTTATTCATTCTTAGCACGTGAGCATCTCATAGAGTCATAGAGGTGTACAGCATGGAAACAGACCCTTCGGTCCAACCCATCCATGCCGGCCAGATATCCCAACCCAATCCAGTCCTACCTGCCAGCACCTGGCCCACATCCCTCCAAACCCCTCTCACCCATATACCCATCCAGATGCCCCCCCAAATGTTGCAACTGCACCAGCCTCCACCACCTCCCCTGGCAGCTCACTCCACACATGCACCACCCTCCGTGTGAAAGCGTTGCCCCCCCAGGTCTCCCCCTTATCCTTCCCCTCCCACACCAAACACATGCTCTCCAGTTCCAGACCCCCACCCCAGGGAAAAGACCCCATCCACTCATCCCATCCATGCCCCTCACGACTTTACAAACCTCTGTAAGGTCACCCCTCAGCCCTCAGCCTCCGACGCTCCAGGGAAAACAGCCCCAGCCCATTCAAACCCCCCCCCCCCCAAGTAGCTCAAATTCTCCAACCCTGGCAAATTCCCCGCAAATCTCCCCTGAATACCCCAAGCCCCACAACATCCTCCCAACAGGAAGGAGACCAGAACCGCACACAACACTCCAACAGTGGCTCAACCAATGTCCTGCACAGCCACAACATGACCTCATGCACGTAACACTCTGACCGATAAAGGAAAGCATACTAAATGTCCTCTCCACTATCCCATCCATCTGCAACTCCACCCCCAAGGAACCACAAACCCGCACTCCAACGGTAAAATCAGCATGTATTGGTAATCCCTAATTGTCCTCAAAATTGGCAAATACCTGCAAAGAGGCTGGTGTGCCAAGCGGGCTGAGCCTGCTTCTCTGCCCACTTGGCACACCAGCCTCATTCCTGAAGAACGGCTTATGCCCGAAACGTCGATTCTCCTGCTCCTCGAATGCTGCCTGGCCTGCTGTGTTTTTCCAGCACCACATTTTTCAACTCTGTACTCCAGCATCTGCAGTCCTCACTTTCTCCAAATACCTGCAAAGAGATGGGAACACACTTTTTTCAGTTGTTTTCCTTTTTTTGTGTGTTAAATAAATGTTGTCCTGTGCTTGGCACATCACTACAGTGGCACTGCTGAGGTAGTTCGCTTAAGATGCAGGAAGTTATAGATCTTTCTCTGCATTGGAGCTTGTTCTTGTTGGGGATAAATCTTTGTGTTCATTCTTTTTTATTAATTTAATTTTATTTTATTTAATTGGGAATCGTGCAAAGAATTAATGACAGGTTTCTTTTCCATATTATCATGAAAGTGGATTAGCTCTTTTCTGGAAAGGTTTTCAAGTGGGAATTGAATTTTGTTTAAATAACCGTATTTATTTTGCCTGTTCCCTCCTTTCACAACGAATCGTGTTACTGATGTAGTCAGGACAAAAGTGGTTGATAAGAATTGTTCCAGGTGTGAGCTTGCTGAATAATTTGTAGTTAGGAATTCTTGAACCATCCTGTGGAGCTTCACCTCATTATTTTTCCTACTTCTTTGGGAGAACACACAGGATCGTCTTGTGCCTCCTTGTAGCTGGATAACTGAAAGTCAAAATGCAGCAATGCAGATAAATAAACAAAAGACAAGATGAATCCTGTGTGGAGGAAGTAACATTAACCAAGGTCTATTTATAGCATTTAATCAGCTTTTGAAAGAGAAAGATGTGTTAATCTTTTTGAATGTGACCCTTTCTCAGACTGCTCTGGTTAGAGGTTCTTCCTGTACTTTCTGAAGAAGGGCTCATGCCCGAAACATCAATTCTCCTGCTCCTTGGATGCTGCCTGACCTGCTGCACTTTTCCAGCAACACATTTTCAGCTTAGAGGTTCTTCCCTTGATCATAGAACATAGAATAATACAGCACAGAACAGGCCCTTTGGCCCATGATGTTGTACCGAACATTTGTCCTAGCTTAAGCACCTATCCATGTACCTATCCAATTGCCGCTTAAAGGTCACCAATGATTCTAATTCTGCCACTCCCACAGGCAGCGCATTCCATGCCCCCACCACTCTCTGGGTAAAGAACCTACCCCTGACATCCCCCCTATACCTTCCACCCTTCACTTTAAATTTATGTCCCCTTGTAACACTCTGTTGTACCCAGGGAAAAAGTTTCTGACTGTCTACTCTATCTATTCCCCTGATCATCTTGTAAACCTCTATCAAGTCACCCCTCATCCTTCGCCGTTCCAATGAGAAAAGGCCTAGCACTCTCAACCTATTCTTGTACGACCTATTCTCCATTCATACTTGTTATGATAAAGGATCTCATCGAAAGCAATGCTTTTCAGAGTGACCCACTTCAGAAGCTCAGAATAGAAACAATTGAGAGTTTGAACCACTGTTCTTTCATTCCATAGTGTGTTAAAGTCCTCACTCTTGCATTGTGTGGAATTATGTCACAGCTCATTGAATGAAAGGGACAGTAGTAGTCTGAATACAGATGTTGTCTAAATAACCTGTTCAGAGTCAGCAGGGCTTATGCAGATAATGGTCAGGCCCTGGGGAGTGTTGCCGAACAAAGAGACCCAGGGGTGCAGGTGCACAGCTCCTTGGAAGTGGAGTCACAGGTAGATAGGGTGGTGAAGAAGGTGTTTAGCACACTTGCCTTCATTGGTCAAAATGTTGAGTATGGGAATTGGGATGTCCTGTTCAGGCTGTACAGGACACTGTTAGGCCACTTTTGGAATGCTGCATTCTGTTCTGGTTGCCCTACTTTAGGAAAGATGTTGTGTAACTTGAAAGGGTTCAGAAAAGATTTACGAGGTTGTTGCTGGGGTTGGAGGGTTTGAACTATAGGGAGAGGCTGAATAGGCTGGAATGTTTTTTTCCCTGGAGCATTGGAGGCTGAGGGGTGACCTCATCGTGTTTTATAAAATCATGAGGGGCATGGATAGAGTGAATAGACAAAGTCTTTTCCCCAAGGTTGGGGAGTCCACAACTAGAGAGCATAGGTTTAAGGTGAGAGGGGAAAGATATAAAAAGGCGAAAAGGGAAATTTTTTCACGCAGAGGGTGACGTGTGTATGGAATGAGCTGTCAGAGGAAGGTGGAGGTTGGTACATTTGCAGCATTTAAAAGGCTTCTGGATGGATATCTGAATAGGGATGGTTTGGAGGGATATGGGGCGAAGTGCTGGCAATTGGGACTAGATTAGCTTAGGAGAACTGGTCGACATGGACGAGTTGGGCTGAAGGGTCTGTCTCCATGCTGTATAACTCTATGACATTATGTTATTACAAATCTTTGGAGTAGGTGGGACTTGAACTCAGGCATCCTCACCCAGAGATAGTGACACTATCACTGTGTCACAAGAGCCTTTTCACCAAAGTGACTGCAACATTGGCTGAGAAACAGTGAGTAATGACAGGTTTTCACACTGGAGGAAGGTTAGTGATGGAGTTTCCTAAGAGTTGGCAATAGGATCTTCGCTTTTTCTGATGCCTGTATATCTCTAGATCTTTATATGTACAGGACATTTTCAAAGTGTGTGGATGATACAATACCTGAGAGCATTGCAAACTGGGAGGAGGAGGACAGTGTAGTATTTCAAGAAGAATTGACTAATTAGTGGATTGGGAGGATCAGTGCTAATTGAATTTTCATGTAGATAAGTGTGAAGTGATATATCTCAGTGGAAAGATAGCATACAATTCTTAAGGGGGTGCAGGAGTGGAGGGACCTGGATGTATATGTGCAAAGGGCATTTAAGGTGACAGGACAGGTAGAGAGAGCAGTTAATAATGTATACTGTATTCTGGGCTTCATTATAATGCTAGGAGAAAGTGAGGACCTCAGATGCATAAGCCCGAAACGTCGATTCTCCTGCTCCTTTGATGCTGCCTAACCTGCTGCACTTTTCCAGCAACACATTTTTAAGCTTCATTATAATGCTATTGAGTACAAGAGCAAAGTTATACTGAACTAATATAGGACATTAGTTAAGCCTCACATGGAATATTGGTGAAATATCTGGCTGCCACACTATGGGGCAGATGAGATGGAGAAAATGTCCAAGAGGTTATTAAGAATGGTTTCAGGAATGAGAAACGTCATTTCCGAGGATACACTGGAGGGGTTGGACTGTTCTCCCAGGAGAGGAGAGAGCCAAATGAAGATTTAATAGAAGTTTTCAAAATCATGAGCAGTCTGGACAGAATGATTTGGGGAAACTTTCTCATTCAAATGAGGATTTGAGAACAGAAATTTGAAGTGTTTTGCCGAAGAGGGAAATGGGAGATGATTAATTTTTTTTTCACACAGTGAGTGGTTAGGATATGGAATACATCCTCGAGAGAGGTTCAATGAGGTATTCAAGAGGTCATTGTCTTTATTTGAATAATCATCTAATGTGCAAGTGAATGGAGAAAAAGCAGGGGATTGGCATTAGGCCAAAATGGTTAGAGAGCCAGTGCAGATAAGATGGACCAAATAGCCTGTTCTGCACCATAATGAGTGTGATTCTGTGATTTCCCAGCTCAGTTGCCCAGCTGAAACTGTAGTTAGGTAGCCCACACCCAGCCTTCAGTTAACATCACCAAGAGGAAAGTAAGTGGCTCATTCTACTGGTTTATAGATATTTTCTAGACAAACTATTTAGAGACTTTCTTGCACACCTTTGGAGCAGGTGGGACTTGAACCCAGGCCTCCTGGTTCAGAGGTAAGAGCACTATCACTGCACCACAAGAGCCAGGTTTATAGGAAGGCTTTCTGAAGATAGAGGCTCTGGCTGATAATTGTCTCCTATAATGAAGAAAAGCAAGTCAATGCCATCCGTACATGAGATTAATTAAGTTACTTTGTTTTTCCTGCAGCATCTGTCAGAAGAGAAACCTAAAGGTTTGGTTAATGAAGCAGCCAGGTATTTTATTTCCTTTCTCAAATAACAGCACTTTAGAGACTAACACCAAAATTATTTTAGTAAAAGATTTGGGACGTTATGAAGCTATTTTAAGGAATCATTGTATGCTGGCAGTGTATTTAATTTTAAAATATTGCCAGTGGAAACATTTTATACAGTATCATGCATAAAATATTTCAACAATTTATTGATGGCAACTTACTTTTCATCTACTTCTCAGACCAGATATAAAACCTAACAGTGGAATATTCTGGATTTCATTAACAATATTAGTGCCTTGATTCTTTTTGGAGTTGATTGATCAGTATCATATCATTGTATTTAGGCAGATTGCGCTTGGTGATCTTATTATCATTAACAAAACAGACCTGGTTCAACAAGAGGAACTGGAAGATTTGAAAACTGCTGTAAGGTAGTGAAGAATGTTCTGATCATATTCTGTGGCAAGTACTGCAAGGTTGAATATGCTTTTGGCCAATAAGATACGAGACTCTAATGAAGAGTCACCAGATGTGAAACGTTAACTCTGCTTTCTCCCCACAAGTACTATCAAACCTGCTGAGTTTCAAAAGCAATTTCTGTTTTTATTTTAGATCTTCAGTATCCACTCTCCTAAAATCTGAATTGAAGCATGATATCAACAAGATGCTTTTTTGCCACCAAATGTGTTGAAATATATGAAAGTAATGTAAGATGGCATTTGGCATGCACTATTTCCCTGCTTCTAGGCAATTTCACCTTTATCTGGTTGATAGAATGCTTCGCTTTTCTAGCTAATGAGAATGAACTACTGCCGTTTCTGGTTCATTCTTGCCGAAGTTGTACTTGTCACAGGTTTGTTTTTATTTTAGACCACCATCCACCCAAGTCTTTCATTATCCCATCACCACCGTTTGCTAATTATGCTGGAAGACGAGTAGTTATGGATTGGAAACCATGATGTGGAGGTGCTGGTGTTGGACTGGGATGAACAAAGTCAGATATCACGTGTCACCAGGTTGTAGTCCAACAGGTTTATTTGAAATCACAAGCTTTCTGAGCAATGGTGATTTCAAATAAACCTGCTGGACTATTACCTGGTGTCGTGTGACTTCTGACCATGCGTTGGAAACCATTAAGGACCCTGTCCAAGTTTCCCTCTCCTTATATCTCAAGTTTTTAAAAAATGTTATTTCTTTGCACTTCACAGTTAGATATCCACCTTCCAGAATTTAGTAACATTCTGTAATGCAATGCTGTTTTGCAATCTATGAAGGAAAATGCTGCCTTTCGTGTAGTACTTTTCATGACCTCAGGCCCAACTACATTATCGCAGCACAGTGCTTCCATTAGATCATTGTGTACTTGAGGAAAGGTGAGCAAGTCCATAGAGAAGTAATGCAAATTTATTAAAAACTAATTTACCCACAAATTTACAGGAACCTGAATCACAAATGTCATCTTTTCTTGGTGAAGAAACCAATTAGCAATTTAGTTTCTTATTCAGGGAACAAAATTGAAGTCAAAAATCAGGCATAGCAATAAATGTAAAATGGAAGCTAAGTCCAGGTACCTAGCAGACATTTTTCAAAGGATTAGCCATGTACTAATTTAATTGCATTTGGAAGTTAGATTTCATTCTGAGGAGGGTAAAGTTGTTGAAGGGTAAAACCTGTACTTCTCTGTCCATGGAAGCGACAATGTTTAATATTTTCCATGTGGAGAATTATGTTTTTTTTCCAATCAGGTACAATATGGATTTGGTGTAAAGTTGCTGTTATGTAATGATGTAACTGCAGTTACTTACTCCCAACAGACAGAAGTTAGGAATACCATTCCCTCTTTTTCCCCATGCTGCAAACCTTGGCCTGGATGGGTTGGACCACAGGGTCTGTTTCCATGCTGTGCATCTCTATGACATGCACACAAGCCAGCATTTGTTACGAGCTTAAGAACATGTCTCAAGGTCTCCAATTTACTATATGCACCTTGTTTCTTCTTACCTCCATCAATTATGTGTTTGGCTTCTTTCGATCAAATATGTACATTTTGCCATCACTGGTGGAGGGGTGGGTACTAGGGGAAAGTTGACAGTTCCAAGTGATATAGACCCAGTGTTTGGATACAAGAGGAGAATACAGAGCACCAATGCGATTGCATCCAAAAAGAAGACATTTTCAAGGAGTTGTCACATATTATTTTGTAGTTTTAGAAACGTCCAGCGTGAGTGAGTTCCAAATCCTTTTAAAAGCATCAGATTACAAGGTTGAAATGGCTTTAAGTTCTAACTCCCTGCCTAATTGTACATTTCCTAATCCAAACCTGATTATGCTGTCTCCTTCAGGAAAGTAATACCCGTCTGAGCCAACAGGAGGGGCTGTACACAAAAATCTGTGTCGCTTCTTGAAATTATGAACACTCCACCACGCAACAATTCCAAGTACAACCTGCCCAGCTCACAGTCTGTAATCATGATATGAAGGAAAAAAAGACTTTCATTTATTCAAAGTACAGGATGTAAGGGCATCGTACTCTAGGACAGAGGCTGAAAGCCAAACTCTGTGAAATAAAGCCAGTTGAATCACTGTCCAGCCTCAAACACTTGAATTGCCTATTCCTTTAGAGTGAAGTTTGTGGTTACAAGGTTTTGCACAGTAATTGTGTCATTTGTATAAAAACTCATTCACTGAAAAGATTGTGGGATAGAGCTCAATAGTTTGCCTTTTTCTCAGTAACATACCTTTAATAGTTTTTGGTGATGTCAGCCAGTCTTGGGATTGCAGCAGCCAAGTCAAATACCTGAGCTAAGAAGGAGGGTAAATGACATGCAATTTTGTTCAGATGGAAATCGTACCAGGAAAAGAAATGGGAGAATTATTTACTATTGGAAAAAATTTAACTTGTACCATTACCAAGCCCCTCAATTGTCCTCGTTAATGTGCCAATTTAGCATTTACAACAACAGTCTTGGTTTGGACCTGAAAGTAAGATCGGGGTGTGGTCTTTAATTATCAAACTGGCTTCAGGTCATTCAATCGACAAAATATGTCACTAAGTGCTGAAAAGAGGAATATTGCCTCCTGCTAATCGACTCTGCTGGCTGAATTGGTCTCTGCTATTTCCTGACAGGAGGGTTGATGCTGCTCAAACCAATATCAGTTCAGATCCCGTATCCCCAATGTGTTTGACAGAACAAAAACATCCAGAAGTTTTGATTTGTTTTTTTCTGTTTAATATCGTCAGTAATAGTTGCAGAGTATCATAATCTGAGTATTCATGTTTCAGGTCAATCAATGGACTTGCCAAGTTAATTGAAACACAAAGATCAAGGTGAGAAAATTCTTTTTTCCATGCATATGGAACTCAATTATTTGCAATTTGCCCTCAGTACTTGTCAAAGTAAAATTTAATTTCACATCGATTTTATTGTAACTTCAATCAAAATATATAAAATCAGCATTCATGATCAGCATAATAATGTTGGTCTGACTTATACTAACATGAGAAAAAAGAATTTTAGATAGTTTTCAAGTTTTTGGATTATAAAACATGAGAGGTTGGCCAAGAGTGTGTTGAAATAATGAAGTCTAGAGATCCTGGATGTAGGTTTTCTCGCTGAGCTGGAAGGTTCATTTTCAGACGTTTCGTCATCATGCTAGGTAACATCTTCAGTGAGCCTCCGGATGAAGCCAACATCTGAAAATGAATCTTCCAGCTCAGCGAGCAAACCTACATCCAGAATCTCAACCTGAGCTACAAATCTTCTCAAAATCGCGAAGTCGAGAGATGATAGAGACATGGATGAGGCTTTTGGAAGGTGATGTGTTGAGGCCGTGGTGAAGTTGGGTGAAATTACTGGCCATTGTGTTGTGTATGTTGCCAGAATCTCATCTCTGGGCCAAATATGATCCATAGTTGTGAGCAGCTTGGTTAATCTTGGCTGGTTATCAGTAAGAGAAATAGACAAGGGACCAGAGTTTGTGTCCAGATGGAACTGAGTCCAAAAGTTACAGATCGCATGTTTCATTATTTTCAACAATGTGAGGAAGTATACTGAACCAAGATGAGATTTCCCAGAAATATTACTGTGGAGTTAAATATGTAAAATAAACTTGTGTATTGATTAGCATTGGAAAATTGGAGGTGTAGTGGACAGCGAAGAGGGTTACCTCAGATTACAACAGGATCTGGACCAGATGGGCCAATGGGTTGAGAAGTGGCAGATGGAGTTTAATTCAGATAAATGTGAGTTGCTGCATTTTGGGAAAGCAAATCTTAGCAGGACTTATACACTTAATGGTAAGGTCTTAGGGAGTGTTGCTGAACAAAGAGACCTTGGAGTGCAGGTTCATAGCTCCTTGAAAGTGGTGTCGCAGGTAGATAGGATAGTGAAGAAGGCGTTTGGTATGCTTTCCTTTATTGGTCAGAGTATTGAGTACAGGAGTTGGGAGGTCATGTTGCAGCTGTACAGGACATTGGTTAGGCCACTGTTGGAATATTGCGTGCAATTCTGATCTCCTTCCTGTCTGAAAGATGTTGTGAAACTTGAAAGGTTTCAGAAAAGATTTACAAGGATGTTGCCAGCATTGGAGGATCTGAGCTACAGGGAGAGGCTGAACAGGCTGGGGCTGTTTTCCCTGGAGCATCGGAGGCTGAGGGGTGACCTTATAGAGGTTTACAAAATTATGAAGGGCATGGATAGGATAAATAGGCAAAGTCTTTTCCCTGTGGTTGGGGAGTCCAGAACTAGAGGGCATAGATTTAGGGTGAGAGGGGAAAGATATAAAAGAGACCTAAGGGGCAACTTTTTCACGCAGAGGGTGGTACGTGTATGGAATGAACTGCTAGAGGATATGGTGGAGGCTGATACAATTGCAACATTTAAGAGGCATTTGGATGTGTATATGAATAGGAAGGGTTTGGAGGAATATGGGACAGGTGCTGGCAGGTGGGAATAGATTGGGTTGGGATATCTGGTCGGCATGGACGGGTTGGACCGAAGGGTCTGTTTCCATGCTGTATATCTCTATGACTCTAATTGTAGTGTAGTTCCAAGCATGGAGTTCTGCAGGCAAGGAATAAACCTATGCAAATGCAAAGAGAAGGCAAAACAGGATAGGGTATATGGCCAGGATATATATTTCAGAACTTAAATGTAAAACTATTAACACAAAAGTAGATATTCTAATGGAACGATAATTGGAGTTGCAGTCCATGTGAAAATCTCAACTTTGCAGGAATTCTCAGAAGTCAAAGTTTCCTTGGGGCAATTGCCCAAAGTCTGGAACTTTCTGAAGGAGCTCCATCAGACTCCGAGATATGAGAATAGTCTGACTCACTTAAGTTAACAATTACCTCAGGAACATTAGAAAATTATAAACCAACTGTAACTCTTGGTTAACATTAAACTGAGCCACCCCCTATAACCCGCCACCACTTTCTTCAACCCACTCCCCTATTCCTCCAGACCTGAAACCATCTTCCCCACTCAGCCAAACTTTCCCGTGCGCTCATCCCCACCATAACCACGAGCCATGTGTTAATCCCCACCATAACCATGAGCTGTGCGCTAATCCCCACCATAACCACGAGCCATGTGCTAATCCCCACCATAACCACGAGCCGTGCAGTAATCCCCACCATAACCACGAGCCATGTGCTAATCCCCACCATAACCATGAGCCGTGTGCTCGTCCCCACCATAACCACGAGCCGTGCAGTAATCCCCACCATCACCACGAGCCTTGCACTAATCCCCACCATAACTATGAGCCGTGTGCTAATCCCCACCATAACCACGAGCCATGCGCTAATCCCCACCATAACCACGAGCCGTGCGCTAATCCCCACCATAACCACGAGTCGTGCAGTAATCCCCACCATAACCACGAGCCGTGTGCCCATCCTCACCATAACCACGAGCCGTGCAGTAATCCCCACCATAACCACGAGCCATGCGCTAATCCCCACCATAACTATGAGCCGTGTGCTAATCCCCACCATAACCACGAGCCGTGTGCCCATCCTCACCATAACCACGAGCCTGCAGTAATCCCCACCATAACCACGAGCCATGCGCTAATCCCCACCATAACCACGAGCCATGCGCTAATCCCCACCATAACCATGAGTCGTGTGCTCATCCCCACCATAACCACGAGTCGTGCAGTAATCCCCAGCATCACCACGAGCCTTGCGCTAATCCCCACCATAACCACGAGCCGTGCAGTAATCCCCACCATAACCACGAGCCTTGCGCTAATCCCCACCATAACCATGAGTCGTGTGCTCATCCCCACCATAACCACGAGTCGTGCAGTAATCCCCAGCATCACCATGAGCCTTGCACTAATCCCCACCATAACTACGAGCCATGCGCTAATCCCCACCGTAACCACGAGCTGTGCGCTAATCCCCACCATAACCACGAGCCGTGCGCTAATCCCCACCGTAACCACGAGCTGTGCGCTAATCCCCACCATAACCACGAGCCATGCGCTAATCCCCACCATAACCATGAGTCGTGTGCTCATCCCCACCATAACCACGAGTCGTGCAGTAATCCCCACCATAACCACGAGCCGTGTGCCCATCCTCACCATAACCATGAGCCGTGCAGTAATCCCCACCATAACCACGAGCTGTGCGCTAATCCCCACCATAACCACGAGCCTTGCGCTAATCCCCACCATAACCATGAGTCGTGTGCTCATCCCCACCATAACCACGAGTCGTGCAGTAATCCCCAGCATCACCACGAGCCTTGCGCTAATCCCCACCATAACTACGAGCCGTGCGCTAATCCCTACCATGACCACGAGCCGTGCGCTAATCCCCACCATAACCACGAGTCGTGCAGTAATCCCCAGCATCACCATGAGCCTTGCACTAATCCCCACCATAACTACGAGCCTTGCACTAATCCCCACCATAACTACGAGCCGTGCGCTAATCCCCACCATAACCACGAGCCGTGCGCGAATCCCCACCGTAACCACGAGCTGTGCGCTAATCCCCACCATAACCACGAGCCGTGCACTAATCCCCACCATAACCATGAGCCGTGCGCTAATCCCCACCGTAACCGTGAGCCGTGCTACCCCAACACTCTCGTACCTTTTCACTGTACCTGTCACAGTGGCTTCAGGACTTTTAATCTACAGAATCTGGCACTAACTGTTTGAAAAAGGGGAATGTGGCTTCATGCTCATCAGTTCTGCTGGGCAGATTGGTCTCTGCTGTTCCCTCACAGGAGGCTCCCATCCTGGAAATTCGAGTGCTCTACACCTTTGTCTGTTTAGGGTGGGAAATGGGGTTTCCAATGACCTAGGAAATTCAGCACCATGGAACTTTGTCCTAAGCATGGTATGGCTGTCTCTAGGATAAAATGCTTTTATTACTATCCAGGCAAGAGCAGCGATGTCTGAAGATACAAGCAATATTTATCCCTGAAAACCTCACTGAATTGGTGAATTGATCTCACACCTGATGCCATGTGTCCTTCATGTGCACAACCTGGCTCCTCGTTTGTTTCCAAAATTACAGAAACTGTATTTCAAAACAAATCCATTCTGTTTGAAACACTTTAAAGTGTTTCCATTAAACCTGAAAGACGCAAAAATAATTGGAAGATCACCCACCCTTGATGAAATGGGCAACTCTATGTTTTGTAGTGTTGGAGAACTCTACCTTTCACAACCTTGAGACTAACAACATGACAATATGTATAACAGACTTCTTTCAGCCAATGCTGACACAAGGTACACAGAGAGTTGCTAATCCTCCAGGGTTATCTTCAAGTCTTTAGAAATTAAAGAGTGAACTAAAACTGAAGTAACCCAGAAATAAAACACAGCTGATTTTCATGTTTGTGTTCTTTGAATACTTTGTTATATTTTGCAGTAATACTGGCAATGGGAAAAGTGTGTTTCATTGGCTTTCATGTGATGACCCATCTCCAAGACTCCCTTCACTGGAATTCACAACCCTTGGTGCACTTTGTACTGTGAGATGCAGGATTTGATCAGCTTTATGTCCTGCATGTGGGGGCTGCTCCATCTAGAGGCACTCTATGGAAATTGTAAAAATGTTCACAGAAATTTCAGACATAAACTAAAATTGTGGCCATGGTTTTATTTTTGCTGTTTATTACTGATTATATTATTATTAGAGTGAGGAAGACGAGGCTAACAGTTGATTATATTTTCATGGACCAGTGCAGAACACTAAAATGCAGTTTTGTATACAGTGGTAGAAATCCAGGATTTTCTCTCTTTGATACAATTGTCCACATTCTCACGTATCCCCAGATTGAGATCAGTATGTTTAGTAATATACCAGTATTGGTACAGAAGTGCATTGTCTCTGCCATCTTTCTGTCATGTAGAGTTTACTACAATCTTCATGTGCAAGAGTTTTTCTTCCGTGGAAGCTTTTTATAAATCAACAATATGTAAGTGAGTGTGTGTGTGTGAATGTGTCTGTGTGTGTGTGCGCGCGAGTGTGCCTGTATGTGTGCGCATGTGTGTGTGTGTACGTGTGAGTGTGCCTGTGTGTGTGTGGAAGAGTGTGTGTGTGTGAATGTGCCTGTGTGTGTGTGCGCCTGTGTGTGTGAGTGTGAGTGTGCCTGTGTGTGTGTGGAAGAGTGTGTGCCTGTGTGTGTGTGTGCGCGTGTGCATGTGTGTGTGTCTGTGTAGGTTGCATTTCTGCTTACAGTTGATATTACTGACTTGTATGAACAGAGCATGAACTGTAACAAAATTTGCTCTCAGTACAAAGGTGGATAAGAAAGCAAAAACAAGAACGGAAATTGCTGGAAATGCTCAGTAGGTCTGGCAGCAACTATGGAGAGAAATCAGAGTTAACATTTTGGGTCACGTGATCTTCTTCAGAAGTCCAGAAACCCGGAACGTTAACTCCGATTTCTCTCCACAGATGCTGCCAGACCTGCTGAGTTGTTCTAGCAATTTCTGTTTTTGTTTCTGATTTACAGCATCTTCAGTTCTTTTGGACTTTAGATAGGACGGCAAGTTGTGGGGAGGACCCAGAATTTGTGAAAAGCTGTTAGGTGAGTGGACAAAAAGAAATGGTATAGTGTGGGAAAATGTGAAGTTAAGATTGGATAATTAGAATATTATTTAAATGGGAGAAGCTAAAGAATTCTGCTGTATAGGTGGGTCTGGGTGACTTTGTATATGAAACGGTTAATGTGCAGGTTCAACAATGAAATAGGGAAATGGTATGTTAGCCTTTATTGTGTGGGAATTGGGAATATAAAAGTAGGGAAGACCTGCTAAAATTCTGCAGGGTATTGGTGAGACCATGCCTGGAGTGCTGGTACAATTTTGATCTTATTCAAGGAGACAGATACCTGCGTTGGAGGCTGTTCACTGAATGTCCATGAGGTTACTTCCTCTTTGTTATCTCAAGGGAAAAGGTCAGCAAGCTGAGCCTACACTCAGGCGAATGAGAGTGATTTTATTGAAACAGGGATTCACAGGGACCTTGACAGGGTGGATATTGGCAGGATATTTTCCCACATGGAGGAATCTGGAACAAGGGAACACAATTTCAACACAAGGAGCCTCCCATTTTGAAACAAATTTCTTCACTTAAGCGTGTTTTAGCCTTTGGAATTCTCTACCTGAGAGAGCAGTGGAGACTAGGTTAGACAGGTTTTTGATCTAAACGTCAAGAGAATGTGTGAAGGTAAGAAAGTGGAATATTTATTATTTACTCGCTCAATAAAGAGGTCTTCTGTTTCAAAGGAATCTTGAGGAAAGGAATAGAATGATTGTGGTCTGTCAGTCTTGTTTTCATTGACTCCGGCATGCGATGTGTGTGCTGCTTGTGGGGTCAGTATTTATTGTCCATCCCTAACTGTGAGGCTTGCTAGTCCATTTCAAAGGCAGGTCATGGTTAACCACATTGCTGTGGATGTGGAGTCACATCTACCAGACCCAGGTAAAGATGACCCAATTCCTTCACTAAAGGATAATCAGAGGATTTCATGATAGTCATTGATCTTTACATAATCACAATTGCTGAGGTTAGTTTTTAGTTCCATATTATATTAAATTCGAATAGGTGGAATGCTCTGGTAGGATTTGAACATGGATCCCCAGAGTATTGCTGGGGTCAGTTTGCTCAGTTGGTTGATCAGCTGTTTTGTGATTCAGAGTGATGGTGGGTTTACTTCATCTTTTGGGTGAGGCCACCATGAAGATGCCACCTTCTTGGTGTTAAACCACCACCTGTCAGCTCTCTAATGAGTTCTTTCAGACTAGTAGTTTGGAATTACTAGTCTAATGACATTATTACATAACCATCAAGTTAATTGAATCTGTTATCTTTAACTAGTTCACTGGGTTAGGGAAATATAATGCCTTTTTTTAAAAGCAAAAATCAATTTCTGTCAAGTAACTATCTATACAGCAATAACAACAAAAACAGAAATTGCTGGAAAAGCTCAGCAGGTCTGTGACCCTTCCTCAGAACTGAGTTTGAGTTCTGAGGAAGGATTGCTGGACCCCAAATGTTAAATTTGATTTCTATCCACAGATGTTGCCAGACCTGCTGAACTTTTCCAGCAATTTCTGTTTTTGTTTCTGATTTCTAACTTTCGCAGTTCTTTTGGTTTTTAACCCAGTATAAAATATGATTTATGTGGTTCTGCAGCAAATTAAGACTCTCTGCTACATTTCTGTGAGTGATACAATAACATCGCCAATCTGATTAAATGATTTGTTGATTGTATGAGCCCAGACCTGATGTTGGCTGAATAAGAAATTGGTCCATGAGCAAACTACCAACATGTATGATAGGACACTGAAGTGTGACTTGCCTTTGTATTGTTCATCTCGTCCAAACTTCTGATTGTTTTATAAGATGTCACAGCTTGTGTGTTATCATGTATTTAGTCTCAAAGCTGCTGATTGTGTTTATTGTCTTTCAGGGTTGAACTTAGCGAAGTTCTTGATTTGCATGCTTTCGATAGCCAAGCCAGTGAAAGGTATATTTCAAATCTATGATATACTGTTGTCTTTATTTGTCATCTTCTCTTGAAAGCCAATTTATGCATTGAAACATTTCTTTAAAAAGGAAAATACAGATTGGTGAGAAATAATATCACTAATGTTAGAAATTTGTCATTGCGCTAACAGTTGCATAGATTTTCTGCTCATTGACATTGAGCAGTTGCAAAAACATAGCTGCTGTTTTCTTGTGGTATTGTTCATTTCAGGTTGATGACACTATTTTCCTTGAGCTGATCCTCAAACAGGGTACCTCTTCTCTTCCAAGTGTTGGTGTTTGATGAGCCATTTTGTAGAAGGCCTATGAAATCAAGGTTGAATCAGTTACCTGAATGTGAAAAATGATTGAGTATTGTTGACAAATGTGTAAAGGGCAGGGGATAACTGTTCTAAGACAACAAAACTAGCTGTGATATCATGGTCTTTTCTAGTTTTATACATTCCTACATCCAAGCCAACATTCTTTTCGAAACTAGCCTCATCAATTGACAGAATGGCTAGCATTAATAAATCGGGGTGGACAAAATTAGCTTTCTCATTGGCAGAAATAATTCTTGTGTCCATTCTGCCTGTTGGAAACATCCACTAAGAACTTTGTGAGCTTACATTTGTTTGTTTACAACATCCACCTCGACCCCGACAGTGATTTTGTTGATAGGTGGTTGGGTCAGTATTTATTGCCCATCTGTAATTGTCCTGGCAAAAGGTGTTGGTGTCATCTTGAACCACTGCAGTTCTTCAGGTGTAGGGAAACCCACAGTGCTGTTAGTGTAGAAGTTCCAGGATTTTGACCCAGCCTCATTGAAGAAAGGTGATAAATTTCCAAGTTAGAATGGGATGTTCCTTGGAAGGAAACTTGGAGGAGGTGGCATTTCCACATATCTTCTCCTCAGATGCTGCCTGACCGGCTGTGCTTTTCCAGCACCACACTCTTTGACTCTGATCTCTAGCATCTGCAGTCCTCAACTTTCTCCATGAATCTGCTGCCCTTGTCCTTCCAGATGGAAGTGGTGACTAGTTTGGAAGGTCTCATCAAAGCTGAGATACTGCAGAGAAATCTTGTGGGTGGTACACATTGTTGCTACTGTGCATTGTTATTGAAGGGAATGAGTATTGAAGGTGATGAATAAGGTGCTATTCAAGCAGGCTGCTTTGTCCTGGATGATGTTGAACTTCTTGTGTGATGTTGGAGCTGCACGTATCCAGGCAAGTGGGGAGTATTCCATCACATTCCTAACTTGTGTGGAGTTGCTGGTGGACAGACTTTGCGAAGTTCAATGGTGTGTTATTTGCTGCTGAATTCCCAGCCTCTGAGCTGCTCATGTAGCCACTGCCCCCCACCCCTTTCACCACTTGCTGCTGACTGATTGGAGCTTGGTCGGGTTGTCACTGGCTGGATTGGATTATCCTGTTTTTTTGTGTAAAGGATATAAGGAGGTATTTTTCCAGATAATTGACTCAAAGCTAGTATTGTAGATGTACTGGAACAGCTTGGCTAGGGGTGTCAGTAGAGTATAATTACTAGAATATTTTCAGGACTCACAGCTTTTGCAGTATCCACTGTCCTCAGTAGTGTCATGATTTCATATGAAGTGAATTGAACTGGCTGAAAGTTGATATCTGTGATGTTGGGGACCTCTGGCAGAGACTGAGATGGATCATTCACTCTCGTCTTCTGGTTGATGATGGGATGTAAATATTTCCGCCCTTTTTCTTTTGCATTCACGTGTTGCATTTTGCCTGTTGTTGAGGATGTGATCTTTGTGGACTCTGCACTTCCTGTTTGTATTTTATCCAGCCACCACCATTCCTGCCCTGGATATGCCAAGATTGCAGAGCACCATTGGCTGTGAGATGACTTTGCCAGTCTATTAAAAATCACGCAATGCCAGGTTATAGTCCAGCAGGTTTATTTGGAAGTACAGGTAGACAACTCTTTATCTGAAATCCGAAAAGCTCTGAAATCTGAAGGTTTCTTCATGAAGTTTTTTCTCAAGGTTGTTTAGCATGCAAACAGTTAACCCAAGTCCACACCCACTCGATGCGTGTCACTCAGATGCGATGTGGGTGGGCGTGGCCCAGTATTGGTAGGCCTCCATTTTGTCTCAGGGCCTGTAGTACTCACTGTGAGTCTGCTGTTTGGTAAGATTTATTTAAATTTCACCATCAAACTATCACTTATTCTGAAATTTGAAAAGTTCCGAATTTTGAAAACCAGCTGGTCCCGAGCATTTCAGATAAAGGATTATGTACCTGTATATCCTGCTAGTGGAGCAGCGCTCTGAAAGCTAGTGGTTCCAAATAATCATATTTACCTAGTCTGGACTACATGTGACTCCAAACCCACAGCAATGTGGTTGACGTTTAACTGCCTTCTGGGTAATTAGGGATGGGCAATAATTGTTAGCCCAGCTAATGTCACCCTCATCCCATGAATGAATTAAAAACATGGTCAGTCTGCAGCATACTGATTGAGTGCAGTGGTTCAAGAAGGCAGCTCACCATCACCCCTCAAGGGGCAACTAGGGACGACAATAAATACTGGGCCGGTCAGCAACACTCACATTTCACAAATGAACAAAAGAAATGTATTATTGCTGGCTATAGAAATGTCTGAAGACTTTGCTAACTCCCTTGTAAAGTTTTTATAAAGTTTTAGGTACATTTGTATGTTTTCAGATGTTGGATGTTAACCTTCAAGGAAAGAAGATTGCTGGCTTTATTCAGTTTCTGTCATGCTCTGTCTATAAATAGGCTGACGACTTGATTTTGAGGGACAATTCGAGTGACTCAGTATTGAAGTGAATTTTTTGCTCAACATTTCCAAATGATTTTGATGTTAAAATTATAACTTAAAGAAAACAATCTAATAACAACAATTTAACACAGTCCAATGATAAATATACTAATTTGATCATCGGTTAGCTACCATTGGTGACTTTGCAGCTCATTTTAATGAATCATATCTGCAACTGAATGCCTTTTAAAAACATATTTCAGAAGTGACCTTCCTTGAAAGTGGAGTCGCAGTAAGACAGGATAATGAAGAAGGCATTTGGTATGCTTGCTTTATTGGTCAGTACTTTGAGTATAGGAATTGGGAGGTCATGTTGTAGCTGTACAGGCCACTTCTGGAATACTGCGTTCAATTCTGTCTCCCTGCTCTAGGAAAAATGTTGTTAAACTTGAAAGGGTTCACAAAAGATTGACAAGGATGTTGCCAGAGTTGGAGGGTTTGAGCTACAGGGAGAGGCTGAATAGGCTGGGGCTGTTTTCCCTGGAGAGTCGGAGGCTGAAGGGTGACCTTATAGAGGTTTATAAAATTATGAGGGGCATGGATTGGGTAAATAAGCAAGGTCTTTTCCCTGGGGTCGGGGAGTCCAGAACTAGAGGGCATAGATTTAGGATGAGAGAGGAAAGATATAAAAGAGACCGAAGGGGCAACTTTTTCATGAAGAAGGTGGTGCGTGTATGGAATGAGCTGTCGGAGGATGTGGTGGAGGCTGGTACAATTGCAACATTTAAAAGACATTTGGATGGGTATACGAATAGGAAGGGTTTATAGAGATATGGGCCAAATGCTGGCAAGTGAGACTAGATAATTTAGGGTATCTGGTTGGCATGGACAAATTGGACCGAAGAGTCTGTTTCTGTGCTGTACATCTCTATTACTCCTGAAGTGTGATTGGGGCCATATGTTGTAATGTACTTCTCTATTCTTTCAATCAGTGTGGAGTGTGATCATTGTTATTTAATATGGCAAACAGTTGTTAAATCCTAAGGACTTTGGATGTGAAATCATTGTCCATTTCTTGGCTTTGGATAACTGTCTTAATAATACTGGGCCATTTTATGGAGCAATTGAATAAGAGTCGTGATCTTGTACCTTGTCACTTTCCATCTTCCTACCTTTACAGTAACGTATCCCCGCTTACTACTTTTACCCTCAAGGGATTCTTATGCATCTGTGCAGTTACTGTAGTTGAACGTATCTTTGAAAGAAAATATTACATTTATGCTACCAGTAGCTGTTTTGTTCAGTTTGCAGGAAAAATTATGCCTTGTGCAGTCAGGCCAGCCTCACCTTGATAAGGTAACTAGATTTCATAAAATTCACATTGTGTTTTCAGCATTTTACTATGAAATATATTTTATTGATTTGAATGTTTTGATTTAAAATCCATAGTTACAATGTTAGGGATTTGACTGTGTAGTTTTATCTGCTTCAATTATATATGTATATGTATACTGCAGCAGGAAAATATTAGTAGAAACAATAGATTTTATAACTAATTTTTCAGCCTAATTATATTGTGCATCACAATCCGTGGAGTATGTCAGCAAAAAGCAACTGCAGTAAATCTCTCCCTGCCCAACTTTGCAATAAGGTCCAGTGTTTTTTTTGTTCATCTATTAACTGTATTTGGTATCATATACAGTGGTAACATTGTTCCCTCCACATTGCTGAGCAAGGTGTACCATTTAGTGACCTTGGCTTCAACAATAGAGAGCTTCAAAAAAAGTCTTAAATTTTTGCTGAAACAGTCAACTTTGGAATGCTGCTGTTATAATTGTGACAATTTCCTGCAAGCTGCAACTACTGCTTTTCTGCAAATACATATCTTCAGCAGGCATGCTTCATATGAACAACATGTGCTACTGGGGGTAGTGATCTCCCAACACTATCCATGGATAATCTCACAGTTCATACATGACGTGAAGTATAAAGCTCTGGATTGTTTAGATATGTTACATTTTAATTTTGTAGCATTGTGGGATGGAGTACTGTCTGCTGTTCTCGTTACCACACAATAGGAAGAATGTGATTACAGTGGAGAGGATACCGAGGAGATTGACCGGGACGTTGCCTGGGATGGAGCATTTCAGACATGAGGCGAGGCTGGATGAGATTGGGTTGTTTTCTTTGGAGCCAGGATATTGAGGGACCTGATGGAAGTGTGTACGATTATGAAGGGTATGGACAAGGTGGTTAGGAAGCAGCTCTTTCCCCTTAGTCAAATGCCAACAAGAAGGGTGTGCTTTTAAGCTGAAAGGCAGATGGTTTAGAGGGGATTTGAGGAAAAACAGTTTCACCCAGAGGATGATGGGGTTCTAGAATGCATTGGCATGGAGGGTAGTTGAGATGAGATATCTCACAACTCTTTAAAATAACTTGAATGAAAACTTAAAAGTGTCATAATATTCAAGGCCATGGGTCGAGTCAGACAAAGTGGTGGTAGTATATATTTGGTGGTACAGACATGATGAACTGAACAGCCTCTTCTGAACTGTATGATTCTTTGAATAATTTACATTTTATTGCAGTTTTCCTGATCAGTTTGAATGTTCTTGTCTCCATTTATAAAGTGCCATAGAAGGGTTCTGCAGACGCAGTTTTTGAACTGAATGATATCTGCAGTGACAATTTAGAGCTGACTTGAGACAATTGAGACTCATACTTACCACGATAAGCATTTTTGTCAAAGATTGTGGGTGCTCTACTAATGTAGAGGTATGAGCTGCAAGTTACACTGTAGCATGTGCAAAGATAAATCAAGACAGGACTTTAAAATGGCTTAATTAATGTTATTATATTTTGGGTCAGGATAGTGCTGTAGGAACTAGGATGTATTTTGGAGCTTGCCTGCTGAAAGTATTGTTGTGGCATTGTCCAAAGTCACCTGATGAGGGTCTAACCAAAGTAACAAGTAATCAAAACTGTACAAGCTAATTACTTGTGATTATTTCTCTGCCTTAATGAGTCTGTACAGTTTTGGATTACTTGTTACATTGGTTAGACCTTTGCCATGCGACTCTGATACCTTCTCATGTTATTCCAGCCACTTGGTTTGTCTCTCATACCATCCTATTTTTTATTAATTGTACTTATCTCTCTGCCTTAATTAATTCGTTCATAGGTCGTCCCTTCATTTGTTATTCAGCTGTTCACACTTTATTCACACTATTTGCACTTACCTTAAATAGCTGGAATTATCTTGCCATTATCTCTCTGCCTATATATTCTGTGCCTGTGCACCTCCCTCCACTTCACTTGACGGAGGAGCAGCAAATCAAAAGCTTGTGATTTTAAATAAACCTGTTGGCCTGTAACCTGATGCTGTGTGATGTATGACTTTATTAATCATAGTGTGAAGCTTCTGCAAGTTCAGTGTGTGTGTGTTTTTTTTATTTATTACAGAGGATCCTTACAGTTACATTTGAAATCCCTGGCACCATTCTTGAAGAAGATTTAAACATATACCTTCAGGTGTGCTTTCTTTTGAATAATTTTTTTTGAACAGGTATTAACTTGCTTGTAGAAAAATATTTGGGCCTAACTATAAATTACATACATGTTTAAGAGAATACTTTTAATATTTAGCTTTTGAATCCCATTCTAGATTTTGTTCACTGTGGGCTACAGTATGCAGAGCAGTGCATAATTTAAAAGCAAATGCTAAAATCAAATGAATAACAGCCTCAAAAATAATTTAACCAATGAATGAATGTCATTCTAGTGGAATGGTGCGCCAGCGACCTAGGCTCGATTCCAGCATTGAGCGACTGTCTTGGTGAATTTTGCACATTCTCCCCGTGTCTGCGTGGGTTTCCTCCCACAGTCCAAAGATGTGCAGGTTGGGTGGGTTGGTCATAGTGTCCAGGGATATGTAGGCTAGTTGGGTTAGCCATGGGAAATGCAGGGTTATAGGGTAAGGGGGTGAGAGTGAGTGGGATGCTGTTTGGAGGGTTGGTGTGAACCTGATGGGCTTCTGCACCGTCAGGATTCTATAAAAGTGTTATTTTGTATTTCTTCTGTATCTAAGATACTCTGTGACAGTTGATTGATGATTAGAGCGATAGGTGCTGTTAATTTACTGGTCACATTTTCATCTGAATTAACATATTGTGGATTCAAACCTTCTTTCAGCGACACAGCTCATACTTAAAGCTGAAGGCATCAAACAATCCATTCTGAGATTCTAATCTTTCAGATGAGAACTAAACCAAAGCCTTCTTTACCTACTCTAATTGTGTGACTTAGTATGAGAGATCCTGTGACACTAAAGAAAAGAACAGGGACTTTCCAATTTCATGACTAATGTTTGTCCTCAACATTAGATAGATGATCTGGTTATTTGTCCTTCTGGTGCACCTTGCGTCTGGATGTGTGGGAATTGGGTATGTTCACCCTCATAACAGCAGTAACCGCACCTCAAAAATAAAACAGTTTAATTTCAATAATTTGGAATGTGATGAAACATAACATAAATACAAGATTTTCTTCTTTCTTTTAGAATCTTTTATGGGAAAAATGTTTGAAAAATAAGTCTGGCAATCCAATGGATATTATACGTTTAAAGGTAATTAATAATACCTTTTTTTGACCTTTCATGGGATGTGGGTGTCACTAACAATGCCAGCATTTGTTGTCCACCCCTGGATGCCACTGAGAGTCAACAACAAAAGCACAAATTGCCGGAAGAGGGGTCAATGGACCCGAAACGTTAACTCTGCTTTCTCTCCACAGATGCTGCCAGATCTGCTGAGTTTTTCCAGCAATTTCTGTTTTAGTTTCTGGTTTCCAGCATCTGCAATTCTTTGTTTTTTTTTTGTTAAGAGCCAACAACTTTGCTTTGAGCCTAGATGCACCCATAGGCCAGACCAGGTCAAGATGGTAGAGTTCCTTCCCTAAACATTATTAGTGAACCAGATGGGTTTGATGACAATCGGCAGTGGTTACATGGTCACCACTTGACTAGCTTTTTATTCCAGATTTATTTCCTGAATTTAGGTTTTACTGGCTGCCATTTGGTTTTTGGGCAATATGTGAGGAAGGGCTATACTGAACCATATTATATGTTGATGTAATTTCATGATTTTGCTTTCAATCATGGTATTCATAAAAGAATTGAGCACAAGGTTCAGAAGAAGGGCCACTGGACTCAAAATGTTAACTCTGTTCTCTCTCTTCACAGATCTGCTGAAATTTCTCCAGTAGTTTCTTTTTTCTTCCTTGAAATCATCAGCATCTGCAATTCTTTGCTCTATTTCAGTGCATCACAGTTTTAAAAACTAAAACTGAATTCGCTTTTTTAGAAAAGAATTAATGGAAAAACAAAAATGAAGTGAAATTAATGGTGAAAGGAATTTATTAATATTTGAAGTTATTTTATTGTGATGTCAGTCCTTGTGAGACACCTTCTGAGTGGCTTTGTGAGTGATTGCACCATCAGATTTGGTACAGAGCCATGTGAATCAATATGCTTCTTGATTTTATTTCTGCTCTGGACTTACTTAGTTCAGTGCAGTTAGCATTGGGACATGTTGGCTAGAATGCTAATTAAACAGTCCATATTCCTGATACCTGCTCTTGCTATCAAGTCATATCTGTTGAGAAATGATATATTTGGAAATGGTTCAGACTCCGCTTTAATTTGTGATGTCCCATTGGTTGTGTGGGCTACCTGATGAACTCTCTAAACTTACATACATGAAATGCCCATGGGCCTGTGGGACAAGAGGATCCTAATGATAAGTACCATTGGGTCAAATTCGATATAGACCTGCTCCTAATTGTCCTCCACAAAAGTGCACCCAAATATGCACTTAAAGAAATGCAGGCAAATCGTGTTAGTCATGTCGTGTTAATTTTGTTTTAATTAAATCACACAGAATTTCAAAGCATTCAACAGTTCCCAAACAAACAGTTTTAATATCTTATTTTCTTGCATGCAAGGAAAAATTGCTTGCATTTTCTAATAAACACTTTTCTTCATTCGTTTATGGTCGTACGCTCCAACAGGATGGTAATACTAAACAAGTCAGATTACAAAGTGTAGTTGATTTATCCTGGTAGTTAGTCAGTGAATATATTCAAAAAAAGCTGCCAATATACTTTTTAAACATGAGACTATCAAAAGTTTATTAGATGCGAAGGAAAGCAAAAACAAACTATTTTACCTAAAATAAATCTTCAGTCTTATACCTTCAACAGCCACTTTACAAATATTGAAATCTTAATGAATGTACACCCTGTTTCCATTTTAAAGTTTCTTGTTCAGTGGCATGGCTGCACTCTGTTTCTTTCCAGAGAACAGCACCATTCACTCGCTGCTATTGTCTTTAATTATTGTTTGTTCATGAGACCCAGGTGAGCTGAGGTGGTCATGAAGGCAAACATGAAGGTCATGAAGGCAATCGCTTCATGGTGGCATCATGGTAGGATGGAGATAGGAGGAGGTGTCCTGGAGCCGGTGCTCAGCCTCTGCAATGTAGAGGTGATCCTTATCAAAAAGGCTTGATGACAAAGTCAGGGTTAGATCTGTGAGCACCGAGAGCACTAAGTTCAGAGGGAGGTGAGTGAGAATGGGCAAGGGGAGCAGAGAAATGGGTGACCAATGTCATATTGTTTGTCTGCTTATTGTTGGGAGCAAGCTACAATGTTGTAAGAAAATTGATCTTCCTGATTCAATTGGCAGTTCTTCAAGCTGTTTGTGTCCTGGTTACTTCCTCCATTCTTTAACCTATTCCTCACCTGCCACTCACCCAGACAGTGGTTGTCATCCCAATTTCTCTCTACATCAGGATTGCTGGGTACTGAGAAGGTGGGAGCTACAGTAAGCTTGGTGGGGGATCTTGATCTTGCCAGACTTCTGTCCATTTGACATTGTGGGGCAGATAGAACACCTGTGCACTGGATGGGAGTTTCTTTGCCCTCTTCCCTGGTCAGAAAACGAGGACTGAATTAACTCTGAAATCAGCTCAGTGTCAGTTTTGGGGGGGCTTCATGTTTCCCTTCATACGTCCCAGTGAATTTTCGCTCGCAGTTCTGTACTGCTCACCTTGTTCAGTGTGCACCCCATCACCGCACTACTGCTCTCCCACTATTCTACACAAAGCAGCATCGAAATGCCCGCTGCTGCCAGTTCCTTTTGGAATTCACAGCTGGTCAACATCTATGTAACTCAACTGCACAATGTGTCAAACACCAGCCAGGTTTGAAGTAACCATCCAGGTATATGTGGTCCCAAAGGCCTGAGATACACACAGCAATACTGCGAGAGTGTTGACGACCTTCTGTGCTCCTCAAGGTTAATTACCCCTCTCCCAGCAACCTCATGCTCACTGTAACTCTGTATTGCATCCATCATGGTCTACATCCTCATTGTATTCTGCAGCATTTTCCCTCACTAGATCTTATCCACCTACTGCACAACCCCAGCCCTCCACCCAAAACCCTAATAAAAATAAATGCAACTAGCCTTTCTTGCACTCTGCACTTTCTCCTCACTGAAAGCAGAGACTCTGGTTTGGGATACCTCACCACCTTTCCTGACTGGAGAAGGACCAGCCCCCTGACTCCTTATTGCTGCCAAACATGACAAGCTGCCTGACTCCCTGTCTGCACTAAAAGGCAAGGCAGAGATGCTGTGCTCACCCAGGCAGGTGTAAAGCGAGCAAGCCCAAAGATAGCAAGCTCAGACACATTTGGGGAGATGGGTGACTGTCCCTGTTCACAAAGCAGTCAGTAGCAGCATTGCAGTGGTCGGTTCTTGGTGAGCTCCAAGGTGCGGTATTGAATTGATGAATAATCAGTCCATGATGTGTTGTGACAGCGTGTGAGGTGAGAGCTTTCTGCAGGTAGTAGGTACCTGCTCAGATTTTCATATCAGAAATTGTCACTATCCCATTTCTCTTGAGAAAATAGCAAACTGCATATAAATGATTCGAGATTCGGTTGTAATGAAATGTTAATACATGACCATCCCTTGCTGATCACTTGTGAGATTCTCATCTAGCCATTAAAACATTGGAGAAAAAAAAAAGACTTTTTCTTAATATCACGAATCTCATTTTTCTGTACCCATCCTATTTCCCAATGACTCAACATTGTGCACATTAGTCAAGTCCTGGAAAACTTCACCAAATAGGTTTTTTTTCCTTCCAAACTCTCTGTCATTCTTTTCCTACAATTTGCCCTCTGTCCCCAGAAAATTTGTTCAAATTATTTTAAAGAATTTCTATAATAGTTTATGTTTTGAAACAGAGTTTAATTTCGTTGTAAAACATCCAGATCTGATGTTGTATAACCAATAATGCCTCTTTGTTTTCTGATTTTGTGCATGTTTCCATTTTGGACTGATTGTAGATTTATTGATAAACATTCATTGATGCGTAGATTATATTTCTTTAAGGTCTGAGATGTTTAACTTCCAGCTTGAAACAAACAGGTTTATTGTTGTCAAATGTATTGTTTATCAGGCCATTGTGTCAATACATGGAAAACCACAGCAAGTGATTGTTCAAGGAGTCTACGAACTATATGAGCTGGAAGAAACCTCAGTCAACTGGAACACTGACTCTGAAAGAATCAACAGATTTGTATTTATAGGTAACCAACAAAAGTGACATCTTAATTATTCTATTTTCCTTTTGTTGCTTTGGATACTTTAAAATTTTGTTCAATGCAACTATTTACTTTGAGTGACGACAATTGCCTAGATTGTTCAGTTCAGAAAAAAAACAATTTTCCAATTTGTTTTAAAATACAAAAGTTTACAAAGTTACCAAAATAAATCTAGCCATCTCCCAAGCTGAGCAATGTGTTTTGATTTTAAGTTTCTCTCCCTTTATCCTATCCCATACTAAGTCACACTTGGCCATCACCATTGTGCTTACTGTCTGTGTTATTGGTATTTCATCTCAAATTTAAAATTCTCCCTTTTGTGTTTAACTCCTCATGGCCTTAAAGTTTGAACCTCTCGCCCCCATTACTACTACAAATTAGTCTGCTCCTTTTTACACAGTTACTCATTTAGACTGTAAGCAATAGGAACAGGAATAGGCCATTCATCCCCTCGAGCCTGTACTGCCATTCAATAGGATCATGGCTGATCCAGTACCATTCACATTCCTTCCACTTTCCCATTGTCCTGGTCAAGAAGCCATCTCAGCCTTTAGGCTCCATCATTGGCAGACGTACCAATAGCTGCATCGATCCCCTGATCTGGAACTTCTGTTGCAAACCCCTGTGAAATCCACTTCTCTTTCTTTCTCAGAATCGCGTTCTTTGATCAATATTTTGGCCCTAATTTGGCCACCTTTGTGTTGCCATTCAATTATGTCTGATGCCTGCATGCAGCTATTAATATATTGACAATGATCCAAGTTGTTATTGGTCAGTTACCTGCCGAGCCCATTGTCCAATTTAGTATCTGAAAAGCTGATATTTGCCATGTGTATGACGTAAACATTAATGGATATTGAAAGATCATTTGATGCATCAACAACTTGTATGTATGCGGGAACTTTAAATATCATAAAACATCCCAAGGTGCTTTGCCAGAGCCTCATAGAACAAAATTTGATGCTGAATTAAACAAAGCAATATTAAGAAAGGTAAAATAAATCAGCTTTAATAACTGCCTTGAAAAATGAGGGAGAATTAGACAACCAGAAATGCTTGGAGAGAGAATTCCAGGATGTAAGCACATGGGCAGGGAAAAGTCTGGGTTGCAGGTGGAGGTGTAATGAAAATCAGGCATGCCAAAGGTCAGAGCATATTTCCTGAACACTTTTAATATCATTGAATAAGTCAGTTGCTCACTTCCGTCTAGCGGGGTCAGATTTGACATCCCACAGAAGCATCACAGTGCAGAAGGAGGCCAATTGGCTTAGCATACTGCAACCTCCTCCCAAATCCTGTATTATTTGTGTGTATTTCTCTTTGATTTATTTGCAAATTCTGTGTTTTGCATTACGTAAGCAACATTAAAGCATTAATTACCTGTGACATTGATCTTGCCAAAAATATATGTACTCTGTGTTGCCTCCTGTTAGTTAGTTTTGGTTTTGACTAACATGTAAAAATTAATATATTAGGATTTATATTATACATTTTGTTCCCCCACCCCAGGAAGAAACTTGGATAAAGAAATTCTAGAAGAACTGTTTTCCTCAACTGTAATGAAGAGAGGAGAGTCCAGCTGAAATTTTAATGGAAATATTACAGACAGAAATCTATTCTGGAGGAAATTATCTTTTTCCTATTGACTCTGTCCGTTTGTTGAGTTTTAACTATCTGGTATGCATTTATCACCAGCACCACAGTTAGCCACACCAAAGCAGATTTCATCGTCTTTATTGCACGTCAAATGATGACGTTACCTGAGAAACAAACAAACCCCCAGTAATAAAGTCTTTTGACTCTCAACCGTGACCTGATTGAGTTGCAAATATCTAATAATTCGGTGAATTATATTTGTAGAATATTTTAAGCGACTTTATTTGTGAACTTTGATCTCACTGATGTCACAATGTTTGTAGTAAAGAATGGGGCATTATTTTTGTTCTGAGTGTTCATTGTCAACATTAAGTTGTCCCATGTCGGGCATGCCCTTCTGTTTTAGCAAGAATTCAGCCAATTTTCCAATCCTAAGTCAAGCCACAGAGTTCAATTGTCACATTGCAACAAAGAGCTACACTCTAGCCTCACATTCAAGAATCCCAGCAATGAGCATCAGTCCAAATCTCAAGTACCCCCAAATCACGCTGCTGTGACATTTTTCCGTTTCCAGTATCAGCCATCCCATGGTCTTTGATTGAAATTGCAAATTAGTGATAGGATCTGGTTAGTTTTATTTTGCTGTTGAGCTGTTATGGCCATGAGGAACTGCAATGGAACTCTGAATTACTTTTGTGTAAGACTATTTTATATTCAGCAAACACAAAAGCTTCTCAAGTAATCATTCCAGGAGGACCTATGTTTTCTTCTTACCTACGTTTTACACCCTTCAGTTCTCTGAATGATGTTCACCAACTTATTGAAATATAGTTCCATGGATATTAATTACTTTTTCTACCTCCCTTTGGGGGGGGGGGGGGGGTCACCTTTCATAGGCAAGCCCTGCTGCTGCATACGCAGACTGTTTTACCCCAGAACACATAACAGTGGAGCTTTACCCTTTCCTCATCCAAAATCCATAACTCATTCAACTCTGTCAGCTGTCACTTCTGAACCCAGGGACTATGAGGCTCATCGTAGCACCCTCAACTGGGAGTCATAAAGATCTACAGCACAGAGAACGGCTCTTTGTTCTGTCAGGTCCATGGTCAAAAAGAACCACCTAACGATTCTGCAGCTGTTTCCTGCACTTGACCCATAGTCTTGTACACCTTGGCATCACAAGTGCACAGTGAAATGCGATGTAATTGTTCTGAAGGTTTCTTCCTCTACCACCTTACAGACAGTGACTTCGAGATTCCCACTGTCCTCTGGGTGAAAACATTTTCCTCACATCTCTTCTAAACCTTTTACCCTTTAATTCAAATTGGTGCCCCCTGGTCATTGATCCCTTCTTCAAGGGGCATGTCTCTTCCTGTCTCCCCTATCTATGTCCCTCATTATTTTATATGTCTCTATCAAGTCGCTCTCAATCTCCTCAGCTCCAAGGAAAACAGCCCCAGTCTGTCTGATCTCTCTCCATGACTGAGACATTCTAGCCCGGGCAACATCCTGGTAAATCTTCTCTGCACCCGCTCCAGTGAAATCGCATCCCTCCTACAAAGTGATTTCTCGAACTCCACAGAATACTGGAGCTTTGGAGTTGAATTTAAACTCCAGTTTTGCAGTTGCTGTGTACTAATAGAAACGCATACTGATTGTTTTATCAGTAACCTTAACTAAATCCAATAATTTTGTACTACCTCTACACACAATATCAATATAATTAAAAATGAAAGTGCCAGAAAAGCCCAGGTTTTGGCAATAGACTGGATTGAAAAAGACAGCATTTTAGATGTTGGAAAGTGTGTTGCTGGAAAAGCGCAGCAGGCCAGGCAGCATCCGAGGAGCAGGAGAATTTCCAGCACCACACTTTTCAACTCTGGTCTGCAGTCCTCACTTTCTCCTCGCATTTTAGATGTGACTTCTTAAGAACAGATTTATGTTTGAAAACATGCATGGGGGGTGCAAAGCCTTAGAAATGTAGCTTATTACTGTAAACTCCTGGTCCATCTCTTAACTCCTGTAAAAAGCTGAAATCTGCATACATCTTATACATTTTGCCGTACTTCATGTGTGCATTTACCGATTTACTGTTGTTGAGCAAAGCAGCTGTTGAGAGTGATTCTGCAGGGGCTGGTGGCATTAGAGTAATGATCAAGAACCTCCATCACACACAGCCCTCTACACACGTGCACACACGCACACATGCACACACCCACCTCCACATTCACGCACACACCCACCTCCACACACATGCACACACACACACACACACACACACCCTCCACACTCAGACGTGCACATTCCCCACACACAGATTCCCTACACACGCAAACATGCACAAACCCTCGACACACACATCCCCCGTACACAGACATACACATACACAACCCTCCACACACATGTACACTGCCCCACACACAGACACATACACATACGTGCACATTCCCTACACATGCGTGCGTGCACACACCCCCTCCATACACAGACACACACACATACACATTCCCCACACACACATTCCCTACACATGCGCGCGTGCACACCCCCCCACATACAGAAATACATTCCCCACACAGAGACTCCCTACACATGCGCGTGCACACACACGCTCACATTCCCCACACACAGTTTCCCTACACATGCTCGCATGCAATCACAGATACACACATGTGCACATTCCCCACACACCGATTCCCTACACATGTGCATGTGCACACACCCCTTCCACACACAGACACACAAACATTCACATTCCCTACACACAGATTCCCTACACATGTGCATGTGCACACACCCCCTCCACACACAGACACACACACGTTCACATTCCCTACACACAGATTCCCTACACATGCGCACACACACACACGCTCTGCGCACACACAGACACACACACGTGCACATTCCCCACACAGATTCCCTATACATGCACGTGTGTGCACACACGCACACCTCCCACAAACACACTTTCCACACAAATGCAGACGCATGTGCACATTCCCCACACACAGATTCCCTACACACACACGCGCACAACCCTCCACACACAGACATGCATACAAGTGCACAGATTCCTTACACATGCACACAGACACATGTGCACAGCCCCCACACACCATCCAACACACAGATATGTATAGAATACAGAATACACAGAATACAGCTGTATTCCTGATGAAGGGCTTTTGCCCGAAACGTTGCTTTTACTGTTCTTCGGATGCTGCTTGAACTGCTATGCTCTTCCAGCACCACTAATCCAGAATCTGGTTTCCAGCATCTGCAGTCATTGTTTTTACACAGACGTACATGCACATCCTTCACAAATGTGCACAACACCCCTCCACACACAGACACACTTGTACCCCCCCGCCCTCACACACAAGCACACCTCCCCCTCCACCAAATACATCTCAAATATGGAGACTAAAACTGCCTGGGTGGGGTCTCACCAAAGCCCTTGGTAACACACTTATTTCTGATTGTAGTCCAATCCCTTTTGCAATGAAAGTCAACGTACTAAATACCTTATTAACCACTTGCTGTATCTGCCTTTTAACTTTGCATCATTGTGTAAATCAACCTGCATACCTGTGTACATTGTGTTTACACATTTCATGCCTTTGTAAAGGTCTATTCAGCTTTTCTATTCTTGAAACAGTTTACATTTTATACATTGCATGCTGCCGGGCACCTTGTTCCCTGTTTATTGAACCTGTTTAAATTTCTTTACAGCTTCTTTGTGTCTTCCTCATTACTTGCATACACTCACCTGGATTCGTACTGCCATCAAATTTAGATATATTATCCTCTATCTCTCAGTATAGTAATTAATAAAAATTGTAAATTCCTGAACCCCAAGTACTGATTCTTAAGGTACTCTCCTATTCACAGACTGCCAATTTGAAAATGCCCCTTTCATTTCTACTTTTTGCTCTCTGTCCTTAATCCTGTTTCTGTGCTCATGTATTATCCCCAACCCTATGAACCCTCATCTTGGATATTAGCTTTTTGTGTGGTACCTTATCAAATGTATTTTGTTAGTCTTGTTGGGCTATAACCTAACAGGATTCCAGGTAAAAGTCCAACAGGTTTGTTTGAAATCACAAGCTTTCTGAGCGTAGCCCCTTCATTGGCAGAAGAGAGAAGCATATAGGCAGAGAGATCAAGGGCAGGGGATCAAAACAGCATACAACTGGTGTGAGTGGAGTGTTGAATAATAGGTCTCTTCAGGTGATCAAAGTGTCATATGGTGTGAGTAAAGTATCAACAGCTGAACAAGGAGCAAAGGGGTGCCCTACAATCCAACTAAATGAGGCAGAGAGAGAATCACCAAAAAATTAAAAACAAGGTGGTACTGGAGAGAAACCAGGCGGCTGGAATGACATGATAGGAATAAGAGTCACTTGCCGAGGGTCTAACCAAAGTAATAATGTATTTTGACAAGACAAATGCTGCAGCTGTTCCCCTTTTATCCACCCTATTTGGTCCAATCTCAAAAATACTCCAATTATTTTTAATGCTGTTTTCCTTTTGCTGAACTGTTGTTCACTTTTCCAATAGTTTCTCCCTGACATGTCTGTGCAGGTGATGTGTTCTGAAAAATTCATATTCAACTTGAAACATTAGTTCTGTTCCTGCCTCCACAAATGCAACCCGACCTGCTGTTTCCAGCACTTTCTGTTTGCATTAAAGGTCGTGTGTTTACAGACTTCCAATCGGTTCTTGAAGAAGAAACACACACAACGGTTTAAAACATTGAAGCCAATGGGATTAAAAGGATCATGGTAGCATACTTATAAAAACAGCGAAATGAACAGAAAACAGAGTTGTGGTGAAGAGCTGCTTCTCAGACCGGAAAGAAAACATCAGAACTAGGAACAGCAAGAGGCCATTCAGCCCCTCGAGCCTGCTCCGCCATTTGATACGATCATGACCGATCTCATCTTGGCCTCAACACCACCTTCCTGCCTGCTTTCCAGAACTCTTCAAACCATTATTCATTAAAAATTCGGTCTTTTCTCCTTCCTAAAGTTATTCAGTGTCCCAGCATCCACTGCATTTTGAGGGAGTGAATTCCACAGATTCATGACACTTTTTAAAAAAAAGTAATTTCTCCATACCTGTTTTAGCTCTGGCGTCAGTTCTCCAAAAACGATGATCTTTTATTGTAGTTCCCTCATGAGGAAACATTCTTCCTATGTTACTTCCTGTTTTCCAATGTTGAGAAGTGGAAGTACTGCTATTTTGATTACTTAAATGAGAGAGTACAAGGGGCAATGTGACAATTTGCAAAATGAACTAATATTTGGCAGATAACATCTAGTGCAGGAAAGTCTAAGATTATTCATTGTAGCTAGAAGAATCAGTTGGTACTAAATGATCTAACTTTATTTTATGAAGAAACCTAAAGGTGATTGTGCATATCCAGGTATGTATAAAAATGTCAGTAAAGTGTTTGGAATCCTAGGCATAGAGTACAACAAACAAAAGTTAAGCCTTTTCAAAACATCACCTTGACCCAGTGGAAGTATAATGTCCAATTTTGAGTTTTATACTTCAGGAAGGCTTTACAATTTGGAAAAGAGAAAAGGTTTGGTCCAATCAATTTAGTATTATTGTGTATGAATAGACCAGATATTTTATCTGAAAATGTGTTGCTGGAAAAGCGCAGCAGGTCAGGCAGCATCCAAGGAACAGGAGAATCGACATTTCCGGAATGAGCCCTTCTTCAGGAATGATTCCTAAAGAAGGGCTCATTCCTGAAATGTCGATTCTCCTGCTCCTTGGATGCTGCCTGACCTGCTGCGCTTTTCCAGCAACACATTTTCAGCTCTGATCTCCAGTATCTGCAGTCCTCACTTTCTCCCTGATATTTTATCTCCTTGTATTAGGGAAGGCTTAGAAAGGATCTGATAGAGCTGCTCTAAATTATTCATTTAGATAAAGCAAAACAGTTTCCAATTGTTGATATCAAAATGGTGCCGCTCTAAGTGCATGGAGCAGAGTTTATTTTAAAACATACAGAATAGTCAAAATTTGGAATGTTTGATCTGGTGATGAGATATTAGTCAATAGTAGTTTTCAAAAGGGATTGAATTTTACTGACAAGCAAGCAACTGTAAACGTATGGGGAGAGTTGAGAGAGTGGCGCTGGAAAAGCACAGCAGGTCAGGCAGCATCTGAGGAGCAGGAGAATCGACGTTTCAGGAATGAGCCCTTCTTTAGGAATCATTCCTGACGTTTCGGTCAGGAATGAGCATGGGGAGAGCACAAGGGACCAAAGAATTGGTGCAGACTTAAACAGGATACTGGCCTCCTCCTGTATTGTAGCGTTTGTGATGTGTAGGTTATTTCACCTCGTTATACAAATTAAACTGATGTCAGCTGCTAACATAAGGCCTTTAGATTACTGGAGTAGATACTGATAGAAAAGTCTTTTAAATGCAATGTTGTTAAAGTATACATGTATCACCTTTCTTCATAGAGATTTTGAAAAGAATTCTCTCCTGGGATATGGGTGTCACTGGCTGGGCCAGTATTTAATGCCCACTCCGAAATACTTTAGAGAAGGTGGTGTGAGCTGTCTTCCTGAACCAATTTAACAGCGGTATAGTAGTTAGGAACCTTGTAGAGCAAAGAACAAACACCTAACTTGTGAAAACAAAAGAAAGATCATGAGGTTATAATGCTCCATTGAAACAATGCCAAAGGTTTATCGAGCCCTCACTGTCTTATTATCGGACCGAGTTTGAAAGCAGTTGGTTAAATTAACTTAAAGGAGTAGGACGTTTTCAAAACCTTATCCCGGCGACCCTAATCATTAATGTGCTCACTAATATCTTCTTCAACTTAACAAAGCTATGACAGATAAGACAATGGAGAAAGTGAGGACTGCAGGTGCTGGAGAGTCAGAGTCGAGAGTGTGGTGCTGGAAAAACACAGCCGGTCAGGCAGCATCCGAGGAGCAGGAGAACCGACTTTTCGGGCAGGAGCCCTTCATCAGGAATGCCCTTTATTCAAGACTATGGGTCTCATGCGGGAGACTGAAGGCTACTGTAGGTAGTGGTATATTTTTGATGGTACAGATGGGCCGAAGGGTCTTTTCTGTGCTGTATGATTCTAGATGTTGGACCTCTGTCAGTGCTCTGCAGCAGGAATAGGTCCAGTGAACCTGACCGTACTGTGAATAATGACAGTGATGATGTGGACGCGCGCTGGCTCTCCGAAAACTTGTGATTTCAAATAAATCACTTCTATAACCTGAAGTGCAGTTCTATAGCCTGGAGTCCTGTTCTATAATCTTGAGTCCTGTTCTATAACCTGGAATCCTGTTCTATAGCCTGGAGTCCTGTTCTATAACCTGGAGTTCAGTTCTATAGCCTGGAGTCCTGTTCTATAACCTGGAGCCCTGTTCTATAACCTGGAGTCCTGTTCTGTAGCCTGGAGTCCTGTTCTGTAGCCTGGAGTCCTGTCCTGTAGCCTGTAGTTCTGTTCTATAACCTGGAGCCCTGTTCTATATCCTGGAGTCCTGTTCTATAGCTTGGAGTCCTGTCCTGTAGCCTGTAGTTCTGTTCTATAACCTGGACTCCTGTTCTGTAACCTGGAGTCCTGTTCTATAGCCTGGAGTCCTGTTCTATAGCCTGGAGTCCTGTTCTATAACCTGGAGTCCTGTTCTATAACCTGGAGTCCTGTCCTGTAACCTGGAGTCCTGTTCTATAGCCTGTAGTTCTGTTCTATAACCTGGACTCCTGTTCTGTAACCTGGAGTCCTGTTCTATAGCCTGGAGTCCTGTTCTATAGCCTGGAGTCATGTTCTATAACCTGGAGTCCTGTCCTGTAACCTGGAGTCCTGTTCTATAGCCTGGAGTCCTGTTCTATAACTTGGAGTCCTGTTCTGTAGCGTGGAGTCCTGTGATTATTGGCGATGATAATAATGTTCGATGGTTGGGGTTAACTGGCGTTGAATACAGGCGAAACTGGAATTAACTGAAGACTGACTTTAGACAAATGGCGATGTTTTCCGCGTCCAACTCTTTCACAAATACATAGCTGAGAGCGTAACTGTGTGACACTCTCACTTCGTCCGATTCCACTTCCTAAAAACCTCTTTATTTAGAATCGCGTGGAAAGGAAAATCTGAATTTAACCCGATAGGAATCTGCCCGAATGCATCGGTGTGCAAGTTTGAGTAGTTGTTGAACCTTACTCTGAGCTGGGGTCTGTTTATTTGTAACAATAATTTCAGCAAGTCGTGTTGACCTGCTCTTTTAAAATAATATTTTCGTTCGTTTGAAGAAGGAAAAGCCGCAGGTTATTTCTAGTCAGCATTGTTTACATGTGAACACACCACCGTTTGTTTTAAAGGATACGGAACAGTAAACCCGTTCAATGTAACTTTATTGTTCACGAATATGATTATGTTCAACAGATCATGGACCGTTCCTAACGAACTCCGAAATCTCTTCGGTCTTTTCCATCGAATGTACGTTTAGAAATCCCTCACTGCTACATTAGAATCAAAATCAAGCAAAATGTATTTTTTGTTATAACGTTATCCTCACATCCATTAATGCCGTCATTATACTTTACAAACCTTTCCGACACAAGTCAATAAGATACTTGTTTAACATTTAAAACGCGCTCTCAGTTTTTTTGGGGCTCATTTACGCAAACCATTTCCACAAGAACGTATTCTGAGGAAGGGTAACTCGAACCGAAAGGGTTAACTCTGACTTGTCTCCATAGATGCTGAGCTTTTCCAGCAATTTCTGGTTTTGTCTCTGATTTCCAGCATCGGCGGTTCTTTCGGTTTGTTTCCCTCCAGGATTATTGTAAAATTCCCTGTGGTTTCCCACCATCCCGGTTGAGGTTGGCTGATGGCCAAGGGTTGACCAGGACCATGGGGGAACGGCTCGGGACCGTCAGAGAACCGTCTCCCTCACGCTGAGGCCGCAAACATGGACTTCGGGTGGGAATGGGGAATTCGCTCATAGAGGAACAGACTCCGGCAGCTGTGTGGTTTCCCCCTGCTCCCATTTGTAATGTTCTCCTGTTAGTTGTGAAGGGGACTAGGAGCCTTGAATGAAACCCCACAGAGGGTGGACTGTATATTCCTTTATCAAAAGGCGGATCAACAAGGAATAGAGAAGAAACCAAAACGGAAATGACTGGAGGAATTCAGCATCTGTGAGGAGTGAAGGTTATATCTGTTTTTGTTAAAAGAGGAGGGTGGGGGTGGGGAGGGGAGGTATTCGGAGTATGGGATATGGAGAAAGACCACAGATCAGCTCCGATCACACTGAACAGTAGACCAGCTAGGAGGGGCTGAATGGCCTGTGCCTGTTCTTGTGTTCCTTACGTTTCCAGTCCAGTGAGCCTTGTTCAGGATGGAACATTTTGGATGACGAGAACAGAGTGCTGATGTTTGATGTTATCTACGCGCCTGCTACCACAGGTAAACTCAACTGGAAATACAACATTTAATCGGAGTTTTGATTTCAAGGCTGGGTTAGCGATTAAAAACAAACCCAAGCAATTTCAGAAAGCTACCAAACACCGATCAAGATACTAACGCGACACTGCAATAGTTTTTATTCACCTACTGCACCAGAACAAATGGTTTCTACAGGCTATAGGCCAGCAGGTTTATTTGGAAGCACTAGCTTTCGGAGCGCTGCGGAACACTCACTATTAAAGTTCACTTGAGACTGTAACTTAAAGGAAGTTCTGGGATTTATATATGAAAGGACAGAAACCAACATGGTCATTCGAAGAAGATGAGAGACTTAACAAACAATCCAGGTCTTTTTCAATATATAATTTCAGTTACATCACACTGTAAACTTTTGCTATAAATTCTGTGTCTTACAATCTTATTCTCCATAACCACCTGGTGAAGGAGCGGCGCTCCGAAAGCTAGTGCTTCCAAATAAACCTGTTGGACTATAACCTGGTGTTGTGTGATTTTTAATTTTGTACACCCCAGTCCAACCCTGGCTCCTCTACATCGTTTCTGCAGGAGACCGATACCATACGCCAATGACAGACATTAAGATTCTGTTTAAAGAAAAAAACTTCACCATACAGTAAATTCGCACTCGTTTACCGCTTACACACACCCGAGTACACACACCGATGACCTGCCCCAAATATTCCCTTTGAATTGTAACCCGTAAACTCAAATAGAGAGTCTCCTTTAGCCTCCATCTGGATTGGTTATGTCGATGACTTGATCTTGTAGATGCACAAGTTTGGGTTCAGCTCCCCTCGACCCAGCAACCAACTGGGAGATGAGAAAAGGAAGCACAGGGCTGTGTCTCAATCTCTGGGCTAGGAGAGCAGGGTTCAAGTTCCATTTGTGTGCAATAACCGATCGCTGAAGTGGTTGATCGGAAGAAATCTGAAATGAAAAGTATTTTTCTTTCGTGCGGAAGAACAGAAACAGTGAACATTTAGGGTGGTCTTCCCTTCGAAACACTCTCTCTTCACCGATGTCACCTCTCCCACTGAGTGGGCCCAACATACTCCTGTTTTCATTCCACGAGACTTGGATAAGTTTCGGAATCGTGTCGAACCGAAGGAGCTGGCCGGTGTACACTGTAGATCTCAGCCTCAGAGAGAGAGCAACAACACAGGAAATGGGACAAGTCTACAATTCGCTGTGCAGTGATGTTCCCAGGGGGTTTGGTGCAGGGTTCCGGGCTCGGGGTGGATTTAATCAATGTCCCGGAGGAGACGGGCGGCAATCTAAGGTTTTGTTTAGGGTGGGGAGCGGAGAGAGAGCCTGGTGGAGGGGGTTCCCATCAGACGGTTGTTCCTGGGGTTGTACACGCGTCTTGGGGACATGTTCAGGACGGTGGAGAGCAGCCAGGGGCTGGACTGCAAAGGGTGACAGTACGGAGGGCTAGCCCAGGCTGGGAGGCTCACGGGGGGAGAGGGACCAGCTCCGATCAGGCTCTCGATGCTGAATGAGGTGCTCTGCAGGAGGCGAGAGGGCTCGGCCTCTGAGCTGCCAGCAGCCCCCTGGAGTATCGGCCAGAGGCTCTGCGCAGGATAACAGAGGAAGGACGTGTCAGAGAGGGCCAGGGAGCTGGAGGGAGAAGGGGGGAGGAGGGAGGGGGGAGGGGGGAGGAGGGAGGGGGCTGGTGGGAGGACGGAGGAGGGAGATGGGGGAAGGAGGGAGCGAAGAGGTGGGAAGCAGGAGGGAGCTGGAGGGAGGGAGGAGGTTGGTGTGAGGAGGGAGGGAGGAGGACCGAGGCAGGAGGGAGTTGGGAAGAGGGAGGGGGCTGGGGGAAGGGAGGAGGGGGCTGGGGGAAGGAGGGAGGGAGCTGGGGGAATGAGGGAAGGAGATGAGGGGAAGAGGGAGGGAGCTGGGGGAAGGAGGGAGGGAGCCGGGGGGAGGGAGGAGGAGGCTGGGGGAAGGAGGGAGGGAGATGAGGGGAAGAGGCAGGGAGCTGGGGGGACTAGGGTGGGAGCTGGGTGGAGGAGGGAGGGAGCCGGGGGGAGGAGGGCGGGGGCTGGGGGGAGGAGGGACGGAGCCGGGGGGAGGGAGGAGGAGGCTGGGGGGAGGGAGGCTGAGCTCTCCCTCTGGCTCTGCCTCTTGAAGCGCCGTCTGCGGCGCAGGAAGCTACCGTTCTCGAACATTCCCTCGGAGGCTGGGTCCAGGCTCCAGTAGCTGCCTTTTCCCGGGTTCCCCGGCTCCCGGGACATCTTGATGAAGCAGTCATTGAGGGAGAGGTTGTGGCGGATGGAGTTCTGCCAGGCTGGGAATTTCTCTCGGTAATAAGGGAAGCGGCTGCTAATGAACTGACAGATCTCACTCAGGGTCACCTTCTTGTGTGAGCTCTGCAGGATAGCCATGGTGATCAGGGCGATGTAGGAGTAGGGAGGTTTCAGCAGCTTCCCCGTACAGCGCTGCTCACTGCTCTCCGGGTACACAGCCCCCTCCTCCTCATCCCCGGGGCCAGTCAGCGGCTCCAGCTCTCGGCTCGGCCCGGACCCCTCCTCTCCCACTCCGGCAGTGACCAGCTCCACTTCCCCGGGACCCCCACCCCCGCCCGGCTCCCCAACCAGGCTCATCCCTGACGGAGCCACCAAGGGCAAATCCACTTCTCTCTGTCCTGATTAGTGTTTTGCTGGAAAAGCACAGCAGGTCAGGCAGCATCCGAGGAGCAGGAGAATCAACCTTTAGGGCAAAAGCCCTTCATCAGGAATGGAGCCTGATGAAGCCTCTCTGTCCTGTCCTGTCCACACCCCACCGTCCCCAACTAACCCCCCCAGCTTCACCTGCTCCCTGACCGGGAGCTCTAGTTAAACACTAGAGCTGGGAGTGACTGAGTTGTGAGTGACTGAGCTGGGAGTCACTGAGCTGGGAGTCACTGAGCTGCGAGTCACTGAGCTGGGAGTCACTGAGCTGGGAGTCACTGAGCTGGGGGATACTGAGCTGAGAGTGATTGATCTGGAAGTCACTGAGCTGGGAGTCACTGAGCTGGGAGTGACTGAGCTGGGAGTCACTGAGCTGGGAGTGACTGAGCTGGGAGTGACTGAGCTGGGAGTGACTGAGCTGGGAGTGACTGAGCTGGGAGTGACTGAGCTGGGAGTCACTGAGCTGGGAGTCACTGAGCTGGGAGTGACTGAGCTGGGGGATACTGAGCTGAGAGTGATTGATCTGGAAGTCACTGAGCTGGGAGTGACTGAGCTGGGAGTGACTACGCTGGGAGTGACTGAGCTGGGAGTGACTGAGCTGGGAGTGACTGAGCTGGGAGTGATTGAGGTGGGGGTGACTGAGCTGGGGGTGATTGAGGTGGGGGTGATTGAGGTGGGGGTGACTGAGCTGTGAGTGACTGAACTGGGAGTGACTGAGCTGGGAGTGACTGAGCTGGGAGTGATTGAGGTGGGATTGACCAAACTGGGAGTGACTGAGCTGAGAATAGCAGAGCTGGGGGATACTAAGCTGGGAGTGACTGAACTGGGAGTCACTGAGCTGGGGGGGACTGAGCTGGGGGGGACTGAGCTGTGAGTCACGGAGCTGGGAGTCACTGAGCTGGGAGTCACTGAGCTGGGAGTCACTGAGCTGGGGGGGACTGAGCTGAAACTGTTTCCTCTGCTTTTACCTGAGAAGAATCTGCAAAGAACAGTTTGGAAAGCATTTATAGGATGGTTTAACGCATGCGCTATGCAGACGGCATGTCTCTGCTGAATCACATCTCTCTAATGATCCTCCCATTTCTCCTTTCAGCCACCTCTTACCTATCTCTATGGCACTCTCTATTTCGCTATTGTCTCGGATATCATTTTCTACCCTCTCCGTCTTGCCTGTCCCATGTATTTCCGTCATTATCTTCTCCCTATCTCTCTCCCTCTCTCCCCCTGAGAGTGGGAACTGATTGTGGGGGAATCCGGAGATCATTGAGAAGCCCCGGGAGAATGGTGAAGGAACTGGGACCATTGGGGTTTGTTTTTTTTTATTGAAGAAAGGGGAGATCCTGTGGGACGGAGTGAATAAATTCAGACCAAAAATATTCACCGACATCAGAAGTTGCTCAATAATTGGGGTGTTTTGGAAAGAGTTTGTGTCGATGTCAAGGAACAAGCGAGGGGCCGGCCGGTCACTGTTGCACAGAGAGAGCCGCAGACCGATGCTGTGTGTGTGTGGGTGTGTGTGTGGGTGTTTGGGAGGGTGTGTGTGTGGGTGTGTGGGTGTGTATGTGGGTGTGTGTGGGTGTGGGTGTGTGTGTGTGGGTGTGTGGGTGGGTGTGTGTGGGTGTGGGTGGGTGTGTGTGTATGTGGGTGTGTGTGGGTGTGTGTGTGTGGGTGTGTGGGTGGGTGTGTGTGGGTGTGGGTGGGTGTGTGGGTGTGTGGGTGGGTGTGTGTGTATGTGGGTGTGTCTGGGTGTGTGGATGTGTGTGTGGGTGTGTGTGTGGGTGTGTGGGTGGGTGTGTGTGTATGTGGGTGTGTGTGGGTGTGTGGATGTGTGTGTGGGTGTGTGTGTGGGTGTGTGTGGGTGTGTGTGTGGGTGTTTGGGAGGGTGTGTGTGTGGGTGTGTGGGTGGGTGTGGGTGTATGTGGGTGTGTGTGGGTGTGTGGGTGTGTGTGTGGGTGTGTGTGGGTGTGTGTATGTGGGTGTTTGGGTATGTGTGTGGGTGTGGGTGGGTGGCTGTGTGTGTGGGTGTGTGTGTGGGTGTGTGTGGGTGGGTGTGTGTGTATGTGGGTGTGTGTGGGTGTGGGTGGGTGTGTGTGTGGGTGTTTGGGAGGGTGTGTGTGGGTGTGTGGGTGTGGGTGTTTGGGTGTGTGTGTGTGTGGGTGTGTGGGTGTGTGTGGGTGTGGGTGTGTATATGTGTATGGGTTTGTGTGTGTGTGTGTGGGGGGGGGGGTTGTTACTTACAGAGTCCGGACTCTCCCTCCATTCCGTTTACCCTCCCCCCAGAAAGCCTGGCAGTGTTTAGTAGCTGAATCTGGGCAAGAGGACACCCCGTGCATCCCAACAACAAGTATCTGGGAAAATAAATTCCCATACCTTCGAGGTAGCATTCCCACAGAGCAAACTGTGCGCACACTCTGTAGGAGGACATTACTGCAGAGGCTGGGGTTAGGCAGTACCCACGGTGGGACAGAGGGAGAGCAAGCTCACGTTTCAAGCCTCCGGAGGGTTCAGTGGGTAAAGAAATGAACGCCAAAAACGGACAGGCCTTCGGGGGAAAGCTGTTCAAGATATTGAAGTAATAAATGGTCATATTGTGTGAAGCTTGTACAACCAGGATGCATTACTGTATAAACAATCTCTTTCAATACAATCACCAACAACGTGAGAGATTAGAGAACTGAAATCGGAATTTGTCTAATTATATTCTTGGAAATTTAGTACAAGTTGATGTTGAGTTCTGAGGAAGGGTCACTCGACCTGAAACGTTAACTCTGATTTCTCTCCACAGATGCTGCCAGACCTGCTGAGCTTTTCCAACAAATTCTGTTTTTGATGTAGATTTCTGTTTGGTTTTCAGACATGCTGATGTAGCTATGTTGTCATGTACGGCGCTAAAACTATAGCTCAGTGTGGGCACCTTTCCCGAGAGGGGGTACCCGCTGAAATGTTTGTGCACGGTTTGGGGGGGGGGAAGCTTCGTGCAGTCGATGTAAAAATGTAAAGTTCAAAGCTGTTTTCCTCACATCCATCCCCCCCGCCCCCCTCCCTTCAACACGGAACTGAATCCTGGTAATACCCGACCACAAAGTATGAAAACTAATCCTAATCCCACCGAGCCGCGTGGGAAAGGCACAGAGTCAAATCACACAGGAGCCAGCACCAGTTCCCATCATCGGGGGAGGGATGGGGGGTGTGGGGGTGAGGGGGGGGGGGGGGGGGGGGGATAAATCAATTCCTCAAAACAAAAAACCCATTTTATTTAAACACCGTTTTATTTCGATATCCAGGTGAACGAGGTGGGAGATAGGGCTTGCATATATTATGATAGATTTACCATTCCCTACATTTATCAGCTCACGGTTATCAGAAGCATGTTATGAAGGGGAGGCGGGATCTCTCAGAGTCTGGATTAGTGGTGCTGGAAGAACACAGCAGTTCAGGCGGCATCCGAGGAGCAGTAAAATCGACGTTTCGGGCAAAAGCCCTCCATCAGGGCTCCCTCAGAGTGCCGCCTCACAACATCACGGAGCCGGGCTCGGATCCAGTCTCGGCCAACTGGAGTTGACAGATTCTGCTCCGGTTTCCACTGATGCCCTGGTTAGGTTTAAGATGGATTGCCCATAGTGTTCAGGGATGTGCTGACCAGCCGGGCTAGCTATGGGAAATTCAGGATTACAGGGATGTGGTGGGATGCTATTCAGAAAGTCGGCGTGGACTCGATTGAGCCAAACAGCCTGTCCACACTGTAGGGATTCCATAATCCAAACACATCGAAAGACGAGATCCCCTACATTTCATGTTAACTGTGAGCTGAGAACTCTGAAGTGGAAGGGCACTAAATCTTCCATTGTTTTTAGATTCTATCCCTTTATTCCAGTAAGCGCTCTCTCGAAATCTCTACTATCTGGTTGCGTTCCCTC